>NC_080571.1:126154453-126496953 GCF_030247185.1 Malaya genurostris | reverse complement strand
CATTATTCGAGAGTCTATTCCAAATATTGGTCCCATTGATAGCCCTTTTTTAATGCTATAATTTTCTATAGCTCTCTTGTCAACGCTTTTGGGTTGGACATAATAAAATTCAACTTGGCGAAGAATCTGCCTGACCTCACAAAAAGACGTTTGTTGAGTTTTTTGGGCAAAATATTGTTCCACCTGACTGGAGGCAAGTGAAAGTTATAGTAAGTCGGGGAAACCAGCTTCCAATCACAACCCATATACACCCATTGCAATGTTGTCCTGTATCAGAAAAATTTTCGACGTCTCGATACTTGAGTCGAGACCCATTCTGCAAAAATCTGGGTGACTAATTCTGTAAAAACCATTCATACAACACTTTTTTGATAAATGTGTCATTTTTCGACTACAGCCATCTAAGAAAAAATAAAAAAGGTTTCACCCTTTTCAATAGACAGTCTAGATCATTTTTGGAAAAATAAGTATACATGTACAGCAAATTTCATTCAAATATGAATACGATTTAGTGCGAAATTCGTCAACAGTCACCCTATGGACTAATATAGATTAATAAAGATTATTGCAACAAACTGGAGTATTGGGGAATCGAAAATGTGGCTTTCAGTTAGTTAATTACGCAAATAATTTCTGATGCAAATAATATTTAATTTTCTGCTGTTTTTCAACAACGTTGAAACTAGGTTCGAAACTGACATCAAACAAACGGTTTGACAGCAGTTAGAGTGGAAACTGGGTTAGGTTTGGCATCAAGCGAAAAGGACATTAGGAACTTAATGGTCATAATCAAATCTAGTAGATAAAAGAATTAAGAAGTCGTCAGTCATATGAAAATTTCTGGAAAGGGTAGAATAAATTATTATGCAGGAATCTGACCGTCAATTCTCTCATTCGCAAACAATCTATGCGGTTGAGATTTCGTTGAAAGGTGGTCAATACAGATATTTTCCGATCCCGCCGAGTTGAGTCAAATGGTATACAACAATATGGGTCTTCGGGGCTTTGATCAAAAGTTGGTTTCTCCAGCAAAACTATTACCTTTCTATACACTGAGGCAAAATGCATTTGGCAGCAGGGGCGTATAACCTACAATCTTCCACAAAATTTTGTCACAAATATTTAACATATACTATTCAATGCTTTTCAATACTTTGAAATCACCCTTCTTATGTCGTTTTCGCTTGAGAAAACTGAAACTGACCCAGGGTAGTTTCATCAAACAAACACTTTTCATGAAACTGTGTTGATTTCACACTTGGCAACGGGGGTTTGAGCAAACCTGATATAAAAACCAGATTCGAAACTGTCTCGATTTTCAGTTCAACAACGTTGAAACTAGGTTTAAAGCTGGCTTCAAACAAACGGTTTGATAGCAGTTAGAGTGGAAACTGGGTTAGGTTTGGAATCAAACGAAAACGATATTAGAGTATTCAAATTAATATATAGCTTCTTAAAGTCGGTGCAACTTCCAGCTTCATAACTTCTTCATACATTATGAGGTAACGCTGGAGATTTTTTCAAAATTTGTTCATTATTTTTATTTCTCAATAACCAAATGATCAATTTTTATTTCGAAAAATTGCGTTTTCCCCTCTGAAGAGTTTCAAAAATGTAAAGAATTAATGCTCTGAAAAACCCACCATGTAACATTGAGGAAAACCGGAAGCTAATAAACTTAGAATTTTAAATATCAGATGATCCAGTACAATCTCATTTTACTCTAAGACAGGTCCAAATAATTGCTGTCATTGCCAAATATTGTAATAAATATTCGTGAAAACTTCACATTATACTTTTCGAATGTTATACTTCAATGTGTCAATCATATTAATAAAAAGATTTTGAAAGTTTCGTATCAAAATAATCTCAGAAATATGCCGTTTTCACACGAATGAATTTTTACCACACTGTCCCTCTCATCTTAAACAAATCGATAATTAGAATATTCTAAACTGATTCAAAGTCGAAATTTAAACTGATTATAGGGTATATGATTATAGGGTATATAAGACAAAGAAAGTTTACAGTTCATTTAGATTATTTCATCACTTAGCATGTTCTCTAATACTATGTGGAAATTGCTTCTTTAGAGCTCATCAAGTTTCATTGGAAAGTCTATTTTAATCAAATTATTACTATACCACTATATTCTATTGATAAAGCCTGCAGATTACCACGTGCTTCATTGCAGTTTTGGCATGGCATAAATGACCAACAAATAAAACAACGTTCTCAAATAATAATAATAAATTTTACTACTACTGCTTTCGTGTTCGGATTAAAAAAATCATTACATAGCATGAGAATAACACTAGTTCAACGTACCTTTTCGTACTTATAAATACTAACCAGTACTTTCTTCTGACAAAGCTTTCAAGACGGAAAACACCTCACTTCTAATCCATTCGACGTTTTTTTAACCTATATAAATTATGTGAAGTTGAGAACGAAATAATTCAACTGTGGCTTTAACTCAGTATAATCTGGACTTTTTTCAATGTTTCACTAAATATTTGTAAACAACTGATTTGATAGAATAGTATTTATCCTTACGTTCTTTATGAGTAACCAAAATGAACCCGATACCAAACAGTCGATAAAGCAGAACTGTTTTCAGGACCTGCGTGCTACAGAAGTTCTCCTGCGAACAATACACACTCTTACGCTTCCCATTACTACTACTCTAGATGCTATATATCACATGTTCATGAAGAACTCGAGTCATTACCGAGTCGAGGCCGGACTGTCATAGACACTTATCGTACATTCCCGTTCTCCACGGTGCTTACGAATGATACTATTTTCTGCATTGAGTTCGTGGCAAGTATTTACAGACATGTAGCGAATGGTTACATACATTCAACAATTGGATTGGTCGCGATGATATACTACTCAATATCATCTACATGTTGAACATCGAACGGAGAGTTGGGTTTAAAGAAGACAGTATTGATATTTATGAATGAGTGTTTTTCGTTCCGAGAGGTTTGCAAAAATGTCGTAGGCGAATGAAACAGTATTTTAAGTAGCAATTCTTCGACAAACATGGAAAGTCGCACGAGAAACAAAATTTAAAATAAAAACCATTCGAACTCTTTTCTTCAACGTACAAGAAACGCGTAAATTTAGTAATTTCATGAAATCGTGAAGGTGTGATACACATACTCAACTTGATCAACAATATCTAATACCGATAAAACCTAAATCAAAATTTTACCGGCTATTAAAGATTGATACCAACCCTTACAATAAACTTCATCATTTCAATTTCAACTTATTTCTTAATACCTTAAACAAGCAAGACATTACAAGATATATATTTCATCTTTGTAACACTGATTGGCAAATTGAAGTGTCCGTCTAATCATTATATGAATTCCTCTCATTTTTTTAGTTCCAAGTGAAGTAAACACACTGTAGGTTTTTCGATATCTTGTTTTTCATATCGTTTATAATATAACCAATTTAGAAAGCAATTGATTTCTGTTTCCAAAAACTTGTGATGCACGATTTGCAAAACGTTGAATTGCTGCCGAAACAAATTACTATATGGAGTGAGAAGTCACAGATCTAATAATAAAAAAGCCGATTTTGTATCGTGAAAACGTTTTTATTCTTCAGTATAATCTCCATCTAAAGCAAAACACTTGAACCATCTGTCCTCTAATATTTTGATGCTCTCTAAAAAAATTAAATGTCGATGCCTTCAAAATAGGCTTCCGTTTCTACAATGACCTCAGCATTCGAAGAATTTTTTTTCCCTGGAGAAACCATTTCAGATTGGGAAATAGATAATTGTCGCTGAGGGCCAGGTCTGTAGAATACTGGGGATGGTAGACTCATAAGGCTTGTTTGCGACAAAATTTGGACACTTTTAAATACGTTTATCTCCAGAAATACGTTATCAACGCGTGAAATATTTCGCAGACTGATCATTGTATGTTTGTTTATTGTATAAAATTAATTTTTGATGACACTACAAGCGGTTGCAATGAAAATTCGGAACTATCAGTAGAAAAACTTACAAAAAACAACTTTAGTACATACTTTCAAGCACCGGCAAGACATGAAGTCGTTCAAGGCCAAAACTGTACCAAACCTTAATGATAAACAGAATGTGACGGCTGAAATGCGGGCTCGTAAGTTGTATCGCGAATATTTTACGAAGTTTCCCTGTGTGATAACGGACGATGAAACTTATTTGCTGAAAGACTGTAAGCAGCTTCTCGGAATGCTTTTTTATACTGTCATGCAACGGAACGGCCTAGAGGAGCAATTCGAGACGAAGAATAAGGCCATGTTCAAACAATATTTGATTTTGCAGGCAATATGCAACTGTGGTCGAGCAAGCCGAATATTTTTCACTCCCAGAACGGTACACAAGGAAAAATACCTTGAAAAACGCATATAGAAGTGATTGTTATTATCCACAACCATGATGCTCCCTCATTATTCTGGTCTGATTTGTCATCTTATCACTACGCCAAAGATGTTTTAAAGGTATAAAGGTACAAAGGGACTGGAGTTCATGGTTTACCGAAAAAGGCGAACTCACCTAACTGCCCGCGGTTGCGACCTATCGAGCGGTATTGGGCTCTCGTGAAGAGATAACTCTCTCAATATAAACAACAAGCTACAAATATAGAAAAATTTCGATAATCTTGGACAAAAGCAGTTAATCGGGAAGCAGCTAGGAAGTCTTCACAGACCCTAATGACTGGAGTGAATTCAAAAGTTCGTAATTTCTTCATGCAGCATAATTAAGTAACTTTAATAAGTTTTCTGATAAATGACAATTAGATGAATAAAAAATGCCGCTTGGGTTGAACTAACAACAATTGTTTTTTTTTTTCAAATTTAATATGTACAGCTTTTGTCGCGAACAAGCCATGATTCGTCCCGATCATGTTGACATATTTTGAAGCATCACGATTGAGTTAACAAATTACCAAACTAAACTGGGTAGGGTTTAGTTTGGTAATTTGTTAACTCAATCGTGATGCTTCAAAATATGTCAACATGATCGGGACGAATCATGGCTGTGAACCTGTGAACAAAAGTAACTGTTTAAAAAACATTGCTGATCTTTGCATCTACTTTCATAAAAGCAAACTATCAAATTTGGAGCAGTTTCAAGTATTTTCATCATTGCCCTCTAATTTCTGAATCGTAAGCCAGATTCATTAAATTGTGACACAATAATGTTTTTTATGTTAGAATAAGTTTGTGGAATTTGGTTCATCCATCTCTGAGAAAAGAAAGAACACTTAGATGAAATTTCAAACACTCTGTTTAATTCACCTAATGGTGTAATGATGCCTTTCTCATATTAGTTGTTAGACAGTTGTAAATCGCTGGTGACTTACGAGAATCAGCTAATTACATGTAATTTTTGTGAGTAACCTGCTCACCACGGTAAACCTTACACTGAAACTACGAAAAAGACAACTTCAACCAAAGACAAGGAATCATCGCGTACAGAATCACTGCATGGCTAGTACTACGATCCTACCGACACTAAGAATTCTTCCAAGTCGGTGTTCGAACAAACCACAACTGAACTGTAAGACCATTGCCCTTGGTATTGAACTGCCAACCTGTGCTAAACTGATGATGGTGATGGTCCCACCCCATACCCCTACAAAGGTGTGAGCAGAACGAGTTATCTAGATGATAATTAATATTTTAGCACCAGTTAACAAAAACAAAAAAAAAAACAACGATCTGATTAGTCTAGCAGGTATAGATTCTTCTTCAAAAGAACGACTAACAACAAAAGAACATTCAAATATTTCAAATACTTTATTTTGTGTAATAAAAATATGCGAACTTCCAAGAATCCGAATAGTTAATAAATTATCGGAATAAAAAAATATCCTAGTTTACCGAATTTTCCATTAGTTTATATGAAGTGTTTGGTAGTTTTATTAAAAATCAAAAATATTACCGAGCGATCTGTAATCAATTCATTTATCGATCTGATTACCGAATGGTCAGTAGTTGAAAACTCGGTCTAAAGTTGCCGAAATCTGCCAAATTTTCTAAGCGTGTTCCCGATAAACATATATCTCTCTATTAGCACTTGTTATAAACTTGTTATTGTTTGATGATTGGGTATGTATAAGAATTTCTAAATCCCAAGTTACAAGCTACACTTAAATTTAAGCCTGCCGTGATTTCTTGAGTGATGACAGACTATTACATCTTTTAACATGAACAAATAAATGTTGTGTCTACTTTGATGTCAACTTCAGGTAAATTAGCTGTGAAAGTAATGATATGATTCATTCTTACTTGCTTCTATATACAAATTCAAGTAAATAGCGACGCTCCTTTTATGTGCATCTATAGAGTCATAAATTCACATGATTTTCTCTAAGTTAGATAGTTATAATGACAACATCAAACATTCGAATTCCTTTTTCGATTTGAATGAATGAAATGTATGCTTTGTTTAACAATTTTTTTCAGTCTAAATAAAAGTTATGTGATGTATCGTTTCATCTAATGTGATACAATATTTAAATGGGTTGAGAAAAACAATATCGTGTGAAAACTAGTTAATTAAGTGTCAGTATTAGACCCGCTCGAGCTGACACTGCTAAGTAATCATCTGCAATTACATTCAACAAGAATCCTTCAATAGTAAAGGCACGTAGACTTACAGTAGATTGGAACTTGACAAGGGACGCGGACGAAGTGAGTTCACAACCACCATAAAAAGCTATAAACAGCAATAATTGTAATATATAGATTAAATAAAAAAAAATATAACAGAAAATTATATGTTATTCCGTGCTACCAGGTATAGAATAGAAAAGAATATGCTATCCCGTGCTACTAAAGTTTAATGCATCTAACACAGTTCGAGTAGAAAGAATCATCTCCCACACAAGCATAAAGCTAAAGTATTATAGTTTTGGCAAAGGTGAAATCAATTAGTAAGCCGTTGGCACCTAGCCAGTATGAGGATATTGATGAACATCTCTGTCATAAATAATAAAGTTCTTCCTAGCTACAATGGTCAACCTGTTGGCCCATTTGTCAAATATCGAACGATGGCACTCAGAAACCGCAGCTGTCATTATCTTGTGATAAACATATATGGAGACACCCTGTCCGCGAAAGTCTGTACACGAACGATAGTTAGTACTGCGCCTGTGTCTACTCTTTCCGAAGGAGTGAATTTTTCGTACTTGCAGCTGTGTAGTCTACGTTCAGGGCGCAGCAGTATTAGTCGGGACAATGCGAGAAACGGTTAATCCTCATTCAGTATGTGATTCCAACAGGATTCAAATGTAAAAAGTTTGAATAATTAGTTTCAAATTTTAGTGTTTTTCATGAAACGGTTGAGTATTAAGTGAAAAAATTTCGAAAAAAGGTTTGCAACCGTCGAAACAACTTGCCATTAGTAATTTCTCCAGTCGCTCGTTTCAATCGAAGAATGATTTTTCGTCGTGACTACCGAAGATGTTCTCTTAGCAAAGGCAGAAAAAGGTTAATAGCAACTTTGCAATTAGTGTGAAATAATAGCTCGTAACATAGTGTAAATATTGTTTTTCTTAGGAAAAGTATTGAAGGGCAAGAAAATTGAGATCGTCCTTAGGATGTATTCCGCAGTGGTTAAAAAAAAGTTGAAAGAAAAAAACTGGTAGCGCTACTTGTGTGCTATTAGTTAGTTTCGTTAGCAATATGAGATGTGTTAAATGTGGGATGCGAGGAAAGTAAATGAAATAATGGGATTAAAAGTGGAAAGCTATAGTTTAATGCGGTTACAAAACACAAAATCTCATTCATTCAGAAAATCAGCAGCAGGCAGAGGCATATCGTCTGTACCTTGGCGTTCGTCCTGGAAGGTATGTAGGCAGTAAATTTATTGACCGCTTTACTTCACACGGCCTTCCTCCTCCAACTTACCTTGGTTCGCTAATTAGTTTATTGAATGGATTTTTTGACTGGAACATTGCACGCATATCCTTGAAACATTTATCGGAGTACTGGGCGGACAATGTTGCACACGGTTGCGTTCTTGGAATGTGTTCTTTTTTTCTCAGAACGTTGCTTATACATGCTTGTATTTGTGATAAGAGAACGTAAAACGTGTGTAAAAGGTCAACACAACTATTGTCCTTTGCTGTCGTCTGGTACATTCAGTGCTGAAAAGCTTTAAAGTAACAGTCGGTAGGAAGTGTGCAAATCTGATTGATTTTCGTCTACATATTCACTGTGCGTTCATATGGAAATGTTTCTGTCGAGCGTCTCATTTTCGGCCACGCAATAAATATCTAATATGTAGTGCATATAGGAAATGATTATTTGT
This sequence comes from Malaya genurostris, assembly GCF_030247185.1. Lineage (NCBI taxonomy): Eukaryota > Metazoa > Arthropoda > Insecta > Diptera > Culicidae > Malaya > Malaya genurostris. The sequence goes on along the minus strand of NC_080571.1, from coordinate 126,488,630 downwards.
ACAGCGCACAAGCCTGAATCTAACTACCTGTCAGATCGTATAATAGTGCACCGTTACCTTTCTTATACTTCCATATTAGCGCAATTAAAATGAATGTAGATTTCGCTCCCATATGAAGAAACATAACGAATAATGGTAGTATTTGACCCATATCGGGCACTGTTATATTTCATTGAATTTGTGAAAATACTATTGAATAGAATGACTTCGACCATTAACCTTTACCTACGCAATGATAGTTTTAACATGGTGGTTGAACCTTCTACGAAACTTACTTGACTTAAATTAGTCGTCATTTAGGGGTTTTGGTATCTCAAAAGTACCGGTTTGTGCTTCGTGCACAGGACTGATTTTATTTGTTTTTACGATTTGCTTTCGATTCATAAGTGCATTAACAAAACGACCAATGCCACCTCGCGATTAAGCGTAAACCACTAAGGGACCATTCATAACACACGTAGACTCTATTAGCGGGGTGGAGTGGGAGGTGGGTAGGTTTTAGTTCGAAGTCCGCCTAGTTTCATTTTTTTATTTGAAAATAAACTTATAAATTTAATATGATCAGTATCCCGGGCAGTTCAATGCATAGGACGCTCGCCTTACAAGCCAGTTGTCGTATGTTGTACTAGCCATGCAAAGATTATGTACACTACGAATTGGCTGCGAAGTCTGTTGGAACAGAAAGGCCAAATTCCACAAAAGGAATGTAATGCCAAGAGTTTGCTTATCTAACGGGGAAAAAAGATTGGAAAATTGACGTGTGAACACAATGATGTAATGAAAACCGCGAAAATGTTACCGCAGAAACGGGACTGTAAATGAATACCATGGTGAGTAAGTACAGCGAAGTATGCTTAGTTTCGTCTAGTCAATTGGACTCATTCTCTTCATGTGTTTTTATATGCAGGATAGTTAATATGGTTCCCCGGTTAGGAGTTAGCCACGGGTTCGAGTTCCGTCTCTGCGGTAACATTTTCAAGATTTTCATTACATCGTTGTGTTCACATGTCGATTTCTAATCTATTTTCCCCGTTAGATACTCATATTGAAACTAGCTCAAGACGGCTCTACGTCCTAACAAAGATTAAAAGACAAATCGTTCGAAATTTAGTAAAACCATCCAGAAATGTTATTATTTTTGTGTTATGACGTGAAGCTATGATCAGTTTAGTTTTATTGAACAAAAGACGGATACAAGAAAGGCAAATGATTAAAATATCGAACGTAAAAATTGGCGACATACACATCATTGGGGCAAAACTCGAACACGCGTACATTTGAAATAATATTCGAAGAAAACATATTTTGTTTCCTATCGTTCATCCGATATAGACATTAGAGAATTTTGGTATCCCTTTTCAGTTTGTATATCTTGAATATATGAGAATTGATGGCAACATTTCAAGATAAAAAGCCGAATACCATTTCGTCGAAAACCAGTTCGCCAAATTTTCATAATTTGAATTGATTTAAAAAAGACAAATAAAAGATGATAGCTTTAACATCAGCTTTGTTGTAGAAAGACTCTTGAATAAAGACTGATTCGTGATCCTCAGAACGGAGTTCCCAAGAAAATTTGTTGACTTTTATAGCTACTATGCATCACAGTATTTGCTTAGGTGTATCTACCAGAAAAATATTGGCTGTATTTCCGTTTAAAGAGTGCAAATAAATAAAAATATGAAACGCGGCTTCGACACATCGTTTTTTCCGTATGCTGTCTGATCTCGCTACCGTTCGTTCGGATCTACACGGATAAAAATTCATTGTCTGTACCTTGATTAAGAAATTATGAAAATCATGATTCGTGTCCTCTCATGAGATCATACCTATTATTAATGATATTATGAGCAAAATGATTTCAAGATTGATTATGAGCAAAATGAATCATGAAAATTTTTATGGGATTTGTTTACAAAATCATCAGTGATAGGCATAGTCTCATGCGAAGTAATGTTTCATGATTTTCATGATTTCTTAATCATGGTACCGACAATAGATTTGTATCCGTGTAAATGAAGCAAAGAAATCTGGCTTTGAGTAGCCCTGGTATACGAGAGGGTTGCAGGTTTGTATGCGAGAGAACGCCGCGCTGACGGCGGGCTTTATGCCGCAGAGCCACTTTGGCTTTGGTTTTGTTGCTGTGTCACACCAATTATCCAGGAGACATTAAAACAAATAAATATTTGTGATGAATAGTTAGAATTTGTGGTTTTCTAATTAATAATGTGATGTGTTTTAATTTACCATTTCGGCGGAATGACCATTTCAGTGAAAATACCCTTTCAGCGAAACGATTTTCGATGAAATGGCATTCGGCGAAATGATCCGCTCCCGGTGATGTAAAACAACCCCAATATTTGGCTTTCTTATAAAGAAATTACCATAAACTCACTACGATTAAGATCAAACAAACTGTCTACGATTAAACTGGTCCTCGGTTACCGGATCCAAATACACCGGAAATAGTGATCTTCAAAATTTCGGAACGAAGTTCACTTCAATTCCTTGTGGATGGTTGATCCGATTTTTCTAATTTTATATTCATTTATATGAAGTCATTCAATGCATATAATTTTCAGAACGGATTCAAGAGATGACTGAATTAGTTTACACAAAAACTTAAAATTGAAATGAAATGTATTATTAAGACAAAACTGCTGTTAAATTTCATCCGCATCCGACTTCCGGTTCCCGATTCACCAGTAGATGAGCGTACAGTACAGCTTCAATCATTTATATAAATGACTACGAAGAAGAATATAAAATTTTCACCTACATAGCATTTGGTACGTCTTGTTTTCATTTGATTTGAATGTAAAGTACTATAGCATCCTGTTAGTTTATGGTTGAACTAACCTACTTTGGTTATAAGGGTCTCAAATTTCTGTTCCAAGACACATCAATTGCATTGTGGGATTTATATCGATTTCTCATATACTGATTTGTAAAAATTTTGCCACACTAGATCGACTGAAACAAGCTCTTCAGTTAGCATTTTCTGTATAAAGAATTACGCAGTACAATTTTCCCTTTTCCAAATTTCATTTTCCCAAATACACCGAAAACCTTAACCCTCAGCGTACAATGACGTTAGGCTAACCCCACGATTTTTGTTCGTGTCTTGCCATTCCAAAATTGAGCACAAGAGAGTCCCACTAGATTACCTCCAATCGGCATCACCATTGGCTGCTTGGATATCATTCTGTACGTATCCAACGTTGCGCGTAGGGCTACTGTCATCCCATTGTACGATACGTAGTAAAATCCCATGTGTTTTTATCAAAATCATTCGCTTTTACGTTGCTTATATGAAAAATAGCGTATTTCATAATTTTGTAACCTTAAACCCCGTTTTTGCGTACAAATGTTTGTTCGCTCAAAGAATGGCCGCACCAAGTCTGTGCTCAAACGAGTTCTAGGAAAAATGTTTGAAATGATCCCAAGTTGAAATTTAAACCTGTTAAAATTGGCATGTTTCATAAATGCTACAGAATAGTTATTTTTGTTGGATATTTTAGACCAATAATCTTACTCGTTTCAGTAACAAATGTGAAAATCATTCATTTCACTGTTTGTGAAATCAACTCTAAAACCTGAAGGTATAAAGTTAAACATTGGTTCGAGAATCGACACAGAAAAACAAAAGCTATAGGCGATCAAAGTCAGGTGGGGTTACCATTACCGCATTTTTACGCTACGGGAGCTTTTGGAGGTATATACGCTGATGGTTAATCTTTTCGAAATACATAACATTTTTCTAGACAACAAACTTTCTCGAAAGGACACGGCTTTCCGACCTTATCGAGCATCTCTGCAAATCGAATAAATAGGAAGATGGAGCAATCAGAAAAACCTCTTTATTGGATTGCACTTGTCAGTTTTCTTTTCTCTATAACAACATAGAGTTAGTTATTTCCTGAAGATCTTTTAATTTGTCTCTATTTTGTGTGCAACCATATACAAGCAGGTTCTTTGGTGCTATAAACCTCAACAGATATTTGTTCTTATGAATTATAAATTTAAAAAAGTATAACATAATAATAATTTTAATCTATGTCGGGATCTTTAATCATAGGGGAGATTGAAGCTTACCGGCACCTTTCATTTTAAGCTTATAACTTCTGACTAAGTGCACATTATGCGGACATATTTACATCAATGGGAAGCTAGAGTCTCTAGCTAACAACTGATTAAGATACTAAGTTGATTCATTTGATTGAAAAAAAACTTTATTATCAATTTAGTAAAGTGATAAGTTTTGGCCATTTCAAAAAAGGTGTTCTGTTAACGGCACCCCAAGAAATTTTGCTGAAAATGGAAAAATATAAGTAAAGACTGCAATTATACAAAAAAAAACGAAGGCGTTTTGGACAAAAGTCTTCACTGTCTGATGGTGACTTCGCCTTGACTCTCTTGGCCGATGATTTAGATGGTGGTGCCTTTGGTGTTGATTTGGCCGGTCTCCCACGTTTTTTTTCTTAGCTGGAGCATCTGCAAATAAAGCCGTATTTTAGAAATTTCAAGCACACTAAGGATTTTTTATACGGGGTTACATACCGTGTTAAAAATCATGTAAAACTTAACCTTGTTAACGTAACGTAATTATTCAAAAAACCGCAGATTTGGTTATATATTTGTTTTGTTTTTGTCCAAATTCTATTGTTATTTGACAATAAAAACTAAAAACCAGCTTGAGGTCACTAAAAGGATTTAACCATCCTCGATGAAATACATCGGATGACACTTTCAATAATAACCAATATTCGAAAATGGTAGAGTATAGCACATTTCACATCGATTCAGAGTGTACAGAACCAGTGCATGGCTGGTGCTACGATTCTACTGACACTACGAATCCTTCCAGGTCGGGGCTCGAACATACGACAACTGGTTTGTTAAACCACCAACCCGGAAAAAAGGTTTTATATCGTAGATATTTCTAGCAAATTTTCAATTATTTATTCCAGTTACCAAACTATTGAGAGAGCATGGCCACGCCAATCAATCTTTTGGAGGGGCGAAAAGTGCCGATCCTACTGTCTGAATAATGCTATACGAAATTTCAGGTAAACGAAAATACGTTGGTACAATTTAGAAACTTCAAGTAGAGAAAGGTTGGCAACACCACCCAAAAGCACTTTCACTACTAATGAAGCTTGAGAAGAGGTTCTTTTCAATCCCGAAGATGCGATTTGTGTAAACAGTAACGGTCTTCCAAATGACTATAACTAAGTGGAAAGACATGAGTATTGAATGTACAAGTTGTCATGCGATCAATATAAAAAGTATATATTCAATATAAAAAGTTCTACATGCAATTCGGTAAAAAATTAAATATTCTAATCAGTTTATGTGTACTTGTCTGACAATTCGTGTACTGTGCGTGTCTCTAAACTGACACGATCTGCTCTAATAGAGGTGTATATATTCCTCTAAATTGATTAGAATACTTGAATTTTAACGGATTTTGCATTAAATTCTTATGTAGAACTTTTTATATTGAACGTATGAAAACTTGATATTGAATTGTCATCAATTGATTAATAAGATTAAAATAATTTGTCAAACGTAATTTATTTCAAAGAATTTTATCAGATTTAATTTTATAACTCTTTTGTAAAAATCTGGTCAAAATGGATCAATGCTCTACAAGGATTCACAATTTCATTACCTGGAAATGCAATCATTATATGAAACATAGAAATAATAATAAAACAAACTTTGGTGATTTGTTAAAAATGCTGCTTCAGCAAATGGCAGTGTTTTTTTTTACTTTCTCTTCCGATTGCTGCGGTACGACTGTAATTCTTTCTCTTCCGATTGCTGCGGTACGATTATAATTCTCTCACCAATTTCACAATTCTCAGTCGATAACTTTAGATCTGACCCAGAGTAGTTTTCTCAAGCAAACAATTTTCATGACACTAAGGTAGGTTTGCACTAAAACGGGAGATGTGAGCGAACCGGATAGAAAAATCAAGTTCGAATTCGACCCGAATTTCAGTTCAATGGGATTGAACCAACGTTCGGAACAGGCTTCAAACAAATGACTTAATTGCAGTTAGAGTGGAAGCTGGGTTAAGTTCGACATCCAGCGAAAAAGACATGAGAGATTGTCTTAATCGTTTTAGGCATATGTGAGTAAAATGAGCGAATAAAAAAGTGCGGTTTGTCTATCACGTAACTCATATTTTTTTTTTATTTATTCATTTATTTTATTGTTTTTGGAGCAGGGATAAGCCCTCTGGAGATAAGTTATTATCAATCTATCACTATGTCTTCAACAGGCATAACACCTTCTCATTTTTTGTAGAAACATATTACAGAATATCCAAATAATACATTTCATGTTATTAACTATTATCTGCATAATTAAATTCTTAGCACTGACGATAAATTTTTAAAGAGATAGTTATCTTTAACAGCGATTAAAACGTCGACCAATACTGACAAACGACTCGTTGTGGCCACAGTTGGTTCTAGAGGAAGGAATGTGCAGGACAATGACGACGAATATTAAAATCTAGCAAACATAACGAGCAATCTGTTCGTGATTTGTGAAGATCAGTTATGCAAACTGCCTTGAACACATTTCTGCGGACGGATAGTAAATCGAGATCTATGAGCTAGCAACGATCTTGGTAACTCGGAAAATTTAGGGGGTCTCTCCATGGTAGTTGGTAAAACGCCAAACGAATATATTTATGCTGAACCAAAGCACAATATAATGCTTTTAGGCAATATATATTTTTGAACTCTTTCATCACACGAAAGACGAACCCTATCAGCCTCTAGGCTTTATTGATAGTATATTCAATGTGTCGCTTGTAATACATTTTCTAATACAAGATAACTCTCAAGTATTTAATATACGACTCTCGTCTATGAACGGTAAGATCGTACAGTGGAATCCGATCATAGAATGTTTGCTAGTGAAAGAAATAACAGAACATTTTGAAGCAATCACGGTCATTCGGTTTACTCTACACCAGTTATATTTCCGAAACCGGTCTTCTGTTTGCGCTTCGAATTCAATCAATGACCCAATAGTAGTTTCAAACGAGCTTGAAGCAGTTGAAATTAAATCAGCAATCTTCTAAAAAATTGAGCAAATAGAGTAAGTGTATAAAGGTACCTAAAACTTCCACGCCTGATTTTCCAAAAATTTTTGATAAGATATAAAGTTGAGGAACTTCCGGTGAGAAGTTTTAAAATATTATGCATTTAAAGAAACAGCTGTATCGGTTCGGACATTGACGATAAAACTCCAACTGTCCTGAATTGTAACGGGAGTTTTATTAGAAGTTTGTTTTTTCAATAGGGATTACTCTATTGTCTGAAAGTTGTTTTGACAGTGTAAAGTAACGTCTCTACTAAGTATTGTTTGGCAAATCATCGTGAATACGTTAACTCCATGACAACGCTTAAAATTTTTTTTGCAAAATTAGTGTTCAATTAAAACTGTTTATAGCGTGAAATTCTCTACAGTGATGAGGCGCATTTTTGGTTAAATGAATACGTCAGCAAGCAAATTGTCGTATTTGAAACAAAGATAATCCACACGCCTTTCAAGGCTAATGGAATCATCGGTCCTTTTTTCTTTAAAAATGAAGAAGGGCGACGCGCAACCGTGAATGGAAATCGAAACAGAACCATGATCAATGAATTTTTGTTGCCAAGTCTTCAAGATACGGATGTGGACGAAATGTGGTTTCAACAGGATACTGCCACTTGTCATACAGCGGCCGAAATAATCGACTTATTGAAAGAACATTTTAACGACAACATTAGTTCAAGAGATGATGGAACGGTGAATTGGCCTCCGCGTTCATGTGATTTGACGCCACTCGATTATTTTTCTTGGGTCATTACGTTATTACTTGACGTCATTGGTTTATTTCTGGTTTACAGAATAAACCAGCAACGATTGATGCTTTTTACGCGGATTTTCGAAGTTACGCGCTTGTTTTCACGAGATTTTTCATTTATCCGGTTTTATTGTTTTGTTTTACAAATGCAAGAAACGTCAAGATCTGGTGTTATCCCGAACAAATTTTAAAGTCAACTCTCTGACACTTTTCGATTTAAAAAGAAAATAGGTTACACCAAATTTTGAAGTTTCATTCTATGGCATTTGGTATAAAAAAAATCGATTTCGGATATCTCAAAATTTTTTCTCTGTCCTAAAGTCCACTTTTTTACGCGAAATTTTGAAGTTACGCGGTTTTTTACGCCGATTTACAAATTTGCGCGATTTTTTTGCGCGGTTTTTTAACGCGGTACGTATCCCCCGTGTAAAAAAGATTTCAGTGTATAAAAAAATATACCACATGAATAGACATCAATTGCAACTGAGAATCTAATGCCGTTTTCGTTTTTAAACTGCAGTACACCGGTGCAGTACTACCAAAGATAAATAATAAAGACATGTACGTGCTTATAAATATTTTTTAAAAATGTGGTTTGTGTCCGGTACCTTCTGAAATGACCGCACTCACTGCTTGGTGGAGCGCGAGATTAATTGCATTGTTATCATTTCAACCAAAGTGTGCCATAAAATCTCAATATATACAAATGAGCTACCGAATCGAAAGAGTTCTCACGGTTTGACATTTGCATTATGGATGTATGATGGGAACTCAGCAGTGCAACCAATTTATCACCATTGGTGCCAGTATCACGGAGGACCGTAGATGTGCGCCAAAAAAAGATCGTGACTGTCATGTCTGGAAATTCGTTTGTGGTGCTACACCATGACATGAATAAACGAACAAAAATGATGAAAACATAAACAGTAACCCTTGACTACAATAAACGATTCCATTGCATAGAGCTACACCGAACTTTTGATGAGTGCTACACCAGTGGTATCGGTGCAGAAAAAGTGTAGCACTGGTGTAGTGCAATTGGTAAAAACGAACGGTTTCAGTGCAGATTTCGCTACACCGGTGTAGTGCAATTAAAAACGAAAACGACATGAATATATTCATCATACTTAAACATTATTTTAGTAGTTTTCATTCTTAGTGTATTTATTCGAAGAACATTTCACTACCGAACAAAAAAATTATGCATTTGTGTACAAGAATTACTTGTTTCTGAAAATCGCCGAAAGATATGAAAGTCATTTTTTACATTCCGAAGCAACACTTGGTTGATATTCATCTGACGTATTTCACAAGAGACTGACGTAGTGAAACAAATACTCATAACATCGAACATTTCTTCGTTTTTAATTTACTAATTAAAGCGATGATATCGAGCTAATATGTCACTCACTTCCTCAAAATCATCGTCTTACTGAGAGAAAGCCAGTAAGCCAACACAGCATTTTGGATTTATAGTAGCCGAAAAGAGACGCTGCAGAAAAAACCGCAGCTAATTCAACATAAACATTGTCATATTTTCGACGCATTTAGCGATTCGACGCTTGTTGTTTAGTTTCAAATAATAATTGAACTGCAACTGCAGGTGAACCGAGTTCAGCGAGGGGTCCTTTTTGAATGATACATGAAAAATCATAGACCATTCCATCTTGTGTTCATTTTTGGTATTAGAAAATTGAAACCATTGGAACAAAATTGAATGAGCTGTAAAAGTTCAAGATCTCAAACTCAAAAATAAGTTCAAAACCTGAAACTTGTTGTGTTTAACAATGCCTGTGTAATGTTTGAATTTGTTTGTGTATGATTGTTTATCTCATGTCATGTCACTCATTATTCACAGAGATATATGCATCGATTTTCACAAACATAAGTTTACACGAAAGAATCAAACAGTCCGTTGTTGCGTTTTATGTGTAAGATGTAGAACCATCTTATTAGAGTCTAAAGTTTTTAGGCATTTTCGATTCAAGCATAAAATTCTCTAACATCCATCAAGAAGAACGTCCCAATGATAGTTTTCGAGCAGTCACCAACCCAAACGGTCACCTTTCATTCGAGCACCGGTAATCTACTACAGACTCATGCTTCACTGCTCAATGACGTGCCAATCTTTCAAAATTGAATTGTGACATTTCATTAATACCATTGCCAGAAGGTAGGAATCAGCATAAAAAAATTATCCTCTTTTAAATTTTTGTGGGTATTTCAAACAGCTTCTACAATACTCATACTCACCAGAATTCGTAGGTTGTAGAAAAAACCCGCATGATTGATCGGAAAAACCTTCAAATCATATAATTAAATCGTACAAACTTTACTGCATTTGAGATTGTGTTCTATGTTTAGCTGATTTTCTTGGTATATTTTCCCGATTTCCTAGGTCATTGTGTTTCAAATCTACACTTTTTAAACCTTCATATCTATACTGGCCCTAATAGGAGTTCCCGTTATTCCAACCAATACCAAGAACATGCATTGAGTATCAAGCTAATATACGGTCGCGACTGGGTGAAAGTGCGATTTTATGTGTAAAGGATAAAGACGAAGAAGTTTTGCATAAGCAACCTACATCAAGGTACAATTTATAGACTGTGAAGATTTATGAAAGTACATATGTATGCCAGTCCCACCTTGAACGATTCAACTTGAATCCGTCGCTCGCTCGTCTGCTTGTGCATTTGATTTTGCAAGGGAACTCAAATGGCTTCCGCCCGAGGTCATGGAGAAGGACGGTATGTTCTGTTCCGTCGTTTGAACACAAGGGATTCTCGTGGCAAGATATAATCAAAGCTACACCGTTATACGACAATCATGATTGTTGGTGCAATTAGGTCTAGAAAACCACAATCATGGTTGAATCGACTTATACGTTTGTTTCAATAATAGGATTATTTTTTCGATACGATAAATATCACGGACATCAAATAAAAAATGTGGGCTCTTGGTGAACGCAGGTACAGAAAATGCTATTATTTACTGTTTGTTTACTTATTTACTCTAGACTGACTACTGACATAGTTTAATTTCTAAAATACAAACTATGCGAATAATTTCAGTTCGTTTCAAAAAAATCTTTTGCGAATTTCATGAAGAAATTTTTCATTATCTATACAGAAATGAAAAAGTAGAATCTCTTAAATAATATAATTATTTTGTGATCTTCTTTTCTCTGTATAAGTGCTTTGATTTCCTATATCCTTTCATTTAGACATAGACAAAGTACATGAAAAGCAGGGGCTCGAGAGAAGATAGTTTCAGCCATCCATTACGAGTTCTGATTGGTGGTAATGAAATCAAAATGGTTGACGATTTCGTGTACTTGAGTTCATTGGTGACTGCCGATTATGATACCAGCAGAGAAAGTCAGAGAAGCATCTTGTCACGAAATCGTGCTTACTTTGGAATTCACAGCACGCTTCGATCGCGCAAAATTCGCCGTCGAACAAATTCAACTATCTACAAAACTCTGATTAGACCGGTTATACTCTACGGGTACGAATTCTGGACAATACTTGTGGATGGTCAATGTGTACTGGGTGTTGCGAACCATCTATGGCGGAGTACGCATTGAAGACGGTACGTGGAGAAGACGAATGAATCATGAACGGCCAAGGTCGGGCGGTTCCGGTGGGCCGGGCATATTGGTAGAATGTCGTAGAACAACCAGGTTAAAATGGCGTGCCTGTCGGAGATTTTTTTCAAATTCCAGCTTCAGTAGGATATTCTCCGTATCAAAAAACGGATAATACATTATCAGTTAAAATATTCATTCACTAAGTACATGAATAAATGACAAAATAAATAACTAAATTATCAAATAACCATACGAATAAAATAAACAAATAAATATAAAATAAATAAGGTTTGTTCGCGACCAAATCTGGAAAGACTAAATTTGTAATAAAACTTTTCTTTATTCATCTGATTGTGCATTTATTTATAATTATTAATTTCAGTTACTTAATTAGGCTACATGAAGAAACTACGAACTTTTGAGTTTAGTCCAGCTATTGGGGTTTGTGCAGACTTCTCTGCAACCTCTCTTCATGTTGCATGGCAGCATGAAAAGATATTCCGGAAAGCTGCTTAAAGTTATGTTTCATTGTCAACTTGCGAGCCCGGGTTTCTATTCATCTCTATGGTTCGGTACAGTTTTCATTTTGAACAACTTCATACCTTGCATGTGCTTGAAAGTAAGCACAAAAGTAAGATTTGGCCTCTTCTGCAATATTTGATTCACCCTCGCGTCCTTTTGGTGGTGTCTGAGATCTGTTTTTTGATCCCGCTTCCAGCCTTCCTGGCTATTGTCAAACGTATACCAAAAGATTTAGGACCGTTATAGACAGTGCATGCACGAAATCCAAGCTTGCTGTTCGCACTTGCTCTTTTTTTTTAGTCCCGGTTTGGTGGTTCAATGCATAGGACACTGGTCTTACAAGTCAGTTGTCGTATGTATGTTCGAGCCCCGATCTGGAAGGGTTCTTAGTATCAGTAATATCCATAGTACTAGCCATGCAATGATTCTGTACACTAAGAATCGGCTGCGAAGTCTGTTGAAACAGAAAGGCCAATTTCCACAAAAGGAATGTTATGACAAGACTTTGCTTTGCTTCTTTTGACGCCGATCCAAAAGCTTGTAGTATCAGTATGTGATTTTACAAAATGGACAGATGGACATCAGTCTACGAAACATTCCACGCATTCCATTTCCATTTTGATAAAATATTTTCAGAGATATACGTATTTAGGAGTGTCAAGAACAAGCCAAACTAAGATATAAAAATAACATTTTTAGCGGTAAGTGAAATTAACTTAATCGTTATAAACGAAAATAAATTCTATTTAATTACACAATACAATACTAAAAAATCTTTCTATTTTGCCACCAATGTCACGAAATAGTAACAGACACAGATACTAGTATTTCGGTGTGCTATTTGTAACCTTCATCATTGTATCAGCAACAAACTTACAAATATTTATACAGGGTGATTTTTTAAGAGCTTGAGAACTTTTTTAAACAATAAAACGCATAAAATTTGCAAAATCTCATCGGTTCTTTATTTTAAACGTTAGATTGGTACATGACATTTACTTTTTGAAGATAATTTCATTTAAATGTTGACCGCGGCTGCGTCTTAGGTGGTCCATTCGGAAAGTCCAATTTTGGGCAACTTTTTCGAGCATTTCGGCCGGAATAGCCCGAATTTCTTCGGAAATGTTGTCTTCCAAAGCTGGAATAGTTACTGGCTTATTTCTGTAGACTTTAGACTTGACGTAGCCCCACAAAAAATAGTCTAAAGGCGTCAAATCGCATGATCTTGGTGGCCAACTTACCGGTCCATTTCTTGAGATGAATTGTTCTCCGAAGTTTTCCCTCAAAATGGCCATAGAATCGCGAGCTGTGTGGCATGTAGCGCCATCTTGTTGAAACCACATGTCAACCAAGTTCAGTTCTTCCATTTTTGGCAACAAAAAGTTTGTTAGCATCGAACGATAGCGATCGCCATTCACTGTAACGTTGCGTCCAACAGCATCTTTGAAAAAATACGGTCCAATGATTCCACCAGCGTACAAACCACACCAAACAGTGCATTTTTCGGGATGCATGGGCAGTTCTTGAACGGCTTCTGGTTGCTCTTCACTCCAAATGCGGCAATTTTGCTTATTTACGTAGCCATTCAACCAGAAATGAGCCTCATCGCTGAACAAAATTTGTCGATAAAAAAGCGGACTTTCCGAATGGACCACCTAAGACGCAGCCGCGGTCAACATTTAAATGAAATTATCTTCAAAAAGTAAATGTCATGTACCAATCTAACGTTTAAAATAAAGAACCGATGAGATTTTGCAAATTTTATGCGTTTTATTGTTTAAAAAAGTTCTCAAGCTCTTAAAAAATCACCCTGTAATACTTACAATGACTACTAACTGCAGGCGGCCAGCATTACCGTCAATTGGTTTCGTTACCTTCGGCACGTCAGAATAGACCATGCACTTTCAGTGTAAATAAGTGCGTTGCAAATTGCAGTGACTTTACGTCTGCTTAGCGGATTATGTTGATCCGCTAGGTGGCATTAGCAGTTCAACATAATCTGCTAATGCACTGATGAGCTGAATGCGAAACGTAAATAATTAACATACTTACAACTGGTGCAAAGACATTAATGGTGAAATAGTAAAGATTCATTTGAATGGTGGAATTAAATGGAATTTATTTTCTTTTATTGCGACTTTCAAATACATAAATAACCAAGCAAGAAACACGCAATGCCTCATGCATGCATAAATTCCAAGCTCTACAAATCCTTGACAGTATATACATTTACCGGATTCATTAAGGGCATGTTCAGTAGTGTTCTAGTTTTAGTTAAATCTGGATATTATAACAAGAAAACTGGCAGCCCCAGTAGTGTTCTACTCGTGTTTCAAGTATAGAAAAAATAGAACGGCAGCGTATGCCAGTTTTAAATTTGACAGAAGAACTATTCGAATAAGTAAAACTAAAACGGCATGCTGGGTGGGGATACGTTTGTTTCAGTTTAAGTTCTATACTAAATCTTCCATATGAAAATATATGTGGGACATTCCAGACAAAATCAAAATGTATGTGGGACATTCCAGACAAAATCAGACAAAAATCAAATGCAGAATGATAAAGGAAAGTTTCATCTCACTACTGTATGGAATAAGTACGTTTTTATTATGTAAATCTCAAATAAAATATTGAACTAGGCTTAAAATAATGTTTGGATTCAAGACAATTAAATTTAAACAACCACAAATTAACTAGTTGGAATACCATAGTAAAAACCTATAAATTTCAATTTCATTTCAGAATTATCGCTGGCTATCTAAGAATACAAAGAATGGTGCGAGGAATTGAATCTCAACGATATTCTTGGCAGTTGTAGTGCGTATAGTAATCAAGAGCAAAGTATCATCTTGTTACATATTTCTATAATCTACAAGTGGCTGTTGATACAAATAAAAAAGAAAGAAAATGTGAGCCAAACGAGTGTTTTAGAGATGTGTTTAAATTTATGCATATGATTTCGAAAATTTGGAAACATATAGTTAAAAAAGAGGACTCCGCAACATCAATGGGAGTGACGGAATTAGTGACATTTCGAATATTGTTTATAGCTTGCCGATAAAAATTACAAGCCAACATGCCAGGAGGTAGACGGGGCCTTGTGGCTCCTCAAAACACATTCTTGGAGAACATCATTCGCCGGTCTAACTCGCAACGTAAGTAAAGTTTTCACTCAGACACTTAGCGTAGTAGTCTATTGTTGTTTTAGTTGAAATATGTAAAACATTCATCAAACCATCGATAATGTCGCTTATTGTGTCCATTATAACGAATCACTACACGATAGCAGTGACATTGCATATTTCGTTTTGTTGGTGGCATCGATGACTTTCGCTAGTAGTAATTTACAGTTAAGATCAGCAGCGAGAATAATAAAATGATCCGATTCCGTTACACATGCAAGTTCAGTAGTAATGTCACATCCACAATAAAATCTGTTATTGCGGCGCGTTTACGGATCGAGGATGCTGAGAGAAAAAAAACGATACAAGCAATGGACAAGTTTTGAACGTTTACTTATCGATCATTTGAATAGATTTTCGATATGTACTGCTAGGAAATATTTTTACGCTTCGATTCTAGTAGACTAAGCTATATATTTTATATAATTTAAGGTTGAAAATTCAATCAATTACATTCTTGTTTTTAAGGCCACTATCATGGATCATGGAGTTCACTCTGCTTTTCGCATAGTCTAGAAGCCAATATTTAAACAAAGTTCTTCACACAACCGACATTAGCTTTGAACTGATTTTCATTCTGTTTCGGTTCTCTTTCAATATGAATACAACATAGGTTTCATAGTTCGGATCACACGACATGAAAAATAATCTAAAATTCACTTCTACATAGTAAACAATTACAAACATGAGGACTTCTTTTATTACAGTCATTACGTATTCGGAGTTGGTAGCTCCCACTGAGATTGTAATAATTATTGTAATGGTGTTACAAAAAGCCACTTGGCATACTTTGTATTTTCAAAATTTATCTAAGTAGATTATGTTTTGAAAAGCGATAAACTTTATTTGATCATTTTTACCTCTTTTATATCAATAAAAAATAGGTATAGAATCCGCTCAAACTTTGGAAAATTTTTCGATTCAGCTCGACGAACTGAGCAAATGTCCGTGTGTGTATGTCTGTATGTGTGTTGTCAACAAATAGGTCGAGATCTCAGAGATAGCTGGACCGATTTTGATCAAACTAGTCGCAAATGAAAGTTCTTCCCATCACCATGAACGGTTGAATTGGTTTTGAGATCGGATGTTTACTTTTCGAGCTATACAAAGTTTATTGTCTAAATTTTCAGTTTTTTGACAATATCTGTCACAATTGACCTTGAAAACAGAATATTTTTTTAGACTTAGATTCCACACGGTAATATCGATATTTTCGTGTAAGCGACTTTTCCCCCTATTCCAGCAGTAGGAGTTTTGAGCGCTATATGACAAAGCAATGCTTGGGAGCAACGGGAAACACGATTTTTTATACTGTTACATACAATTGTTTCTATGTACAAAAAAGTCTGTGTACAGCATACTTTTTCATTAAGTTTTACTTCGGACCGATTTTAGCACGGTTAGTTTTTGGCAACATAATCGTTTGAATTTGACATATGTGAATCAGATGATGGCAAAGATGGCATTTCAGTTTCACCGGTATTCAGTTTTCGATTCGGAAATTTAATTTGCATTACGATTTCTCAAAGTTTGCACTGATTTTCGAACATTTTGAATCAAATGTAAACTATACAACTCCTCAGTTGAATTTAACTGACTTCGGCTACACTGATTTTCGAATTCTGGTTCCAGTATCGAATCGTTTCTCAAAGCGCAATCGTTTTCTCAAAGCGCAATCGTTTTCTCAAAAAGGCCATATCGAATTTCAAAAACTAAAATTAAATTAAAGGATTTATGGTCCCATGCAAAATTAATGCATTTTATCCGATTCTGGAATTACAGCGTGATGAGTTTTTAAAATTCAAGCCGATAGGAAAGATGACAATTCCAAAAAGCTTCAAAATTGGACTCAAAACTATTGCAATTTCGTCATATATATTTTATTGCATACGAATCGTTTTGGGCTATGCTGATTCATGAATATCGGCTCTGGAAGCACCGTAAATAACCGTAAATCCTAAACCGAATGAGCCACTTCGCCAAATGTCATTTCGCCGACAGCCATTTTGCCGAAAGGGTCATTTCGTCGATTCTGAGCTGAAAATGAAGCTTGGGAGAAGCAAATCATATTCACTGTACATACCCACTCACTCCTAACTTTTCATTAAATGATCAATAACGACGCTGGCTACGACCAAAGGCTATGCTACTGAGGGAAAGGAAGGAATGTTAGTCCGATACTCGTTGGCGATTTGTTAGTAGGGAGGGAAAGAGATCCGGATATGTTTTGGTAAACAATATGATCTCAACAAAACCTGATTTCCGATACTCAGGAGCAATATAATAAGTAGGAAAAATATAAAATATCTTCAAGGAACGATCTCACCAGTATCCCTTTTCTCCTGCTAGCTCTGCTGTTAGCAACGCGAGATGAAACACGACCACTGAAAGAATAAAATTAAAACACTCGCGAATGGCTCCGCTGCAGACCAACCCTAGACCTTCCGTCTGAGTGACACGATCGACTTGTAAACTTTCACACATTCCATAGAAATCCGACAACACTGGCAATGACATGCAGACGGCGCTTCGATCGATTAACAGGTTAACATCGTTGAATTTTGAGGCGATAAATTCTCAGTTTCCGCCGTTTGAGCATCTTTAGTTTCGTAGATCAATATTATTCAATAAATAGCACTCTCACTACTAAACAAACACTTGCCACACCTGCACTGTCACTCAAAATAACTTTTTCAACAAAATTGTTAACGATACGTATCAACAACACATCGAAATTATACTTTTTTGAGAGCAGCCCCAGGACACCGCATCGCACTCCCACACGGAGAACCCGCAGATCACAAAATTACAATATTGCAATTGTTGTTTCACGCCCTGGTTGTTTCAACTAAAATGTTGTTGATTTAACCAACATATCTGTTGATTTTGTCATAGCCATTCAGGTAACCGAAATTGTTGTATTCAAATGCTGTCACTTGGCGGAGAACGAATACAGCAAAACGCAGAACAAAAAAACTCTTCATTTCACCAGAAGCGTTTAATATTCAAAATTTTCAATGGTAAATGAACGTCATTTATGTTAGTTACGTAGTGGTCGTTTTATGTAAGTGAAAGTATGCAGAAGAATATAACAGTTAATTGTAAAACAAGTTTTCCATGTGTTAAATAGATATTCCTACAGTATAAATGATTTGATTTCATCTGAGAGTAATGTATTCTAGGACAGTTCATGTCAATGTTATTAAAACCGCTTAACGCTTAAAAATTTGCTGCTAAAGTGAAGTGGTACTATTTGTATTTTCTTGAAAGTTTATCTGTAGCATTAGGTTTACCAGCGAGCCATTCTGCAAGTGAAGGAAAAATTTCCTAATTCCCTGTGACCATTTTTCTGGTGAGTTCCCTTTTGAGAATTGTAATCTTTTGGTGCATTTCTATATCCTTTGTGAGTTTAGTGATAAAGATATAAGCAGTTAATTAGGTAAAATTTCGTTGTTCAAGCAGTGAACGATTAGCTGCCCCCAGAAGAGGCTAACAGTAAAAAATATTTATTGGCGTCTTAAGTTCAAATAACTGAATAATTGGTTGAAACAACTGAGACATTTTTTTGCTTTCATGCATACAAGTAACTTTGCTGGGATTGTGTCTTTGCTCAATTGCACGAGTGACACCTCATTGAAACGTTTCATTGTTCGCTCAGGGTGTTTGGCATTGCTCAACTGAAACGTTTCATTACTTGTTTGAGGTGCATTTCTTTGTTGGGTGTCGTTGCCTAACTGCCAGCACGATAAATCAAAAATGACAGATTAGTTAAAACAATAGTCGATTAGTTGTACCAAATTTCAACCAATCAAAATCAGAAAAACAACTAATATTTTAGTTGTTTTGCGATCGCTGGCTTTTCCGTGCAGTAATGCCAAATCTCTCAAAGGGTCATTTCGCCGATTCTTGCAATTATCTTAACATTATAATTGGAATTGATTACAAATTAATACAAATGAATGATAATACGTTAACGCCCGTTATGTTGACCTACAATTGTACTTCTTGAATGAAGATTGATTCATGAACCTCAGAATGAATTCTTTACGTTTCGTCTTGGACTCGTCAGTGCAGAGCAGAATTCAAATTGAACTGCTTATTGCAAACTTAAACAGTTCAACTTGAACCGCTAAGCAGACGTAATGTTAATGCTACTTGCAAAACACATTTATTTAGTACCGAAGTTCCTGACGTGCCGAACGAAAACGTTGTGTTAGGCATATACTGGCCGATTCAGGTATGGTCATTTAGGGGTTAGCCTATGTTTGTGCTTAGGGCCATACCTGAATCGGCTTTCGGCGAAATGACCGCTCCCGGCGAAATGGCTTACGGCGAAATGACCTGCTCCCCAGGGTAATGATTAAAGTGATTAAAATCACAAATTGCCGCCTAAAACGACGGTCATTAAAATAATGTCATGAGAACTAAAACATCAAATAATATTCATGCAAAAAACTCATGCGGATTGATAAAAAAGGTATCATCTTACTGCTAGGTGGATTAGGCACGTTTTTTTCAAATGATCATAGTCGAAAAAAACTGTTTTAATCCACCTAATGGTGCAATGATGCCTTTCTCATTTTCATTTTCTCCTGTATATTACAGCAGAAATTCCCCGAAATACTATAATTTAAAAAAGTCTAGAAAATAGTTTTAAAGATTTCGGTTTCATAATACTACTACATTGATACACTACATTTGAATTTAAGTTAGTGAAAATCTATTCAATTATATGTGAGATAGTGAAGCTACATTTCATCATATTTGATTATTATTGCCGGTACTCTCGGAACTGAAAACTGTATATCGGCATAGTGACATTGGGTTCATTCAACCGTGCACTAATATGACCTACACATTTTTTTACGATTCTCTACGACGATTTGAATTTTGGAAAAAAAACTTGGACTTGGATTAAATTCAGCAAATCACTGATGAGATTATCAATGGTTTATTTTGTTGCAGAATCTCATGGTCTGCAAACTAGAGAAGATCACTAGCCAATATAAAGAGGTAGCTTATGAACAAAGTATTCCTGAAATTGATATTTTCATACTGAGCACCCTATCTCCGGAACAAGGGGTTTGATCTGAATGAAAATTGGGATATTCTTATGGCATCTTAAGAACTTCCATCTCCGAGAAAAGTGAGTGACATTATATTAACATTTTTAATGCACTATATCCACATTTTTGGTGCATATCACCCTATCAAGTTGGATACATATGAAATTCCGGAACGTTGTTTGGAACCATGAGACCTTTAATTTCAAGTTTGCATAACTCATTTCAGCCATCTTCGATGAAATTAAGTGATATTAATTTCACATTTTTGGTGCATGTCACCCTCGAATTCCGCAACCGGTAGTCGTATCCAAATGAAATTCAGGAACTTTGTATGGGACCATAAGACCTTTCATTTGAATCTTAGTGTGAGAAAATCGGTTTAGCCATCTCTGAGAAAAGTGAGTGATATTATTTTCACATTTTTAATGCATTATTTTCACATTTTTGGTGCATATTACCCTGTAATTCCTGAACCGGAAGTCGGATCCAAATGAAATTCAGGAACTTTATATGGGACCGTGAGACCTTTAATGTAAGTTTCTGAAAATCAGTTAAGCCGTCTCCGAGAAAAGTGAGTGACAATAATTGTGCACTACTTTATTGTAGGATTTGTCATGCTTTGACTATAATCATTTGAACAATTATAAGATAGACAAAAAAACTGAAAAAATATGAACCTTTTCAAAAGACAGTCTAGGTCTATTAGGAAAATACAAACCACACCCAAACCTCCGTTTACGAACACTTTTTTTACGTTACCTCTTTTTACGTAACTCTTTTTACGAACCAAACGCCAAATAACGTAATCTTTTGTTACGAACCTACTTCGTAAAAAGAGGTTTTGGCATACAATGGCATACATTACAATTTCCGGCTCATTTATATTCCAGGGAAACTACTACAATATGGGTATTTTTGGAACTGGTTTAAATAGTAGATTCCGGAAAATGATGTTTGAGGTATTTTGGATAGCGACTTCCGGTTTATTGATATTCCTTGGAAATCCTTACAATATGGATATTTTCGAGACGGGAATAATGAGTAGATGTCGGAAAACGAAATTGTTTTAAAATTCAAAATAGTGACTTCCGGTTTCTTGATATTCCTGAAAAACCTTTAAAATATGTGTATTTTTGGAACGGATTTGTTGAGTAGATGTCAAAACACGATGCTTGAGGTGGTTCTGAAATTCAAGATGGAGACTTCCGGTTATACAATATTCCTTTAAACCCCTTGAAAGATGAGTATTTTTTGGAAAGAATTGATGAAAAGGTGCCGGAAAACAATGTTTAAGGTCGTTCCAAAATTCAAGATGGCGTCTTCCGTAGGATTGGTATTCGTTGATAACCCTTACAATATGGGTATTTTTGAAAGAATTGATGAAAAGGTGCCGGAAAACGATGTTTCGTAGTTCAAAAATCCAAGATGGCAACTTCCGTATGATTGAATTTCCTTGAAATCTCTCACAATATGAGTAGTTTCGAAAAGGATCTGATGTGTAGACGCCATAAAAACGATGTTTGTGATCGTTCCGAATCCAAGATGGCCACTTCCGGTCTATTGATTTTCCTCAAAAATACTCACAACATGGATATTTTCTGAACAGATTTGATGTGTGGTACCAAAAGAAACAGGTACGCTTTGAAATTCAAGATGGCGACTTCCACTTTACTGATATTCTCTGAAAGCTCTTATAATTGAGATACTTTGTAACGGATTTAATGATAATATGCAAGAAAATAATGTTTGAAGTAGTTCCGAAATCGAAGCTGTCCACTTCCGGTTTATCGATACTTCTTGAAAACACTTACAATATGGGTATTTTTGGAAAGAATTTTATGAACAAATGCCAGAAAACGATGTTTGGTGTCGTCTCGAATTCTTTCGGTTTATCGATATGCCTTGAAAAGTTTTAAAATAAAGGAATTTTCGGAACAGACTGAATACCAATAAACTATGTTTGAGCTCGTTTTGAAATTCAATGTGGTGACTTCCGGTATAGTGTTTTCAAGGAACACAAAGTTCAAGGAATACGGGAATAACTTTCGAAGAATACTAATTAAACAGAAGTCGCCATTTTGGATTTCGAAACAACCCTACACATTGTTTTCCGGCACGTATTTTTTAAATCCGTTCCAAAAATACCTCAGTTGTTTTAACAGAATATCAATAATCCGGAAGTCGTTATCTTGAAATGCAGAACTACCTCAAACATAATTTTCCGACATCTACTCATCAATGCCGTTCCAAAAATACCCATATGGTAATGGTTTTCAAGGAATATCAATAAACCGGAAGCCGCCATCTTGGATCTTGAAACGACCCCAAACATCATTTTCTTGCATTTACTCTTCACATCCGTTCCGAAAATAGCCATATGATGGCCACATTCATTACACAAAACTTTTTGTACGAACCAAATCCCAAATAACGTTAACTTTTTTTACGAGCCAAATACCAAAAACCATAAACTTTTTTTGCGAACTACCTCTTTTTACGTACATTAATTTATATCGTAAATGGAGATTTCGGTGTACCTTGATCAAAAAATTCCCGGAATGTATTCAGAAAATTTAAAGTTTCTTGAGTCCACCGAATAGGAAAAAGTCGCAGGGAGCCAAATCAGGTGAATTCGGTGTTAGCTGAATGGGATTCGTTTCGTTTTTAACCAAATGTTCACGGATAACGATGGAGTAGCTGGGGTCCACTAGGAGATTGATAGTACCTAGTAGCTCTCTCCGGACAGTACCAGCCCAGATACCGTGTGGAATCCGGCGGAAAAAAATGAACCAAGAATAGATCCACTGGGTTCCTGCTTCCACGTCGTAGACGGGTGACAATTGCAGGAGTTTCTTTTTCCTTTCAGGCATCAGATATTTTCAATGTTTCACTTCTGATTACTCTATTTTACTAAATTATCTATTCATTCAACCTATCAATATCCATCTAGCTTCGGAGAAAAGTTTTATTTGGAATGTTTTCTTCTATGTCTTTCAGGATTATAAAATGAATGATAAAAACCAACTATTGCGCAAATCCGTTGACAATAGAGATAACATATATCGGTATATTGAATACATAGTAAAAACACTTGATATTAATATTTCAAACAATAAATTAATATTTTTCTCGGTAGCCAGACCAGATCAACCAATATAACCAATTAATAATTTTAATAAATAATTAAAATAATAAAGCGAAATTAAGTCGCGCGTGAAATCTGTTGACCTTTATTTGGTGATTTAAAATGATTTTATAACAACTGATTAGAATATGTCAATGCAATGGTTCAACTATTTTGTCTAAATCCTATTCACTCGTTTATTTTGTATCATGTAATTTCATTTATAAAAAATAGGGAAGTTTTTATTCTTTACGCGATAGTATTGCAAATTTTTCTTCAGTTCCCTCGAATAAGAGCTGTGAATCAGGACTTCCCGGGACTTTAATATAGGATATTGTTGAAACATCCAATCGGGAAGTCAGTGAGTTTAGTGGTGCATCCGAGCATCTTGAAACCGGAACATACTGAGTCGCGCACGAATAATACCAACACTGAATTTTACTAACAAATATTCTTCGCCCGTGACACCTGAAGATGTACATTGAAGGATGATTTACCAGTCCCAGGTCGGATCTTCTTGGCCCGGGTTGATGGTTCAATGCATAGGGTGCTGTTCTTACAAGCCAGTTATCTTATGTTCGAACCCCGACCTGGAAGGATTCTCAGTGTCAGTAGGATCCATAGTACTAGCCATGCAATGATTCTGTACACTAAGAATCGGCTGCGAAGTCTATTGAAAAAAAAGGCCAAATTCCACAAAAAGAATGTAATGCCAGGACTTTTAGGTCGGATCATCTAGAAACTCCCCGTACAATTTCAGCTAATCCCGATCAGTAACGGAGTAGCAACCAGGGGTGGTCACTCACTGATAAATGACTGTTTTCTTCAAAAAATGGTTGCCGAAACACTCTTCTAACATTTGCAATCCAAATCCAGAGAGCTCCAAGTGCAACGTTCTTCTAATTGACTGACTAGCATGCCACTAGAAATTATATCGGTTAGGTAATGCACTGAATACCGGATCCTAGTGAGGAGAGTTTACTGATAACAAATGTAAAACGATCATGTAGTCTAACCAAAAGAAGCTCTTCATGTCCTTGACTTGAGTGACTCAGAAGCCGTATTCTAAACAGAGTAAAAAATTATTCTTATCCTTCTTGCTACCACCAAGAGGGGTGATTGTCGATTTCATCGCGAGAAGTCTAACGCCGTATGTCTTGACAGAGACAACTCGACGACATTTAATTGTAAGAGTGTCTGCTTTTAGGATCAACATACCTAATTGATTCTTCAGTGATGGCCATAGTTAGAAGATGAATAATAGCGGGGAAACTTTAAGTCTATCCACATGTACTCAATTTTTTTCAAACAGAGGGTAATTTCAGCAAACTGATCACCAGTTTTCTTTTACTAGAGGACCCGACCTTATTCATGAAAGATTAATATTTGATGTGATATAATGTGGAGTGAAACAGTTTCACGAACACGGGAAGCGACCTGAGAAAGCAAAAACGAGACCACAAAATGACAAAAAGAAATGTTGCGGAATATGAAACTGCTGGTTGCCTCACACTGCAGCTAGGGCTACAGACAATTGCCAAGCTACGCCAAGTAAAATTAATAAGCATCAGAAGAAAGTCCACCTACGCAGTGTGTTTGGTTTCAACAATTGTCAACCTCTTATAATCAGAAATTTGATACAGTCCTTTTCCTTGATTTCAACTTTAATTGTCTTGACAGGTGGCACGGTGAAAATGCTATTCCTTTTATAGATTCAACATTTTGTATTTACTGGTCTTAAATTAACATATAAGTGAAAGTATTTTGTATAGCATCCGTATATATCACTTCAAGAGCTGATATAGTTGAATTACTTCCAGGTTTGTAAAATCTCCTGCACCTTAAAGTGCGTTAGATTTGACATTAGTTTGGTTGAATTGTAGGGTTATTGTAAACTTAGTCATCTCATTAATGGAGTTATTTTTGTTATTTTGTGTATTCCTCGACTTTCAGTCAACAAATTAAGATGAAATTAAATACAATATATTCAATTCGGCGATGTTCAGACAACAGTTGTTTAAACTCTGGTATAGTCTTGCCGACAAACAGCAATTGCAATCAACGCAATTAAATTTGAAAAGTTTCGAGATCGAATTATTCGTCTTAGAAGAGTAGTGCGGTAGTTTTTATGCGATTGAATCCTAAACACAACTTTTTAATTTTCTCCTCAATAGAATCGCACGTGGCACTCTTCCAATAAAACTGTCAATCGTGTTTAGTTTCTGCAATAATGTGAAAGAATACGAAATCAACAAGTGTTCCCACGAGACGGGCTTTTGATACCAGTCGGTAACGATTGCTTGCTCATTTATTCATATTAAAAAAAATGTGTAACCGACTTTTTCACTATATCACAGCAGAAGTAGCTTTTAACACTGTATGATAAATTAATTTACGGGAGGAAAAAATTGCTGTCGAAGATTGGTCTATGACATATGCTCGTTTTTCTATAATGTTGCATATACGTTACTTCTACGTTTCATACGTTTTATACATTTCATATACCATTCGATTGGACTCGAATGTGTGCCCGTATGTGTAAAAGCAAGATAGAGATCGATATTACAAAGATGGCCCAATTTCAATCCATCTAGAATGCTAACATAATTTTTTTAAATCCGAATTCACCAGATAAAAATATGTTTTAATACTGAGACATGCTAAAGAAAAGTTTTTGCATTACATTCCTTGTATGGAATTTGACCATTCTTTTCAAACACACTTTGCAGTTGAGTTTTAGCATACAGAACCATTGCATATCTAATGCTACGATTATATTGACACTAAGGATCCTTCCAGAATGGAGCAAAAACATATGACAACTGACTTGTAAGATCAACGTAAGAACATTGAACCCTAACTTCGGAGTTACAATTTTCATTTCTACGATATGCAATTATTCCTCAGTACGTGAAAGATTTAATGCAACACCCCTTTGACACGTTCTGTATGTGGGAACATAATCACTCAAATAGCGCTTGGTATGATCTAAGAAGATTCGAAATAAAGCAGGATCCTAGAACTCAAAACGATCACTTATACATTTTTGAAACCCAATCTATTTGCAACTGTCTTCAGTTTTGCCTTTCTCATATAGATAGGCTATGTAATCACTGTGAAAACCGACCTTTTCACCGAGGCCCGGAGAGCCGAATGTCATATACCATTCGACTCAGCTCGACGAACTGAGCAAACGTCCGTGTGTGTCCGTTGGCGTGCGCGCGTGTGTTTGTGTGTATATGTGTATGTATGTAACAAAAATATGCACTCACTTTTCTCGGAGACAAACTAGGAATCAAATGAAAGATCCCATAGCCTGCTATTGAATTTTATCCCGATCCGACATCCGGTTCCGGAGATATAGGATGATATGCACAAAAAATGGAACAAAATATGCACTCACATTTTTCAGAGATGGCAGAACCGATTTTTACAAAATTAGATTCAAATAAAAGGTCTAATGGTGCTATAGCCTGCTATTGAATTTCATTTGGATCCGACTTCCGGTTCCGGAATTACATGGTGAAAATTAGAGAAAAAGTGTGCACTCAATTTTCTCTAAAATGGCTAAACCGATTTTCGCCAAATAAGATTTAAACGAAAGGTCTTATAGTTTCCAAACAAAATTTAAATTATTTTATCCGGATTCGACTTCTGGCTCCGGAACTAAAGCGTGATACCTTATGATCAAAAAAGAACCGGAATTTTCATTTTAAAAATCCCGCGCTTGTCCAATCGGTAAACTTTTATTCTCTCAACGTTGGCAACACTTTTATACACATTCTGTCAAATTTTGACGCATATCGTACGATTAGTTTTTGTTTGGCGTCTATACAAAGAAGTTGAATTGAAAAATTTTCGTGTGGCGATTTTTATAATGGATGAAAATTTAGAACAACGTGTGTGCCATTCGATCGATTGTTGTGCGGTTTCGACGTCATATTCATAGACCCACACCTCATCACCAGTTATGATGCATTCGATGAATGTGGGGTCACTATCTGCGTTGGAAATCATCTCTTTGGCCACATCAACACAACGCTGTTTTTGAATGAAATTCAGCTTTTTTGGCACCAGCCGAGAAGCGACGCGTTTCAAACCCAAAACATCAGTTAAAATGTGTTCGGCTGATCCATAAGAGATGCCCAACAACACAGCAATCTCTATAATCGGTACAGAACGATTTTGCAACACGATTTACTTCGCCGATTCAATGTTTTCTTCAGTAATAGATGTTGTTGGGCGGCCAGGAATCTCATCATGATCCAAGCTTGTACGACCACCTTTAAAGCATTTATACCACTCGTATGCCTGTGTTTTTCCTAGACACGATTCACCAAAGGCCTTTTCTAACATTTTCAATGTTTCGGAACACTTAAATCCATTTGCAACACAAAATTTGATGCACGCGCCTTGTTCTAAATTTTCATCCATTATAAAAATCGCCACACGAAAATTTTTCAACTTCTTTGTATAGACGCCAAACAAAAACTTATCGTACGATATGCGTCAAGATTAGACAGAATGTGTATAAAAGTGTTGCCAACGTTGATAGAATAAAAGTTTTCCGATAGGACAAGCGCGGGGATTATAAAATGGAAATTCCGGTTCTTTTTGCCTTTCTCTATGGAAAGGTATTAGAATTGCTGAAAAACCGACTTTCGAACGGAGCCTCGGAGACCCATAGTGTTATATACCATTCGACTCAGTTCGTCGAGATCGTAAAATGTCTGTGTGTGTGTATGTATGTGTGTGTGTGTGTGTGTGTGTGTGTGTGTGTGTGTGTGTGTGTGTGTGTGTGTGTGTGTGTGTGTGTGTGTGTGTGTGTGTGTGTGTGTGTATGTGTGTATGTGTGTGCACTTTTCGAAGATATTTGAACGCGCTCAATTTTCTCAGAGATGGCTGAACCGATTTGAACAAACTTGGGCTCGTTTGAAAGCTACTGTCGGGCCATTGATCAAGTTCGAAGATCAAATGGCTGTTACTTTTGGTTCCGGAGATATGATTGTATAAGTGACGTAACCGACAAAAAGCGTTGTATTTGAACGCGCTCAATTTTCTCAGAGATGGCTGAACCGATTTTAACAAACTTAGGCTCGTTTGAAAACTACTGTCGTACCATTGATCAAGTTCGAAGATCAAATGGCTGTGACTTTTGGTTCCGGAGATATGATTGTATAAGTGACGTAACCGCCAAAAAGTGTTGTATTTGAACGCGCTCAATTTTCTCAGAGATGGTTGATCCGATTTTAACAAACTTGGGCTCGTTTGAAAGCTACTATCGGGCCATTGATCAAGTTCGAAGATCAAATGGTTGTGACTTTTGGTTCCAGATATATGATGGCATAAGTGACGTAACCGACAAAACACGATGCTTTTTATCGCTTTTATATATATATATTTTCGTTAAGTTCTAGTGCTCAAAAGTTTAAGCACCTCGAAAAAAGCCTTCATGCAAAATTTGACCTAAATCAGACATGCTTAAGGGGTGCTGCCCGGTGGTAAAGGTTTGACAATTTTCGATCTTGAAAAAGCACCATAGGGGGGAGTACATGAAATTTCCAAAATCGAAAATTTTTTTTGATGCCGAAACTCTTAAAACTGCATGAAACATCGAAATTTAGTGTCATCTCAAAAAAAAAATTTTTTGAAAAAATCAACTGAAAAATTTTCATATTTTTTCTAAGTCCCAAAAAGTCGACTTTTTCAAAAAAATTTTTTTCCGAGATGACACTAAATCTCGACGTTTCATGCAATTCTAAGCCTTTTGGCATCAAAAATTTTTTTCTATTTCGAAAATTTCATGTACTCCCCCCTATGGTGATTTTTCAAGATATATGAAAATTCCACTAAGTGGACTAAGAAGGCTTTTTTTAGATTAGCATCACTGATTACAAATAGGCAACGCAAATGTCAAGCACTAATTTGGAAAAATGATGCTGACTGTGTGACATAAACACTGAAGCATGCTTTTGTGAACTACTCGAATCAATCTGAATCAATTAGTTTCGAAATTAGTATCCGAAATTATTTAATAAAATTATGAAATACATTTTCATGAGACTGTTATGAAAGAAGAGAAAGGCATTATCACACCACTAGGTGGATTAAGAAGGGTTTTTATCATAAGGTAAGTGGAAAATTACCAATTTCATTTGTATTTTTTCACGAACATTGGTCAAAAACAGGCACAAATCCCAAATAACTGTCTGATAAATTCGTCTAGTTTTCAGATAAATTCTTCTTAGTTTGTGTTCATAAAAACTTAATTCGGCACTACTGGTCCCCCCTTTTCCTGTTCCGGAAGCACCGAAAGTGATGAAGAAAAATTCCAAAAATTGAACTCACTTCGATTTCTCTGCGATGCTTAAACCAATTTTCACAAATAATGATTTGAATTGAAGCTAATGTTATCTTTGAAGATACTGTGAAATTTCACCCGGATTCGACTTCTGGTTCCGCAGTTACAGAGCGATGAATTTCAAAGTTTTCAAATTGCCATATAGATTGACAATATTTACATCACCGAAAGAAGAAGAGAACACAAAACGAACGATGCGTGCTTTGTTCTATTTCGTACACGCTATGAAGGAATCGAAACGGTTACGGATGTTTGCTACTGGTGTGTGATATTGGTAAAAGACGGTGCTGCGGTTGATGAAAATGTTAGCTATTCTATGATAAGTGCGACCAAAAGAATAAACGAATGTCATTGAATTTAAATTTATTTTAAAAAAATATGCAATTTTCACAGCTAGTAGTGCAGTAATATCGTTCCAGTTGTGTAGTGAGATCAATAATAATAATAATAATAATAATAATAATAATAATAATAATAATAATAATAATAATAATTATAATAATAATAATAATAATAATAATAATAATAATAATAATAATAATAATAATAATAATAAAAAGAGGAACTTACTCACTTTCCTTTAAGATGGCCAAATCGATTTTCAAAAACTTATGGGTTCGAAGGAAAAGTTTTACAGTTTCATACGAAATTCTTAAATTTGTTGTAGATACTACTTATTTTTTAAAAATTACTATTTATTGGAATATGAGTTAAAATTAAATTATTAAGATTTAAATTTGGTGTTCAGCCACAAGTGGTGACTTTTCAGCCCTATTATATATATATATATGTATATATATATATATATATATATATATATATATATATATATATATATATATATATATATATATATATATATATATATATATATATATATATATATATATATATATATATATATATATATATATATATATATATATATATATATATATATATATATATATATATATATATGATTTGGTTGTTACCATGACGACATCATTTGCTTCCGCAATTCTGAGATGTAACTAATACAGAGAGATCCTTTGAAGCGTTTTCTTCCTGGTGGAACAGCAACTTGACCAAATTGGTACTGCATAAAGCATGGTTTATGCTTTTTGTTTGTAAATTAACTTGTTTGTAAACTAACAATTTGTTTTGTAAATTAACAGTTTGTTTGTAAATTAACAATTTGTTTTTTAGACAGAGCTTAGAATTTCTGTTTATAAGAGGATATAAACATTTAATATATTTATTAAACTTTGCCTGGATTCCTTCAATGTGATCCTTGAAAGTGAGTTTTTTGTCATACGTTAAACCTAAGTATTTAGCTTGATCAGACCATGTCAATCCCAAGCCATTCAATTTGAGAATGTGATTATTGTTTGGTTTAAGAAAAGAAGCTCTTGGCTTATGAGGAAAGATAATTAATTGCGTTTCTGCTTCATTTGGTTTAATTTTCCATTTTGATAGATAATCACTGAAAATATTTAAACTTCTTTGTAGGCGACTGCAGATCACTCTTAGATTTCTACCTGTGGCTAACAGACTTGTGTCGTCACAGAATAGCGATTTCTGACAACCAACGGGTAGATTTGGAAGATCAGAAGTGAAAATATTATACAAGATTGGAGCTACGCTCGAACCCTGCGGAACACCGGCTCGTACGGGTAGCAATTCAGATTCACAATTCTGATAGCTAACCTGAAGAGCACGATCAGTTAAATAATTTTGATCAAATAAATAGGAAACTGGAAATCAGACATTTTTGCTATTAAACCTTTGTGCCAAACACTGTCGAATGCTTTTTCTATGTTATGTCTAGAAGAGCAACTCCAGTGGATAACCCAGAAGATTTATTTGCTTTTATCATGTTCGTAACTCTTAGAAGTTGATGAGTAGTTGAATGTTCATGACGAAATCCGAACTGCTCTGGTAAAAAACTTGAATTCTCATTTATATGAGACATCATTCTCAACAAGATAATTTTTTCAAAAAGTTTACTGATAGAAGAAAGTAAACTAATTGGACGATAACTTAATGTTTCTGCTGGGTTTTTATCAGGTTTGAGGATAGGAATTACTTTAGCGTTTTTCCATCTTTTTGGGAAGTAAGCTAATGAAAAACACTTTTTGAAAATTTTAACCAGGAGTCTCAAGGCAACATCGAGAAGAACAATATTAAAGATTCCATCATAACCAGGAGCCTTCATGTTTTTAAGTTTCTTAATAATTGATTTAATTTCATCAAAATTCGTCTCATTAATGTCATCTTGTGATAACACTTGGGTTGAAATATGATCATATTTCAGTGAGACTTCATTTTCAATAGGACTCACAACGTTCAAATTAAAATTGTGTACACTCTCGAACTGCTGAGCAAGTTTTTGAGCTTTTTCGCCATTTGTAAGAAGTATTTGATTTCCTTACTTGAGAGCAGGAATTGGTTTCGAAGGTTTTTTAAGAACCTTAGAAAGTTTCCAGAAAGGTTTAAAATATGGTTTAATTTGTTCAACTTCTTTAGCGAAATTTTCATTTCGCAAAAGAGTAGATCTATGTTTAATTTCTTTTTGTAAATCCTTAACTATGTTTTTCATAACAGGATCACGAGAACGTTGATATTGTCGTCAACGCACATTCTTCAACCGAATGAGCAGTTGAAGATTGTCATCGATGATAGGAGAACTTAATTTAGTTTGAGCTTTGGGAACTGAAAGATTTCTAGCTTCGATAATATAATGATTCAAATTATCAATTGCTGTGTCGATGTCCGCAGAAATTTCTAGAATAGTTTCATGATCCACATGATTTTCAATGTGAGATCTGTAATCCAACCAATTAGCTCTATGATAGTTGAATATAGAACTAATTGGATTAATTATAGTTTCGTTGGAAAGTCTGAATGTTACAGGAAGATGATTTGAGTCAAAGTCAGCATGTGTAATCGGCTCACTACAAATGTGACTTTGATCTGTTAGAACCAGATCAATTGTAGACGGGTTTTCCACGGAAGAGAAACAAGTTGGATTACTGGGATGAAAAACTGTAAAGTAACTAGCTGAGAGTTGATTATGAAGTATTTTACCATTTCTGTTATTTTGCCTACAATTCCACTGGACATGCTTAGCATTTATGTCCCCTAATACGAAAAATTTCGGTCGATATCTTGTGAGTTTTTGCAAATCGCCTTTAAAGAAATTTAATTGTTCGCCGGTGCATTGGAATGGCAAATATGCTCCATGAATGGTTTCAACTTCGATTCAGAAGCTTTCGATAACTTTAGTATTGAAAAAAGGTAAAATTCGATGTTTAATTTGCCGTTGGACAAAAAGGGCAACTCCACCACCCATTCCAGTAAACCTGTCAAATCGATGAACCACATAATGTGGATTGCTTTTCAATTTGACATTTGGTCCAAGAAAAGTTTCTGTCACAATGGCAAATGAATTTTGTGAACTTTGAGAAAATTATAAAATTCATCTTCACTCGATTTCAAAGATCGAGCATTCCAATTTAAAATATTCAAGTAATTATTTAACTGTTAAATTTTAAATTCATTATAATATTATTTGCAAATTGCCATCCGATTTGAAATGCGTCAAAAGTAGATACTACTTTCGGTTCCGGAACTACAGGGTAAACAGGATTTGTAGAGGTTGTTAGATTAAATCCGAATAAACTTTCCTATTTCTATTCAATGAACAGTTGTTTTAGTGAATTCCACAGTAATATTTCTCATGTTATGAGTAATATGAGAAAGGCATCATTATACTACTAGTTGAATTAAAACAGGGTTTTTTCCATTCCATTTTAACTCAGTTATTTTGAGATGGTTTTATGTTTTTATATTATCTTCTTTGTAATCGACTCGAAAGCTTCTTCTTAACCATATATTGCAATTGCGTTAAAGTGTTTCAAAAGTGTTCTGAAACAATACATAATACATATATACATATATAAGTTACGTAAATGGAGGTGTGGTTGTATCGGAATGGTTATGAGAAAAAGATTTCAAGATTCATGTTTATGTCATCAATATTTTTCAAATGCCCTACCGTATGGAGATTTTATGAACAAGTACATAAGTAGATTTAAACAATAGATGTTTGAAGTTAAATCAAAGCCTAGAATGACGACTGATTATAATATGTGTGTTTCTGATTGAAGTTTGACGATTATGTATTGAAAATAATTATCATTACTATTGCTAATTATATCGTTACATTTACTTTCTGTTTTTATATTGACAAATATCAGATATTAACTTATTATAACTCAGGGGTTCCCGAATTCGAACCAAATGAGCAGATATCATCAATATCATCATATTTTGTGTTGAAGATGTTGGGAAATGCCAAATCATAACTAAAAATTTTTTCTAAACTAAATTATCCTATGTATGATAAATCATACGCTGGGACAATACAGTAGCAACAAAATTATGAGAAACATGCCTATATATTGAAAGAGGTAAATTTATAGACGATTCAATGTCTTTTAAATAGTATCGGTACCGGGTGGAATAATATAAACAGAAATATTTGGTGCATTTCGTTTCAGTTTTTAGCGGATTGTTATTGATAATAAAATTATTTGTATATATTGTATTGTAAGGTTAAAACCTGTGTAATCGAACATAAAAAATAACTTCGTTTCCATTTCTTCATTATTAAGAAAATAGATTATCTATTTGTATTTGTATTGTATTTTAGATATTTGTACAATGTTTTGAGAGTTTCGTAAGCTGTTTCGATAGTTTTCCTAATATTTAATAAGTTTTGGAGTTATTCATACTTCCTTTTCTAAGTTATCGTTCTAATTCATATTCACGTGTTCGTCAAATCCTAAAGGGACCTTATCCTTATTACTATTTTTACAACAATGTTTTTGAATATTCCGCATTTCGAAGATATAACAAAATGGATTTGGTTTGCTGATGGCAGGAAATTATCAACTAATTTCAAATTCTGATGCTCGAGCTTATCGGCTAACGATATGCTGTGGAAAAAATACTTCTGTATTATCCCACCGTATGATATATCATACGTTGAAATGTTGACAACAATTTTTTATTGTTCAACATATATTTTTGGAATTTCGCTACAGAAATAAATAATTTGAATCTTTGACAATGGTTTGTCAAAAGATGGAAGTATTACCTATGGTTTGGAACATGTATTAAAATATAAGAAGTTTTGCGTATGATATATCATACGCTAGGAAATAATGGTTTAAAGTGCTAATCATGAGTCATCATGGTTTACTTTGCAATAAGAACACGCAAATTCATAAATGCACAAGATATATATATATATATATATATATATATATATATATATATATATATATATATATATATACATATATATATATATATATATATATATATATATATATATATATATATATATATATATATATATATATATATATATATATATATATATATATATATATATATATATATATATATATATATATATATATATATATAGGAAATCCGATCAAATATGGGACAGTTAAGTGTAGAGCGGCCGTGTTGTGAGCTTATTAACTAAATAACTTAATAGTAGTTTTCAAACGTATCTAAGTCTCTCGAGTTCGATTCAGACATCGTCGAGTAATTTTTGCTAACTGAAAAGAACCACGTTTTGTAGGTTAGGTCATATACATGATTACATCTCCCGAACCGACTTGACTTTAAATAGCTGCTTTTGAATAAGCCTAAGTTTATCGAAATTCGTTGATTATCTACGAGAAGTTCTAGCCAATGGGAAAGGTGCAGTTAGACGATTACGTCACTCATTCCATTATATCTCCGGAACCAAAAGCGACAACGATTTGACCTTCGAAACAATTCGACTCAACAGTAGCTTTCAAACAAGCCTAAACTGGTTAAAATCAGTTCAGCCATCTCTGAGAAAATTAAGCGGTAAAAAACCACGCACTCTATCAGTTACGTAACTTGTAACATTATATCTCTGTAACCGGAAGCGATAGCAATTTGATCTATGCTTGATCAATGGCCCAATAGTACCTTTCAAACGGGCCTAAAACACACAGACATTTTCCGCGATCTTGTCGAGATTGGTATATAACATTAAGGGTCTCTACGATTTGCTGTTACAAAACCTGCCACAATTTTGCTTTGGCCATTGAAAAATATTTTAATGTATTCTTATACACTATTCAATTAATTGTGAACATACTTTTTACAATAGAATGTATAGGTTGTTAAGTATCGTAACAATTCAAATTCAATTTTCTCATACATTTTTTCTTTGGAAAACCATCAAATGTGCAGTTTGAACATTGTTTGAAAACCCACGTGTACAATAAATTCAATTGTAGAATCGTAGAAACAATATTTTGAATCGTTGGAAATGAAAAAAAATTATCAGGATACAATAAAATGTATTGTAACCCATATATCTAATAGTAAATCAATTGTTTATGCTGTTTTTACGGAAAGTTCAACGAAAAAACTATTCCATTCAAATATTGATCATGAAGACAAAGACTTTGTTTGAATTAAAGCTGGCTGATTCACCTCTCATGCATAATTTTGATTGAGTCAATTAAAAGCAAATGAAACCAAACGAAAACCTGTGCTCTTGTTACTGCTGTATAAGAAAATTACGTTGAATGGGTAGTAATACTTTTCAAGCAGCATAATGAAACATGCTTTGTGATGGGATTTTTATTTTAGTTTTTGTTATATTGACAATAATAACTAAAATTTAAAAAAATATAGTAACGGAACGCCCGCTTATCTCAGCTTCAGTAGTCATCTCACCATTAGTTAGAGTGAGATGTGTTGTCTCTGTAAGATAGGTTCACATTAAACAAAAGATTAAATTAGGTGCATTCGCTTCAAGTTTTCTCGTCGCTAAAACAGCAGTATTGCATAATTTTCGAACTATTTTTTCTTATGTATTGCTTCTTAGAGCCGATCCTTAGAGCTGTATCCGATTTTCTCACAATTCGTTTATTCGAGTCGAGTAATCGGAAAAAATAACATTGCAACGTTACTAATGAGATCACTATTGGTGCAATAGTCCTAATCATTTGTCTTGACAGCCGCACATCGTTTTGCCATCACTTGTGCGTTGTAATACGGAATTCGGATCCTAATCGACTTTTCCAGAACTTTCTAAAGAATGTGTAGAACTTTTCTGCATCTTAGGTTGTTAAAATCGGATATGAAATTTCCGATAAAATTGAAAGCGCACTTTCTCATAAATTTGCACATATTCCTTGTAATTATGAAACCGGAAGTCGGATAAAGATGAAGTTCAATAGTGTGATATGGGAACATAAGAGCTTTCGTTTGAAGCTAAGTTTGTGAAAATCGGTTCAGCCATCACTGAGAAAAGTGACTCTGTATTTTTTCCGTTTTTTGGTGCTTTTAATTCCATTTAATTCAATTACAGACTATGAGACCATAAGACCTTTCGTTTGAAGCTAAGTTTGTGAAAATCGGTTCAGCCATCTCGAAGAAAGTTTAGTGACATTATTTGTCACACATAGGCATACATACATAAACACACACACCCACACCGACACTTTGTGATCTCGACGAACTGAGTTGAATTGTATACGATGGTTGTAAAATCGGTTTTCACAGCGATTGCAGAGCTTTCTTATATAAGAAAGGTAAAATAGGTATAGAATTCTCTTAAACTTCGGAAAACTTTTCCGAGACATAAAAAAATTTGCAGTTTTTTGACAATATGAGCCATAGATTGTAAAATTCGTCAACCAATATTGGAATGAAAATTAGACAAAATTTTTAAACTTATCGATTAAATTTTCATCGATTATCAGGATTATCTATCGATTACTCGATATATTGTTCGATTATTATTTAATAGGATTTATCGAATTATTCGATTAGTTTAATAATCCAATATTAGTTTCAAATCAATCGATTAAATACTATTCGATTATCTGGTTTATTAATCGATCGACATTCCGACATACCTGAACACAATTTTCAATACAATCGTTTCTGAATGATTGAAAGGATTGAATACAGTATGCTTCAGCATAGAATTTTTCCTCGATTCGTTTTCAACACGGTTCCTTTTTGGCAACCTAATTGTTGGACTGTGACGTGTTAAACCTCACATTGGAAATTCTGCATTATCTTTGAATTCAAAGTAAATATGTTTTGCAATTGAATCGTCCTATAAGTATTAAACACATCATTCTCAGATGTGGATGAGCACAGCACGAATGTGTATAAAAACATGATTTGAAAAATCGTAATTCATTTGAAATCAACATGTAAAACAGTGTGACAGTCATATGAAATTTATACAGAATCTGGAGGCATCGGTATACCTTATAGTTTTGATGTGCATTTCAAATGAATGTAGCATATGTGTCAAACCCATAAACTAATAATCCAAACATGTTTCTATTTTTACCCTACAGCGGACAGTTCCTTTTTGTTAGCAAATGCTCAAATTGTCGATTTTCCAATCGTTTACTGCAATGAGGCGTTCTGTAAGATTAGCGGCTATAACCGAGCAGAGGTTATGCAAAAATCTTGCAGGTATGTATCAAATAGCAAATTTTGTCGGTAACTAAAATATATTGAATCGCCTTCTTCTTACAGATGTGGTTTCATGTACGGTGAACTGACAGAAAAAGAAACGGTGGCACGGGTGGAGTACTCTTTAGAACATCAGCAGCATGATCAGTTTGAAGTTTTACTCTATAAGAAGAACAGTAAGTTAAATTCGAATATATTTCGTGTTCCTTTAAATATGTTTCTATTCAATGAATGAGCATTCCGGTCTCTGCGATTTGTTTTGTTTTTGTAAAAACATTGACACATTTTTATGTACATTAATATTTGGTAAAATCTTCGAAAATCATTTAACATTTTCAATCCAAAGTTGTAACTTTATTTTCATAAACTATGTTTATGAATTCGTAATTTATACAATTCAATCTTTCAAAGATTAAATTTTAATCAAAAATGTATGTGCATGGAAGAATCATATTTTACATGGCATAACATGACTTTCCATTTGATCCATCTCACTAGTTTTTTTCTGTATATTTTCTTAAAATAAATGAAATTAGAGATTTGATTATCAATTCTATTTTATTTTTCCGAAATATTAAAGTTATGAAGCCAGACTTCTCTTTTATTAGTTTTTGAAGATTTTTTCTCAATAGAATAAAATTTTTTTTTTCGCTCTAACGTTAACAAAGCTATTACGCATAATTAAACTTGACCCCTAAAGACTTGATATCTGTGACCAGTGACTAATTACAGTTATCAGTTATTTCACCTTTCGGGTCGTTCACTGAAATTTACTAAGTATGGTTGTAGTTTGATAAACTATTTTATACCTCACTTTCAGAAACGCCACTGTGGCTCCTGCTACAAGTGGCGCCCATCCGAAATGAACGAGACCTGGTCGTGCTGTTTTTGCTCACGTTTCGAGATATTACGGCTCTCAAACAGCCTATTGACAGCGAGGATACGAAAGGAGGTAAGTTTTGGCGAGAATCGTCCCGCACACTTTCTTCACAAGGTGATTTTTATATACTACCTAAAATGGATGTTGATTCCTTTTCCAATTATACCTGAGTTGTTTAAATTTTATTCTTTCTGCTGCTTGGCCTCTCTATTTTCTAACACTTTCAATATTACAGTTCTTGGTAAGTGATCTCCTGGATGATTCCTTTTACTAATAACCTTCACTATCACATTTTCCAACTATTGGCTTCTCAGCAATTATTTCAAAATTCTTACATACTCTTTATTTTGCTGCATCTAAATGACTAATCATAACCGACGTATAATAATTAGTAGATTTACAAGATTACTTTAAATTTATGAAAAAAAACCTTATTCCAATTCAGATCAAATATTGGTTTCTAATTCTAAGATATATGAGTACTTCAACAAGTTGTAAAGGAAAAGTCTGTTTAGGGCAAGAAGATGAATAATGAATGTACCCTTTTCGAGTCAATTTCTCTGTTTTTTTTTGCTCGAACGTGATTCTCCGTAGCAACGTTTATCTAGCTAGTGTAATTAAATCACTTTTGATATGACACTTAGAGAGCAGCATCGAGCGATTTCTGGAGACTGTTACAAAGGTGCCATAGAAATTAACCGTACACAGTTTTCATGAAAGTTAAACTCCAAACTTTACATCCCTTTATCCCTTTTTGACATAACTTCCAATTTCAGCTTTATGAGATATTTTGTGATGAATGACCAGGACGGATTTTGCCGTTCATTGTCATGATGAAAAACAACATCTGTGCGATACGAGGAAGCATTTTTAAAAAGTTATTTGTCTAATTTAGTAGAAGTGTAGTACACTGTTGAGTTCATGACTTAATTGAGCTTAAAATGAACGGTATGGGGTAGTTTGCATTTCTTCAAACAGATTTTCTTCCCTTCTTCAATGTGGTTTATGGTTTTTTATCTGTCTTGTTTCACGATAGCAATTGATCGAAGATAATGATGCATTTGGTGAGTTATCAATCGTTTTAGGATGAAATCCAAGAATCGAATTTTTTTATGAATACTTCGATTCACTAGCCGTTTTCTTAAATCAATGATTTGATTTACTTTACAAGGACCTCCGATGGTCTACCAGCGTATCCTCAAAACGATCGAAACGAAGTTCATTCATTCAACACTGTCATCACTAATTCATTCCAGCTCTTACCTTAGCCTTCTAAACTACGTGAAACGCCAAATTGTTTGTCATCCTCACTTGTTGAAATTTAGAGATTTTGAGAGAAATTACACTAAACCTTTTTCTAAATATTGCTCCCCGTTTTTTTGACATCATATTAACAAGATATCCAGCTCTCACATTTCACGAACAAATCATTGCACAGTGGTCCGGATCCACAATTTAGGGGGACAAAAACATTTGTGGCTTGGCCTTATACTTTAGAGCTATGATGTCTTCAGAACAAATGATCAGTGAAAGATGAGCCATGTTTTGAAGCATATGGTATTAAGGTGGTTCTTATTATTAGGGTGATCCAAAAATTATTTTCCGTATGTGTTGAGATAGAGGACTGCATCCTTCGGCAAAATTGTAGGAAAACTTATATCAAGCAACTTTGCTGAAAACACTATTGTAGTATCTCTAACGGTTTTAGTGTTACAGCTATTTTAATAGAGCAACTTAGGGTGTTCCTCAAAAAATCAGATTTTTTGCTCTAGCTTTCTTAATTTTCACTTCTCGATTTTGGTGTCTTTGAATATGTTTTAGAGTTTGTTGAAACCAATTTTTTCATGACTAGCGCATTCAGGTAGCTTTTTCTGAACCGAAGTTATGTGCAAAACTAGTTCAAAAACAGATCATTTTTAAACTGCTATATCTAACATTGGAGCAAATTTAAAAAAAATCGGTTTCTTTCATTTGATAGAAAATACTTTCGAGCATGTTTATAAAAAAAATGGCGGAGGAGATATTTTTTTAAATTTTTTAAATTGTGTTCAAACATTGGGTTTTTTCATTGAAAAATGCTCTTTCACGTAAGACATTTATTAGCTATATGTATTAAAATAAGGTATTGCTGTCTTCTAGCGTGTTAAAACTAATTCAGCTACATAATCGGGAAGATGGAGTACACTTACGTTGGTTGTTACTCCATTCGATAATGCTATCACAGGATCAGACGTTAAAAGAAATCGTTTGAATACATCCTTTAGATTCACTAAACGATTGAATTTCCGCGAATGGAACTGTCTATACTTGCGAATTGATTTATTTCGACTCTCTTGCGCTTCCTTACTGTACATACCAATAGGAAGCAAAGCGTGTTTTATAATTGCAGTCCCATGCACCAGAAGTTTATGCACGGTTGGCGACAGAGCATACCATTCATACAGCTCCACAAAACGAATTCGTGTTTGTTCAGCAAACTCCTGGAAAGCAGGTACCGAAATCTTCACATTCAATCTTCAGTATACCCATAAAAAAATAAACCATTGATTTTACATCATAAACAACTGATTCACATTTAGATCTATTGGTTACAATACATTTTATTGTATCTTGACAAGATAGTTTTCATTTCCAACCATTCAATGTATTGTTTCTACGATTCCACAATTGAATTTATTGTACCCGTGGTGTTTCAAACAATATGCAAACTGTACATTTGATTGTTTTCCATGAAAACATGTATGAGAAAATTTTATGATTTGAACTGTTACGATACTTAACAACCTATACATTCTATTGTAAAAAGCATGTTCACAATTAATTGAATAGTGTATAACATTACATTAAAATATTTTTCAATGATAAAAGCAAAATTGTGGAATGATGTTGTCAATGATTTATTCTGGAAATGTGAGAGCTGGATATCTTGTTAATATGATGTCTTTGCCAATACGCAACCCTAGCTGCTCCTTTAATGCCGTTCGTATGTTTGTCTCTTGCTCCTTGACATGCTGATTTTGTCGAGACACGCGCCATGTCGGTTTCTCAATGTGCAAACAATAACTCACTTTTAGCAAAAGTTCCATAGATCGAATCATTGCGTGGAGAGGCGAAATTCCAAATTGATATTTGTCTGGATCATCATCATTTGTTTCAGTACTTGAAAAATTCAGAGCTTTTCCTGAGCGCTTGCATATGTAACAAGCTTGGGAGTGTGTGCCATCGTTTAACACTTTCGTATCGTTCAGGCAGAACACTAGCTTCGTTGGAACAAATACTTTCCCAAGTACTGTGAGAGAAAGCTCTGCAATTTCTGCATTTACTTTGTGCACTTCCTGCTGTTAGTTCCGTGTTTTCCTTTTGAAAGATTATTATTTTGGGCAGCAAAGGGAAACAGATGAAGGATAATTGTTGTTCCAGATTATCCAGCCTTCTTGCTCAACAATCGATCGCAAGGGAACCAAACAGATAGCAAATAATGTACAGTAAGGAAGCGCAAGAGAGTCGAAATAAATCAATTCGCAAGTATAGGCAGTTCCATTCGCGGAAATTCAATCGTTTAGTGAATATAAAGGATGTATTCAAACGATTTCTTTTAACATCTGATCCTGTAATAACATTATCGAATGGAGTAACAACCAACGTAAGTGTACTCCATCTTCCCGATTATGTAGCTGAATTAGTTTTAACACGCTAGAAGACAGCAATACCTTATTTTAATATATATAGCTAATAAATATCTTACGTGAAAGAGCATTTTTCAATGAAAAAACCCAATGTTTGAACACAATTTAAAAAATTTAAAAAAATATCTCCTCCGCCATTTTTTTTATAAATATGCTCGAAAGTATTTTCTATTAAATGAAAGAAACCGATTTTTTTAAATTTGCTCCAATGTTAGATATAGCAGTTTAAAAATGATCTGTTTTTGAACTAGTTTTGCTCATAACTTCGGTTCAGAAAAAGCTACCTGAATGCGCTAGTCATGAAAAAATTGGTTTCAACAAACTCTAAAAGATATTCAAAGACACCAAAATGGAGAAGTGAAAATTAAGAAAGCTAGAGCAAAAAATCTGATTTTTTTAGGAACACCCTAAGTTGCTCTATTAAAATAGCTGTAACACTAAAACCGTTAGAGATACTAAAATAGTGTTTTCGGCAAAGTTGCTTGATATAAGTTTTCCTACAATTTTGCCGAAGGATGCAGTCCTCTATCTCAACACATACGGAAAATAATTTTTGAATCACCCTAATAATAGGAACCACCCTAATACCATATGCTTCAAAATATGGCTTATCTTTCACTGATCATTTGTTCTGAAGACATCATAGCTCTAAAGTATAAGGCCAAGCCACAAATGTTTTTGTCCCTCTAAATTGTGGATCCGGACCACTGTGCATTGGCACCATCCTTTTTTGGGAGCATCGAATCTTATACATACAAGTAGGTGAGAGAAATGTCAAATTCGTGCGTGCCAAAATAGCAACACTGAACTGGAGATTTCGCTCTAAGCTGACAGGGTCTGTCTAAAGTTAACCGGTCGGACTTTTTAGACAGTTGTGATACATTTTTGCAGTTTATTTACCAAAGAACTGTAGAATAGCACAGGTTTAACCATGCGAGCGAACAGAATTTTTTCTTGCGTCTTTAATTGATTCACTTCCATTTTGGCTAAAAAAATTACAAAACTACGCAATTCACAGGATGTGAACGATACATTTAAG
Source organism: Malaya genurostris (assembly GCF_030247185.1). Classification (NCBI taxonomy): domain Eukaryota; kingdom Metazoa; phylum Arthropoda; class Insecta; order Diptera; family Culicidae; genus Malaya; species Malaya genurostris. The sequence continues at coordinate 126,444,763 of NC_080571.1, read as the reverse complement.
TAGAGGGTTTAAAAATATCGTTAGTTTCTTTCTTGTGGTAAAAAAATAGTTATCTGTAAATTTTGCAAGATTTTGTATTCACCCATTTTTTTTTGGTAGAGAAATCAGCCGTAATTTGCGTACCACGTGAAACGTCATTGTTATCAGGTTAATGCCAAGAGTTACTTTTACCAATCTGGCATGCCTATATCGTATGTAAATAAAGACATCTGTAGATTTTAGATGTTCAAATCATGCTTCCAATTCGTATTAATTTTATACAGTAAATTCAAATCTTCATAATTCATGTTTTATAATATTCTAAAAACTCGCTCTCTTTCTATGTCAAGGGTTGTCGAAATTCGCCAAGCTGGCTCGATCCGTAACCCGCAGTCGTCAATTCAGTGCTCATTTACCTACGCTAAAGGATCCTACAAAGCAATCAAATCTAGCTCATGTAAGTATCGATTTATCCTAACACAAAACAAGTTCCTTCATGAAATGTATTTTAGACAGCATTCATTTCATCCTATATTTGTCGACACTTAGTTAAGTTGAACCGGCTGTGATTTTGTTTTCCTATGATATCCAAGGAAATTCAAGCAAAAAGCTATGTTTATTTAAATAGAACGGTTGAATACTGCAATATGTTTTCACAGAAAGGATATCTTTAAGGTGAAGGAATTATCATCACAAATGTTTGTGAGGAACCAACAGATCACAATTTTCATTGCTCTTCTCTTATTTTTCCATTTCAATAAATGCTGAATATCCAAAGTTCATTGGTCAACGATTAAATGTAAGAATGGCCTATTTTTTAATTACGTTCCTTGATTGATTGTCTCTATACGAAATGTAGGGTGAATGGAAAACACATGTTTATGAACAAACGACTTGATACTACGCAGTAACAATATTTCTTTTATGCGATACTGAAAACTATGTTATCAAAATGAACAAAATTCAATAAATGATCTTATTAATTCTGAAATGGAAAATTTGAAATTGCTAGGCTGGCCATTATTGGTTTGTTTTGTAATATACAGGGATATCGTAAGTAGACACAATTTCATCTGACAAGATTTTAATTTTCTTCAGTGTAAACAATTTTCATTGCTGACGCCAACATTATATCACATTCATAGCCGGTTCAACGCCTCAGCTATCAGCAAATCTACCAACGATGCTGCTGTTGGCATAAATTATTCAGCTATTATTAAGGCTGCCCTACACCACAATTTTAATTTTAAATAACTTTCATTCCGGGTTGAAATACACCCGCTGCTCGCTTATCAGGATGCTTACTAATACAAAACTAATGCTGCTCTTTTCGTTGTGTTACAATGCTCCTCATTCTTCTCCTTTCGTAATCAAAACTAACACATCTCAACTACTTCGACTAACCGCCACCACAGATGATGTCATTAAGTGCCGATGTTATGCCACAATATCGTCAAGAAGCGCCAAAAACACCGCCGCATATTTTACTGCATTATTGTGCATTCAAAGCAATCTGGGATTGGGTGATATTGTGTTTAACGTTTTATACAGCAATTATGGTAAGTACAAAAACGCAGAAATCTTATATTAATATTTCGTTTCTTTTTTATCTCCTTTGTAATATTTTGATGGAGTAGCATGGTGACTTAGGTTTTATGAACTTGGAAATAATTTTCAGCAGTATAAATTATTGTATTATTTTTCAACATTATCAGTACAAAGTTATGTTTACTTTTACTGAAATGTTCGGTAACTTTGAAGCTTCAATATCTTTAGAATACAGATTTAATTGTATTGTTTTACATGGCACTTTGGTGTATATGACGTTTATTGTTTTATTCACTATTCCTGAAATATACGGTGAACTAGACAGTTTTGTAATACTCAACAAATAACAAACGTATTCGGTTAAGGGATTTTTAATAAAAATTTCAATTGTTGAAGTTTCATTGAAAAAAGTGTCAAAATCAGCAATATATTTCAAATGTTTGGTTAAATCCTATCGTCATAATACATCTCTGCTTAAGTAATCACGTAGAAGAATCTACCATACTTGATTCAAGTATTAAATTTGTTTAAATTTATACCACTTTTCTAGTTGATTTGACCTTCGGTATATCGACTGAAATAACATAATGCTAAGAAACAATCCACGGTACCTGTTGATGTTGAGTCAAGAAGTTTGCTTACAATAAATCAATTTAACAAAAATTCTATGCTTGCTAACAAATATCAGTAATTTTATTTCATTGATTGCTCAACAAAATTTTCCTGGATGAAGGTGTTTCAGAGAATTGTAAAAAAAGCAAAAAACTAGAAACCTGAGTGTAACAATAATATAATCGAGCGATTCGTGACATTAAAGCGCTTTCTAGTGACATATGGGTGGGTAAATGCTTCTAAAATGTATGCATGGCTTTTTCGTGGACGCACGCCAGGGCACAACAAGAGAATGCGAGAGAGCATTTTCGCAGATGAACTTAATGAAGACTTCTACAAAAGAAATGTTTCATCGCTATTGGATTTCAAGTTCAATGGGCCACCACTAAACATCTTTCACCTTATGATGTATGTGGACTCATGGGTAAGTAAAGTTCATAAATGCGAAATTGAAGTCGCCTTAACATTTATTACGTATTTCGTAAGAAAAGGAAGGGAAAAATCAGATATATAACTGGATGACGTGAACACAAATTAAACACATCCGAATATCGATAATCGCACGTGCTAGTTGATTAACTGTGTGAATTTTGTAAACTTTCAATACTTCACTTGCATAATTGTAACTGTGCATAAGGTAAGGTGGTGATAAGGTGGAACACACGAGAGTAAAATGTTACGGGGTTGTGTAGGGGACAAGACCGATTAAATCAAAAAATGGAGTTAGAAATTAATATGACATTAATTTCAGTAACTTACTTGTCAAACCCGTCTTAAAAATACAACCTCTATAGCGTTTTGAATAAACACCCACATACCGATACCCGTCATTTTTGATTTTAAGAATTCTGATACTATAAATTATTGATATCCACTCGCTAAGCTTGGATAAAAAGTACCTATAATTTTTTCAAAAATTCATCAGAAATGGTAAAATATAATTCACTTACATACTGATATGGCATACACTTCTACTTCACTAACTAGATATTTTTAGTGATCATCTTATAAGCCAGTTGTAATTTCATATAAAAAATATCAAAGTTTGAATATTATTCAGTACTTTTGATAAAATGATACAGAGTTGAAATCAGTTAGGTAAAGTATTGTCATCCTGCCAAAGATTTTGGTTTGTAATAAAGAATGAACTATTTCGCTATATGTGAGAATATCAATTATTAGAGCAGTTGGGTTATAAATTAATTGACTAAATTGACCTTAACAACATGCACAAATGTGTCGCCCTTATATTAGTCAATAAAAATACTCATGGTTTATAGCCCACAGTACTCAATCATTGAAAATATTTCGTATTTCTATGTATCGGTTCTGCACGAGACGCTTGGTGCGATGATTTGTTCAATTCATGTGTTCGGAATTATGTGTGCCTTTTTTATATCATTTACCTTATTTTGGTACTAAATTTCACCATAACTCTCTTTCATACAAAACATTTTAGAAAACATCACCTTTGATTATTTAGGAGTTTGGCTAAAAGCCGTTTTGTGCTTTGGGCACATAACCGATTTCAATTATTCACGTTTCGTCTTCGACTCGTCTGCTTAGTACAAAAACTAAGCATCACTGCGGGCAGTAAGACGTATTCTTTATTAAATTAATTCAAATGATTCAATCTGATATTTATATATATATATATATATATATATATATATATATATATATATATATATATATATATATATATATATATATATATATATATATAATATATATATATATATATATATATATATATATATATATATATATATATATATATATATATATATATATATATATATATATATATATATATATATATATATATATATATATATGGCCCTCAGAGACGAATGACATTAAGGTTAAAAGCTCTATAATCGAAACAAAAAACAATGTTATTACTCTTAGGTTACCAAACACACACAGAAAAAATAATGAAATTGACACTATATGTACATCAATGATACTATTAAATAGACATCAGTTGAATAGAAAATTTGATTGAAAACCATTACCATTTTTATTAAGCGATTTGCTGTTATAAATCTCATTAAATAAAATACATTTATTTTGTACATGATCTTGTTTGGATAGCTGGCTATTGTTTGAACTTATGGCAGAGAAAGGAGTCTAACATAAAATAAAATTTAAATTGGAACTCCAATGGACTTAATGAAATGATAAAGAAGTTTAATGTAAGGAAGCTCACGACAAGCAAGAATGTCACGAACTGGGACATTGGATAGTATTCCTTGGCAACGGAATTTATTAGTTGAGATCTGACATCCTGATACTCCACGCATGTCCAAACGGCATGATCAATATCGCGATAACCTTCGCCACAAGCACAATAATTAGTCTCGAAAATTCCAACCAATTCGAAGAAGGTGTGCATCTAACGTGTAGTGATTGAACATGAGTCTAGACATCACACGAATGAAGTCCCTACTCACATCCAGCCCCTGAACCATGCTTTTGTCGATATTTTAGGGATAATTGAGTGCATCCACCGACCCAGATCATCTTCATCCCAAGAAGCTTGACAGCTGGCAAGTGTTCTTTGGCGAGACGCGCTATAGAATACGTTGAAAGCATTCGGTCTCTCATAAATTTCACCCTCAATAGCAGCACGTTTGGCTAAACTATCGGCTTTTTCATTACCTGCAGTGGAACAATGAGCCGGGATCCAAACTATTGTGATTTGATAATTATTATTCAATATGACGTTCAGGCACTGTTTTATTTTGTCTAAGAAAAACGGTTCATTTTTGCCAGCAGCGTTTGAGCGAATGGCTTCAATTGCACTCAGACTATCTGTGAAGAGGAATTAATGGTTTGGAGATAATGTGACGATTACACTCAAACTATAATGAACTGCTGCTAACTCTGCTATATAAACAGATGCAGGTTCTTGAAGCCTAAATGAAGCCGAAACATTATTGTTGAATATACCAAACCAGTAGCCTCTCCAATTCGTGATCCGTCCGTGTAAAATATTTTCTCAGAGTCAATATGCCAGAACTTACTTGTAAATATTTTTGGGATTTCCATCGAGCGTAGGTGTTCCGGGATTCCACGCACTTCGCGCTGCATGGATGTGTCGAAAAATAAAGTTGAGTCAGGGACATTTAGGAGGCTGTCACGGATAGGAATATATCTTGAAGGGTTGATTTCCTGTGACATATGGTTAAAATATACTATCATGATTCTTGTTTGAGATTGAAGCTCAACTAGCCTTTCGAAGTTATTAATAACCAGGGGATTCAGTACCTCACATCTTATTAGCAGTCGCGATGAAAGCTCCCAAAAATGATCCTTCAATGGAACGATTCGTCTCCCGCTAGAACTTCAAGACTCATTGTATGTATCAAATGCATGCAGCCTTAAGCAATTCGCAAACAACGATACTCAAGTTCACTCAAGTTTTTTGGTTTGAGAGTTTGCAGCGGAACGAAATCAAACGCATCCTTATTCCATCACTGAAAGTATCGTTGTCTGATACAATTTTATTAGATCTTCCGGATGAGCACCCCACCAAGATCCTGTTATTGTTCGAAGAAAATTTACTCTTTGTTGGCATTTTGTTATCAGAAACCTAATGTGTCCTCCCCACGTGCATTTGGAATCAAACCACACCCCGAGGTATTTGAAAGTCAAAACTTGTTGGATCATTCTTCCCATCATATGAAGCTGAAGCTGCGCGGGATCATGCTTTCTTGAAAAGACGACCAGCTCTGTTTTCTCCGTAGATAATTCAATACCCAGATGAACAGCCCAAACGGATAAGTTATCTAAGGTACCTTGCAATGGTTTTTGCAGGTTAACAGCTTTGGGTCCAGTAACTGAAACCACGCCATCATCTGCCAATTCTCTTAGTGTGCATGGGATTACTAGGCAGCTGTCAATGTCATTCACGTAAAAATTATAGAGGAGCGGACTGAGGCATGAGCCTTGCGGGAGACCCATGTAGCTAATTCTGAATGTTGAAAAATCACCATGTGAAAAATACATTCACTTCTCTGACAAAAGCTTGTGCAAATAATTATTTATAACCGCTGGAAGTCCATGTTGGTGGAGCTTGTCTGAAAGAACATTAATGGAAACTGAATCGAATGCTCCTTTAATGTCTAAAAATATAGATGCCATTTGTTGTTTTTGACCGAAGGTGATTTGTATGTCAGACGAAAGTAATGCAAAGCAATCGATCGTCCTTTTATTTCTACGGAAACCAAACTAAGTATCTGATAACAAGCCGTTCGTCTCGACCCAAGTATCGAGACGTCGAAGAATATTTTTTCGAACAATTCTCTGATGCAGGAGAACATTGCAATGTCTATATGAGCTTCCCCGGGTTTTGAATAGCGATAACTTTCACTTGCTTCCAGTCAGGTGGGACAATATTTTGCTCAAGAAACTTGTTGAACAATTTCAACAAACGTCTTTTTGCAAGGTCGGGCAGATTCTTCACCAAGTTGAATTTAATTCTGGCCAACCCAGGGGCGTTATTGTTACAAGACATGAGTTCTATGGAAAATTTCATCATTGAAAAGGGGCTATCAATGGAACCATTATTTGGAGAAGACTTCCAAATAATGCTCTGCGTAAGAACAGAATCTGGACAAACTTTCCTCGCAAAATTTATTATCCATCGGTTCGAGTATTTTTCACTCTCATTGCCTACGTTACGATTTCTCATTCTTCTGGCCGTATTCCAAAGAGTGCTCACTGAGGTTTCCTTCGACAAAATGTCTCGATTAGCTACATTTCTTCGCCCGAAGTATGCTCTTGTACTTGGTTTCTAAAGTCAAGAATTTTTCAAAATTCTGAGGAGTTCCTTCTCCTCGTTTTAAAAACGTCTTGAGAGCATTTTGTTTCGCGTGTTTAACATCTGAGCACTCTTTGTTCCACCAAGGGTTCGGAGGCCTACTGTTAGACGATGGACCAAGAAATCGTTTGGTTTGGGCTTGTTCTGCAGCCTCCAGAATCGAACAAACGAGGAAGTCGTATTCTTCAAGTGGGGGAAGCTCTTCCATTAAGTTCAAGGTACTTGAGATACTACTTTGGTATTTAATCCAGTCAACATTTTTTGTCAAATCATATGGAATATTAACTGAATTAGCATTAAAATTTAAGGCTATGTTTGATGTAAGCAATGTTTCGCACAAAGCAAATACATCACATTTTTGACTATGCAATAAAACATTAAATGATTCAAGTTTTGGCATGATGCTTTGACAATTCCACTGCAGGACAGTGATTGAATCATTTGCGGCGGATGATAAATTATCCATTTAATGATACAAAACCTAAGAGAACTGGTCATTGAGCTGATGACTATTTCAAAAAAGTTCTAGCTATTGATTCCTTTGCCGTTATGATGGTCTTTAGAGGTTAAGAAATATTGAATGCAGCGAAAATCCATGCTACCATTTCTGAAAACTTCAGTAATCCTGTTGGTGAATGTGAAACGGAGCCCACTGGATTATTGTCTTTTCTTGTGCTAGCTCCTGGATTGGTTTGTCAATTTGAGGCACAGTTTTTGCTTTTAAATTTGGCTTTTTTGATTTAACACGGGGATCGATTTTGAAGGTGTGATTTTAGGTGCCTTTTTTGGCAATTTGGGGGGGAGGGGGACTTCTTCCTCTTAACAGAACCTTGAGGAGTGACTTCACTATTTCATCGGATTCAGATTCCTCTGGCACTGAAAAACCGTCTTCTGTTTCGAGTGGGGGAACATCAATAATTGTTTTAAGCATTTCTGCATATGTGCGCTTCGACCGTGCTTTTAAAGAAAGCTTAATTTTATCTTTACGCAACCTAAATGCAGCGCATACTGAGAGATCATGAGGACTCTCCCCACAATAAACACATTTTTTGACAATTGATACATTGGACTTATTACTACAATAAGTAGCTGTATGCCCGAATTTTTTACAGTTCGGGCAATTCATAACATGCGGTACGAAAATCCGAACAGGAAGACGAATTTTATCGATATAGGCATGGCTAGGCAACGCAAATCCGGCAAATGTCACTCGAAACGAATCTGAGGTAAATCAGCACTGGGTTGCTTTAACACCTCTGTGACTCGTCACTTCTATGCGCTCGCATCTCTGTGTCTCTACACCTCTGTGCGTATGAACGGGATGGCCTTCATTGCTGACTTTCCAGTCGGGAAACGCCCGAATATTGCCTTTGCGATTAACACCAGCAGTTTTAACTACCTGCAGCTTAGAGTGGCAGCCGTTAACTCACGAGCCATTATAATCGAAACACAACCTCTTCGCTTGAATGGTTTTTACTGAATGTAAAAGTAAATTGAAATTCCTTGATTTTTCATAGCATATTTCAATTTACGCCTTGAATTTGCTTATACAGTATATTGAAAAATAAAGACATGAGAAGTAACTTTATATTCAATTTCCTGCTCCAAATATATGCATGAAAAAGATGTAAATTTTGTTACCTGTGCATATTCAATATTAATGAAACCAAATTTATATTCAAGATCATGAAAAATTGTGTGATTTGAAAAATACATGACTTGAAAACGAAAGGAATAAAAATCAAAAGATCGACATCAACAACGCGACTTGAACCGAAAAACATTAGATAACAAAGCACACCAGTTAGTCGACTGAGCCACAGAAGCACATATCTGCTTGGCTGGTAAATCGTGCATATAAATTCATACAGTCTCATTTACTAGCCGAGTGCAAATTACATTCGGAGCCAGTAAATTTCTGTACGAATGGAATATTGTGTCATTTGAGAAGTTAAGTAGTTATGAATTGTATCGTTTGAAGAATTATGTCACCAGTAAAATTAATAATTTCTTTCTGTGTAGCACCAACCATGCACCATCCGACGATTTTTATTCTTACATAAAAGAAAGAAAGATTTTTTGGCCGGTTTTGTGCTCGAGCATTATTTCCTGTTATTGGAAAATGCAAAAATTTATTTGAATATCAACATACTAAACAAAAACAAGATATTCGCTCTGGTCAAAGGGTTATAAGTGAACTTAGGAGGGAAAGCCGTTAGAAAACTTGAAAAAGCAGTTGTTTTGCATAGTTAAACGCAAGAAAAAAACAATATATCAGTAATTATTCTAAAAGATCCCGAATCACGCTGATTACACAGTGAATCACCTAAATACAAAGCATTTTGTTTCTACTGTAGTACAGGGTTTTCTGAAGTAGGAACAATGAGAACAGAAATGATATCCACTAAATAATGTTTTACTTAGTTAATCGTTTTATCCATCATACTTAGAACGAAACAATAATTATTGAATGAAATATTACTATCTTTTCTTGCTCTAGGTACCATACAATGTAGCCTTCAAGAACAAAACATCTGAGGATGTGTCACTACTAGTGGTCGATTCGATAGTCGATGTAATATTCTTCATAGATATCGGTAAGTAAACAATTCATGAAACATTTGCTTTTCATAGAAGGGCACAGCAATTTATTTGTGAATTATAACGAATCTAAATAATGTGTATGTCATTGTTAACGGTCCCGATAATAATAAACGTTCCAAATGTAAGTAGGACGACAGTCTAGGCTGGCCACTAGTTCAAACATTATTTATTCACATGTCTATTATGACTAATAGGACAAATCAAGATTAGTACATCTCTTATACCATGAAAAAATATTGCGGTCGCAGTTTGAATGTGAGCAGTGAATGTCCCTTTTCGATACCGCATATCGCACCACTTAGTGTAACCTTGTCTTATGCATTGCTGGATCAAAATATTATGATGTAGCAAATCCGTAGATGTCAGTTAAGGGAGAGTTCGCATAAATATGCTCTAATCACGGATTTCTCTCGGCCTAATAAGGAAACCCTGTCAAACAGATCTCGATTTTTTTTAAATTTGAAGCAAGAAAAAATCAGCACATTTATTTCGTTTCGGGTCTACAAGCATGATTCAATTTTGGCCCCGAAACCTTTTATTATTTTGGTCTACCATAATTTATAGTCTACTAGTTGATTTACCCGGCGTTGTTCGGAAATATTTCGTGAAGGCAAGGCCGAAAAAATCTAGAAATTGTCGTCCCAATTGATACTCTGATTGTAATGAAACACAACTTAGACGACAACCCGATTGAACAATACTCCGTTCATGTTCAAATTGCGAATGATCTGTGTTCGTTCTCAGATCTCACAATAATCATACTTTTCATGGTATTCTCGACAAATTGAGTCAGTTTTATATTTGAACCCTTTTGTTAGAAATATTTAAAACACCTTTCTCTCTATAAATACCATCTTAGTAACGTCCGAGTTTCGTATGTATATATGCTTGTAACATACTTGAATTATTATGTATATGTGTTTGTAACGTACTTCCGTACTTCCTCATCACATTAGATCTACAATACCTTTGGCTTCCATGGCTATAAACACTTGCTACTCCCTCCTCGTTATAAAAAATTTTATGACATCATTATTTCCACGTATTTGCTCAAAATTTTTCATCTAATAATGATTATTTTATAACGAAAGACTGTTTATCATCATAACTACATTCGTACTATAGAATAACTTTTTTATATCATTTATTTTACCCCGGCTTTAACCATTTTAATCGTTCACCCGGGAGGAAAACTTATAGAATAATGATTCAGTTATTACAAATGTTGTTGTAAACTTATCAATTTTCCTTTACTCTTTCCATGTTCTGAGCACTTGCTACACTACCTCACCCTCAAAATAACCTTATAATCTATTTTGATTTAACTTCTTTTTTGTTACAGAACTTACTACAGATCTCCTCCATGATTACCCTGAGTAGTGTAAAAAGTATCTGGGCTTTTAAAAAAATATCGATTCCCACCTTTGGTACATGTGCCAAACTTGGTGGCGATTCGTTTAGTTGTTTCGTAGTTATGCTGAGACTTGAATACACTCGCGTTCATAAGCAGATTATTTTCCCTTAGTTCTTTGAATTCCCCGGAAGAATGGAACCAGATCTTTTTAAATTATTTAAAGAAAATTGTATTCCATTCAAATTGACAAAAGCCACTCTCTAGTTTAAAAAATAATGGGAGATGAAAATTTATTTTCAAAAACCCCTCTTTCTAGTCTAAATGTCGATTGTCTTCAAATTATATAAATTTCGTCATTGATAACCCTTCCCCCCCCATGTTAAGGACACTTTATGCGCACTCTCTCCCCTGAAAATATCCTAATGATCATATCTGAAGATCAAGAATTATCTGTGCCAAATTTAATAGCAATCCGTGCAGTATTCCGGAGTTATGCCGTTACAAACATTACATCCCCTTTTCAGAGGCACGTACAACGTCCACTCCACACGAATACCCTTATAATCAAATCTAAGTTGCGCAAAAAGTATCTATGGTCTTCAAAAATTATCGATTCTTGTCAAATTTTATAAATTTTTTCATGACCTCCCCTGTTAATGATACTTGCTACGCTTCCTCCCCTATAAAAATACCTTTATGACTAAGTAAGAAATACCTGTGCCAAGTTTTATAACAATTCGCGCAGTAGTTCCGGAGTTATGCCGTTGCGAACACTACACTCCCTTTTTTAGAGGCACTTACTACACCCTTCCCCCACGTATATCCTTATAATCATATCTAAGTTGTGCAAAAAGTATCTATGGTTTTCAAAAAGTTCCGATTCTCGTCAAATTAGATGAGATTAGAGTTTTTAATGACCCCTTTTGTTAAGGACACTTGCTACGCTCCCTCCCCCCTTAAAATATTTTTTTAACCATCTCTAAAGAGCAAGAAATACATGTGCCAAGTTTGATAGCAATCCGTTAAGTAGTTTCGAAGTTATGCCATTTCAAAAATTACACCCCCCTTTTTAAAGACACTTGCTACATCCACCCCCCTCCCCAAAATATTCAAATCTAAAAATGTTTCTTTGGTCTTAAAAAAGTATCGATACTCGTCAAATTAGACAAATTTTTCAATGACCCCCTGTTAATGACACTTGCTACGCTCCCTCCACTATAGAAATACTCTTCAAACTATCTCTGAAATGCAAGAAGTACTTGTACTAAGTTTGGTGGCAATCCGTTCAGTAGTTCCGAAGTTATGGCGTTACAAACATACAAACTTACATCCATTTTTATATATATAATAATATATAGATATAGATTATATATCTGTATGTATCTATCTTTATTATCACTTACATATAATTTATTGCTAAATTGAATTTGATCGTGAAATTTTCATATCTAATGATAATGCGATCGACTGTAAAAATCGAAAATTTTTACAAAGGAAACGAAAAAATATGTTAGTTAGATAATAAAACTAAAAGGCCTGATGTCGAGTCTTACCAACCAGTTGCCTCATGATGGTACATTTATGAGTTTGAATATTATTAAATCAAGTTTTGTACACGAGTCAAGTCGAGTTAGTATTCATCTGAAAACAATAAAGCACCGTGTTGATGATTCGAGACGGTAGTTATCTTATATGTATTAAAATTATGCCATATTTTCAAAAAAGTATGCTAAAACAAAATTTCTTGTTTAGTCAGCAGTAATCGAAAGTAAAACTAAACTGAAATAAAATAAAACGTATATAAACGAGAATGAATTCTACACATAGTATATGACATAGATAACAGATATCCTGGCTCGCATATGAATTGTATGTAAAATTTGTAATGAGTAGTCGTGTTAACACTTGCAGATGTCGCCACGATCACCACTATTTTTGGTGCTGCATTCACATTGCGCCAAATTTTTGTTTTGCGGTGGGTTAAATTACAAGATCATTTGTTTTATTTTTTCGTTCATGAGTGATTTAAGCGACATGTGAATAAAATGCATTCTATAAAAGGTGCTAAATATAAAAAATGTGTTCTTTACACTTGTAGGAATCGTGTGAGAAGTGTTCCAATCGTTATAGATGTAAAATTTCTGTAATAGGTAAGATAACTTTGTTATCGTTCCGGAACAAAGTGGAAGAACGGTTAATACAGGAGTAGGCGGTAATAGTGAGTTCCCTATTTCTTACGTGAAGATAATTTAAAATTTACACAGTTTTAAAAAAACCGTGCGAGCCTGTATATCTGTTATCTGTGATAAAGTTATAAATGGTCGGAACATAGCTCAGCTTCATAGAGATAATAAACGTAGATAAAGGGCGACCAAAACTATTTTACGAATGGTAAACTACCCTGCCTAAAAAATTGTTCATAGGAAAGAGTTAGAAAGTGTTAAAAGTTCTCGTTAAAGACGGTTGAATCGTTAGTAATTATTTTGACCTGTTTAAGCCTGTAGTGCGAAAGGAATTTTTACAAATATATAATTAAACTACTACACCTTCTTTTTTGCAGTACTAAACTTCCACACAACTTTCGTTGGCCCTGGAGGAGAAGTGGTTAGTGATCCAAAGGTTATTCGCATGAATTATTTAAAATCGTGGTTTATAATAGACTTACTCAGTTGTCTACCCTACGACGTTTTCAACGCATTCGATCACGATGAAGATGTAAGTATATTAGCAACAAAATTTTGGTATTTTATAAAATAAATGAGCACCAACATCGAATTTATTATCTTAAATTATAAATAAAACTAAATCATTCTCAGGCACCTATATTTCTAACTTCTTCTAATACCGACTTATAGGACGACGTTGCATCAAGATCCACGCCAAATATAGGAATAATTGCTTGCACTAAAAAGCATTGGGGCTTTCAAATGCCTTGAAATTGAACGGCAATGTTGCATTATTGCATCGTATTTTCTCTACTGACAAAAATCGAATTGCTTCGTTATTCCCAAATCAAAATCTTCATCTGATGAGATCTGAAACTTGTATACTAAAAACTGCTTCCGAGTGGACAAATCGTTCGACTCCAAATAATTACCAAAAATCTATAGTTGAATGCGACTTCCAGTTAATCAATCGAGTTTTTTTGTCCGAAATTCATAAATTTCAAACGAGACAAAAATACGTTTTAGTTTCCTATGAACAAACCTTGCAATGGAAAATATTTGAAAGTGAATGTTTTTAAATTCAAGTTATTTGATAGAAGCGGAAAATAAAAAAAAACTTATTAATAAAACCTCACAGGAATCAGGAATAAGAACAAATTGGCTCTAATGGCACGTTCCTCTTGATATTTGGAGATTTGTACCTTGCCATGAATTTGTTTTTAGCATCATTTTCCCGATATATAAGAGGGAAGGATTGAAGGGAAATGGTAAGGTTTGGACTAGTAGGATGGGGAAAATTGTCGACACAAAAACACAAAAAAGCAGAAGTAAATTCTGCACCCCTAAGGGATGCTAAACAATCTGCTGGGGATCACATTTAGTGGAAGCAGAAGTAAATTCTGAACCTCTACGAGTTCCCGAACAGTCTGCTGTAAAACCTATTTAGGTTTGTTACTATGTGTATTCCTTCTGATGAACGATGCAGAGTTAATAAAACCTCCAACCCCCCTAGAGGATTTAGAGATTTTACAAAAGCGACACTATTCTGCACTCCCGGAAGAATGCAGAACGATTCACAGTATGTACGAGCAGAAGTAAATTCGGCACCCCATAAAGGATGCCAAACAATCTGCTAAACCCTATTTAAGGTGAATACAGAAAGGATTCATTCACTCCAGGAAGAACGATGAACCCTTCTGAATATAGTTCCTTACCACATTGGGTGAGAAACGAGAGAATATCCTTTAATTTTAGCTCTGCATACACAGACTCAATCATGTATGGGGAACCAAAAACCCGGATACGTAGTTGCGTCAATGCGGACAGTTACATATCAGATGATATGAAGTACCGTAATCGCATTCACACAAATCGCACGAATAGTACTCAGCACGTTGAATAGTAGCCATGTGATAATTAAGTTTGCAATGTCCAGTCAGAGCTCTGACCAGAATACTGATGAACCAGAATACAATGATGCTTGGAAAAATGCAGGACAAATCGTTCGACTCCAAATGATACGAGTGAAGGAGCATTGAAAGAAAAATTGACTGAATATGACACCAAACACGAGTCTGTAACTATGAATTATTATTTCACCTAAACCTCCATTGCATGTCGGAATTTGACCAATAATTACCGAAAATCTATAGTTGGATGCGAGTTCCAGTTAATCGAGTTTTTTTGTCCGAAATTCATAAATTTCAAACGAGACAGAAATACGTTTTAGTTTCCTATGAACAAACCTTGCAATGAAAAATATTTGAAAGTGAATGTTTTTAATTCAAGTTTTTTGATAGAAGCGGAAAATCAAAAGTACGGGTGTGTAATGTCCGAGACATAACTGTATGTCGTGAATACGAATAAAACTGACACGATTTCTTTACACTTCCGAATTCGAATTGATAGTTGATCGATTGTGTGAATTGCGAAACTTTCCCTCTTTTCACTACTAAAATGTTCAACGATTTTTGACGTCGATTATCTCATTTCGGATTTGCATATTTCATTGATGCTGTACAGGATTCATTTCTGCCTTTTAGAAGGACTAAATTGTGGAATTCTCTACGACATTTGGCACAGTTCGGAACATTTTTCTCGAACGATTTTCGCACAGCGAAAAGTGCACGTAGTAAATCAAATTATTTTGGATTTTCACTAAACTGATGATTTCTACCTTCGATTTGCAAAGAAGTAATCTCAATAGTTCTTTAGATAACATTAAGAGCCATTAGAACGGCTGATTTTATATAATGTTGCGCACTTTTCGTTTCTTGTTTTCTTTCTCTCCAATGCAAAGCACCAGCAGCTGATGCAATCGTTCTTGCTTGAATTGAAACTATCTTTGCTTTGAGGTTTTTAACCACGCAGAAGGTGCGCTCTCCGATGGCGCTGTTTAAATGCGTCTTCTCGCCCCGACTTCTGATTTCATCCAACGCACAAGAAGAAATGAACGATTTTCGACCACGGTTCCCCTTTTATAACATTCAGTTAAAGATATGTGCCTGACTACCTCAAAATTGTCGTCCTTGCGCGAAAAACCCAAGCAAAAGTAAAAAGTTTTCCGTGTTGTTTTAAAATTTTCAGAAAACTTAATTTTTTAGTTGTTTGTGGTTATCTCACACTGTTCAAAATATTATCCTGAATTCCTGATCATATTTTTGGATGAAATAGTGAAAGAATTGTGTTGCTGCCATTAATACAAGTCGAGATATTCACGATTAAGTTCTGCCCATTCTTCCATATGGCTAATTTTGAAAAGGCACCCCATAGTAAAGTAAGTCGTATTCACGACAAAAATCAAAAATAGAACTTATTATTAAAACCTCACAGGAAAGATATTCTTGAAATAATTTAACTCTAATTCCTTAATGCACAATAAAATATCTGCCAACACTTGCATATATCCCAGTTCGTGACATTCTTGTATTCCATACATGAAATTTCTATATCATTTCATAAAAACAATTGGGGTTTCAATTTAATAATTGGCGCTTTTAAGACTTAGTTCTGACTTCAACTGCGTCCAGTAGTTGAATAGAAATTATATAATGATACAAACAAACTCGAAATAGTTTATGAAATCATTAACAAAATGTATAAAAATAACATCATATTTTACAAGTTATAGCAGTTAATCGTTTGGTTCAAATAATATTCTTGAGTAGATTTAATAATAAATGCCGAAATACTTAATATGACTTTTTATAAATAAAAGGAATATGTTTTATTAAATTCAAATCGTTGTGATTATATTAGAATTATATTAGGATAAGAAATCTATGCGACGCTATGGCGAAGAAAAACTTATGTAAACTGCCTTAAGAAATAAACGTATTTATGAAAAAAAACATTCGCATATCCGCGCATTCAAACCAATACCACTGAATGTTGGTTCTCAAACGAATCGATTAATTCAGTCACTTCCATGCTTCACAATGTTGATGTCATGTCCACCGAATGTACAACACCATTTGAAACTGAAATTGATTCTGTATCTGGCACTAAGTTCTGAAACTGGAGCTATGTTCAGGAACTTCACTTTTGATACTAGAACTGTGCTCTGGATCAAACCCAACTAAAATGAGGTGCTTAAGATGCACTTGCTTTACTACTTGCTAAGGGTAGATTTGGGAAAGACGAACCATAGTAAAGGAAGATGAATTCACGTCAAACATCTGAGTAACTATCGTGAATACATCAAACAACTCAGATCATTGCAGCAAAATAAAAGAAAGCAAAATCATATTACCACTACTAGCAGCAGTGGTGCTAGATATAATAAGGAATAAGCCATTGTTCGGGCCTTGTGCCGGTTTTCCTTTAATAACTTTTTTACAAACGTTGGATTGTTTTGCGACCTTCGAAAGTTTTCTTTCTCATTAAATTTCCTATGAAAACAACATATGTACTGATTTTTACAGTTCATAGATTGATAGATTGTTCCCACCCTACTGGCCACCACCAGCCTCGGTAGCTGCGAAGAGTCCACAGGTCGTCCTCATTTTGATGAATCCATCTTGGCCGCCTCTTCTTTTTATACCGGTCGAATCATTTTAACCCTGTTGTTTTCCGACATTATACCAACATACCCGGCCCACTGTAACCGCCTGGTCTTGGCCGTTTGAACGAGAGTTGGTCCTCCCAGCAACTGGTGCAGTTCATGATTCATTCGCCTTCTTCACTTCCATTTGCACTCCGCACACCCAGTACACGTTGATCCTTCACAACCATTGTGCAGCCCTCGTGCCCGTAGAGGGGCTAGTCAACATATTGTAGATAGTCAACTTCGTGCGACAGCGAATTCTGCTCGGTAGAAATGTCCTGCGAAGTCCAAAGTGAGCAGAATTTCCTGATAAGATGCGTAACTGAATTTCTCTACTGTTGCCATTATAGGCAGTCATCAGTGAACTAAAGTAGATGAACTGGTCGACTATTTCGTTTTCATCACCACCCATCAGAACTCGTAATGAGTGGCTGACATTATCTTCTCCGAGCCCCTGCCTTTCATGTGTTTTGTCTTGGACACATTGATGTCAAGTCCGATCCGCCTGTCTTCAGTTTTTAGTTCGATGTACGTTTCTGCCATGTTCTCAAAGTTGCGTTCTACAATGTCAATATAATCAGCCAAAACAGGGAGCTGGACGAGATCGTGTCACTTCTGTCCATCCCTGCTTTTAATCTTACACCCCCCGTAACTCTCTGTGAGATTCAAAGGAACTCGGATTTATTCTCGACATTAGAACCACATACATCTCGTTCCATCGTTACCTTGACCAACCGTAGATTCCCGTAGGAGTCCTTGTACTTATCGTCCTGTGCAAATGGCAGAATGTGGGAACAGTTCACCTTTACATAGAGCTTGGCATTAGTCCGGAACAGCTGTTCGTACCTGGGCATTCATGCCAATTTTTACGTCTCTACGTGAGCAGCCTTTATAAGCTTGTCCCAGCTGGACGTAGAACGCTTCTACGTCGTCAGGTTTCCCTTCGTGTGGGCAGTGCATGTTATTGATGCTGTAGTTGAAAAAACGGTCAACTTACACAGACGCGTCTTGCTTACGAAGCCAATTCCCAGTTCTTTCGTTGCAGCTTTGGTAGGAGGTAGTCGCTCGATGTCCGCTTTTCTACACATTTTGTCCCGTCCAACAAAGATCCTGCAACGCTACAACGTGCGAGGATTTAGTTCGTCGTATGTTATCCAGTCGCAACCTGTAAAACTTACTTCCATGTTTCAAATTTCCAATCGTAATCCTTATTTCATCGCGTAGGTCTATGCCGAACCCCGTTCCCTGTCAGCATACGACTAAGACTTTCACTGGAGTTTGTTACCCGATCTCCGTAAGCGTTGCTATGGGGTATATTTTGTGTCATACTCCAGTCAGTCATCCACCAGTCACCGTAGTAGACTTGCCAAACCGTTTCACCTCAATTTTTCTCTAAATAAACATTTTATTCGTTTATACACTTTACCGAAGTAGATCAAATGTGTCCTAGCAAATTTAATCAATATTATGTAATGATTTATTCCGTTTTACTTCAATTCCTTTTATATTTTTTGTAATTCAACTTTCTTCTACATTCCGGAAGAAGGCTGATTGTAGTCGATCAAAATTGATTTATGATACGTAAAGTACCCATACAAATTAGATTACAGGTAATCATAATGACCGAACGAAACTTTTTATAAATCCTTTTCGTATGGTAGGGTTTTCAGTTGAATTTTATTATACACTACTCAACCAAGTCAAATGTGGCCAACCTGATTTGATCTATATCGTACAAACGCACATATGAAGTTTTTTTCTGTAAATAAAATGTGATATTTTTACATAACATAAATCAATTTTGGTTAATTTTAATGCTCATAAGAATCACTAAATTTTACTGAAAATTTAAATGCGATAATCATTTTGAATACAACAGGATTAGTGAGCAATTCTTTGGAGATAGACATATGTTAAGGATGTCTTTTTATTTGACGAATTAAGATTTCTTCGAAATTTTATAGTTAGTCTTTAAAGTAAAATAAATTAGTGAGAAATTGTGGCCAAACGCGCGTAATAATGAACTCAGCGGTTAGCTAGATCTACCGATTTTACGATCATTATTACAAAAGAAACACTTATGTTTTATATATGCTTGAATTTATAGTGAATTACTGAGTCAAGTATAATTTCTATTTTGTTCACTGTGCACAGGATATCATGTTTTTACAAACCACACAAGATCTATATTGAACGTAATAACGCAGTTCTTTCTAATCCTCAAAATAATCGTCTCCAAACATTCATTCATTACATATGAAGGGATAATTAAATGTGTCAAATCATGTCGTTTTCAGGGAATCGGATCACTTTTCAGTGCACTAAAAGTAGTTCGACTGCTTCGATTAGGACGCGTTGTAAGGAAACTGGATAGGTATCTGGAGTATGGCGCCGCAATGTTAATCCTTCTGCTATGTTTTTATATGCTAGTAGCCCACTGGTTGGCTTGTATCTGGTACTCGATTGGCCGTAGCGACGCAGATAATGGGGTATGTTCTGATGCTAATTGCGATTGTCAAATTAAATGCATTCCAATAATGTTACAATTACCATTATCGTGTTCCTTTCGATTCTTCTACCACCATCAGGTCCAGTACAGTTGGCTATGGAAATTGGCGAATGTCACACAGAATCCCTACTCGTACATGTGGTCGAACGAAACTAATGCACCAGAATTGGTCAATGGGCCATCGAGGAAAACGATGTATGTTACGGCTCTATACTTCACAATGACATGCATGACATCGGTAAGCTGATTGAAATATTAATCTAATTTTCACTACTTCTCACATCATCGCCGGTTGATCTGTGTTCAAATATGAATTGTGCATTCAACACTTCTCTAAACGAGTTCTCAATTCATTGGAGTTACTTATTCCAAAAGACAAAATTGAATTTTATGAATTGGAAAGCTGTGACCAGAAGGAAACTGA
This sequence comes from Malaya genurostris, assembly GCF_030247185.1. Lineage (NCBI taxonomy): Eukaryota > Metazoa > Arthropoda > Insecta > Diptera > Culicidae > Malaya > Malaya genurostris. The sequence continues at coordinate 126,424,194 of NC_080571.1, read as the reverse complement.
TATGCACGTTCACCGTAACACGTTCATAGAATCCGGATTGAAAAGCTAATATTTTTTTTTTATTTTTCGAATTTGGTTTTTTCTTTTCAATTCTCTTCTCTGTCACGTACAGGTTGGATTCGGAAATGTGGCTGCCGAGACGGACAACGAGAAGGTATTCACTATCTGCATGATGATAATTGCAGGTGCAGTGTTCTACGTTCCGTTGCCACGTCCTGTTTTATTACACTGTTTTTCAACGTAGTTGTTTTTAGCAAAAATGAAGTTCACTATGAGGCTCGTTCTATCCACCCTGTGTCGTCTTAGCGCCACCAAACTGTCGCCGCTAAATTCACTGAGTGTTGATTAGTTTTATCTATTGGAAGCTAGCTGTGATTTGCTAAAATTCAATCTTCATTCAGACCAGTTTTATTTCATTATCATATTTACTAATAATTTCACGTGATTGTTTATTCTTTTGTATCATCTTATGTTTTATTATAATTTTATGTGCCAAATTATTTAGTAAATTTATGCTGTATAATAGACACGTCTGTAAGCTTAATATTTTGGTCATTCTCAAATATAAAGGCTAGACAAATAATGTTATTTACTATTAAATCGACTTTAGATCTGAGGCTCGGAAAACCGAGTGTAAAATAGTAATCAAAGCAGTACTCTGAAATTCAGAAATTGGGTAGGTAATGTCAGCGACATAAATGGATGACATGAATACGAAAAAAACATCACACTTCTGAATGTCTAAAATTGTTCCCATAAGTTAATATTTTGTGTGAATTTTGCAACGTTTCATTTGAAAAGAGATTAAAAATTTGTTTGCCTTCAGAAGTACATATGGTACAAAATACAACAATTTCAATAGAAGAAAATATCAAAAAGTTCTTTATTAATTAATTTACTGATACTAAAAGTTAACTGCGCATGCTAGAATGAATGAATCGAGTCAATTTTTACATTTTATACCTACCCAGTTGGTAACGCGACAATGCAATGTCGCTCACTGCATCAAAACCGTCCGAGTACAAGAAAGGCAAACGAGCATCATTAATTTTTCTCTTTAATTTGAAACATTTAACATTTAACATTTTAGAAAACTATAACTATAAGAAAATTATTTGTGGTTATTTCATACTACTGAAAGTTTTATCATAAATTGTTGATCATATTTCCGATAGCATTAAGAAAAAAATATGTTGTTGGGTTAAGTGCAACAAGAGATATTTACGATTAAGTTCAACCCATTCTTGTACAGAATAAATTTCGAAAGGGCTCCCCATAGTAAAGTAAGTCGTATCCACGGCAAAAAGTTACGTTCCATAATTGCGGTTCCAAAAAACCCAACCCGATGTCTTTTTGTGAACGAATTTTGATAGTTATACAAATCTATTTCAAAAATTGTATGTGTAATTAGAGCTGTGAAACCCATGGCAAGAAACCTAATGACATAATAGGTGAATAAACTCGATTTATTGGTTAATTGATCATCATAAAGACTGGTTAGTAGCTAATGTGAATAACTCAAAGCCTCATGAAATGTTAACCATTCTTGTCGATTCAGCAATGACGATTTTTTTAAAATCTAAATCATTTTAATTTGCTTAAAATTTTCAAAAGTATTCATTATGACCGAAAAAGAAATTTATTTCATCGGTTTGTCATTTTTATTCTAACCCTACTTTTGAGAAAATCCTAAGCAACATTTTCGAAAATGCGATTGATTTGGTATCTTTGGCAATGTTTCAGGTGATGTGATGTGAAGTGAAGCAACCATCTGTTTATGGACTTTTCATGGGATGCAAACATACTTACAGTAGCCCCGATATGACTCATCCTTCTATAGCTGTTACCGAAAAACAAACAATAAGGGTTGCGCGGATATGTAAGCAAAGTCACTTACTCGTATTCCGCGAGAGTAAAACATGCTCTTCCAACCATAATATCCAGTGCATGTATGAAGCATATCGCTATACATGCTTGAACCCACCTGATGGTTTGTTTGAGAAGTTCGCGTCAGACTCATTTCAAGCCTTCATAATATAATAAAAAATAATTTGTAATTTGTAATATAATATTTAGTGAAATTTCGCGACTAGGTTAAAGCCGGGTATAAATAAATGAATATAAACACAAACATAAGTTTATTAAGAAAATGTGTGTGCACGATTGGCGTCACTCGGTGTATGCGTGCTACCTATGAACTTGTGATAAAAAATAATAGCATTGCTGACGAATCGCTATTTGAACAAAATAGCGACAAGAGACGCGGACGAAGTGAGCTCACCACCACCTTCTTTGACAATAATATGTGACAGAAGAATTTTTTTTAATTTTCACTCCACTTTCTGAAGGAACTTAAATTAAAAAAAACAACTCAATTTTAAGTTTTGCAATGACTGTTTCCAACATATATTGAAGAAACCAAACGAATGAGAAACTCACAGAAAGGTGATTTTTGGACAAAGATACGCTCAGAGGCAAGACTCGAATCTGCGTTCTTATGTAATCCGTGCATACGCGTTTACCATTTTCGCCCCCCCTTAGATGCGGTTGACAACGACAGCTGTATGCAGAACCCCTCATCCTACGGGCAGCTAAAATCGCACGGCTACGATATTACTTGAAAAATAGTGATACAGAAGAATATTTTCTCAGCCTTGTGTTGATAAATTTCGTAACAAATCTTTTATTTAAACCGCATAGAAGTCATTTATTTACTATCATTGATCATTATTTGGTACATTTTCTATTTATAAGTATATTAATCTCATGTCTAATGTAGAATTCACTTCAATTTATTTCAATTTGAGTATAATTTTACACCCTCAGAATTTTTGCTGTCCAGTAAAAAATTTTTTAAAACTCGCTAGGTATTAACCTAGAATTAGCTTCCATTAGATAGAAAATAGACCGAAATCATAGTCAGTTTTTGCTAGAAATAACCATCACAACTCTTTGAGCAATTTTCTCGTACTATTGCTCACTATAATCACGCCCTTCACTGGTTTGTATAAAAAAAAGTACTTCGTCATTGATTTTCAAAATACAAAATAAGAACAGGTTTCACCCTGCCAGAGTGTTTTCGTGCACCTATTCCACCCTTTGCTTGTATTCTATATTCACAAGAACTGAAAGCTATTGTTTCAATAGTCTGAACCCTAACCCTTATCACACTAACCTTTTTCGTCTGCCTAATATTTAACCCATTCCAATTGATCTTGTTTCGATTGCCCACAACAGCTCTTCTGTATGCCACCATTTTCGGTCATGTAACTACAATTATACAGCAAATGACATCTGCCACAGCGAAGTATCATGATATGTTGAACAACGTGCGGGAATTTATGAAGTTGCATGAAGTTCCGAAGGCTCTAAGCGAACGGGTAATGGATTATGTCGTGTCCACCTGGGCTATGACCAAAGGATTAGATACCGACAAGGTAATATCCTGAAATGAAATAAATCAGTAATATAATATACTGCACGGACTATCAAGAAGTATATCTATATTTGTTTTTATATCTATACTTCTTTTACTAAAAACGAATACCATCCTCTGCTAATACTTTGTTTATGCTAATTCAGGTTTTGAACTACTGCCCTAAAGACATGAAGGCAGACATTTGTGTGCACCTGAATCGGAAAGTGTTTAACGAACATCCAGCATTTAGGCTTGCTTCAGATGGCTGTTTACGAGCGTTAGCGATGCATTTTTGCATGTCACACTCCGCCCCAGGTATGGAAGCAGACTATTTTTTAGATAAAACGAATATCTTTATTTCTTGTGTGAATTAGACAATTATTGATTCTCTTTCTCTCTTTCTTGGTTAGGTGATCTGTTGTATCATACCGGTGAAAGTATAGACAGCTTGTGTTTCATCGTCACCGGAAGCCTAGAAGTGATACAGGACGATGAAGTGGTGGCTATTCTGGGTAAGGGCGATGTTTTTGGAGATTCTTTCTGGAAAGATTCTGCAGTCGGGCAAAGTGCTGCCAACGTACGAGCATTAACTTACTGTGATCTACATGCGATAAAACGAGATAAATTACTCGAAGTATTAGACTTCTATTCCAGTTTCGGGAACAGTTTTGCAAGGAATTTAGTTCTGACTTATAATTTGAGGCATCGTTTGATATTTAGGTAAGCGTTTAAATAATAATAATGTAGTATAAATATTTACATTTTCGATTAATTTAACATTTTCGGTAAATTTAACAAGAAGGCGTTGTACTAAACTACTGTTTTTCATGGCATATAGCATTAAATGCATATTAATTACCCCGATTAAGTGGTTGTACGCATAAAATGCAGGAAAATATGCACACGGGAAGAATAGTGCAATATATAGACTATTCAAAACATTCATTTAATCATGGCAATATACTCAAGTTTTCCTCTTTAAAACATCATTTAAAACAATCTTTCTGATGAGAACCCCTCAAAGATTTTTTTTTCTTTGTTTGCGTTTTGTTATCAGATACCTGATGTGTCTTCCCATGTACATTTAGTGTCGAACCAGATCCCAAGGTATTTGGAAGTCATGTTCTTTGCAATTGGGTTCTTGCCGAACATTGAAGCTGAACCTGATTTTAAATGTTCAAAAAAATCTTTCGAAATTTGATTCAAAAATCGATGATATCAAAGAAGGCATTTGTTTGTTTCATCATTTAATTGATAGACAGTCCTAGCCCTAAAGATTATTTCTAAGAATAATCCAAAACTCGCTTTTATTCAGGCATGCGAAATATAAGCTGAACTGGGCTGAACTGAAGTAGATCTTCCGTAGTTGCACTTCGTGATTGACTGAATAAGTGGAAATGTTCAATGAACCATAAATATGAAGTTTGGGAGAAGCAAATCATTTTCACTGTACATACCCACTCACTCCTAACTATTCATAAAATGATTAATAACGACGCCGTCTACTGCTAAAGGTTGTACTACTGAGGAAAAGGAAGGAATGTTAGTCCGATACTCGTTGTTTCTAGAGACCGCGGGTACCACTGTATCTCCACGAGCGTCACGGGATAGAAGATGTGTTAGTAGGGAGGAAAAGAGATCCGGATATGTATTGGTTAACAATATGATCTAAACAAAAGCTGACTTTCGATACTTAGGAGAAATATAATGAGACAATCTCACTACTAAACATACACTTGCCACATCCGCACTATTACTCAAAATAACTGTTTCGGTCGAATTTTTAACTATACGTATCAAACAACTCATTGAAATTAGACTTTCTTGAGAGCAGCGCTTAGACACCGCATCGTACTCCCAGTGATGCCAACTATCTCCCTTTTATTCAGGCATGCGAAATTTAAATTAGAAACGATAATTTAAAAAAAACATCTATTTATTTATTTTATTATTCAATCTAGTATCGGGACCAATAAGCAGCCCTCGTTTAAATGCAAGAGTAAAGAGAGAAATACGCCTATTTTAATCCACCTAGTGGTGTGATGAAGATGAATTTTAATCATATTTTCATAAATATGACTAAGGGATACTTTAAAAAAATCTTTTATTTGAATGAAGGGGGCATTCGCCCCGGGCACAACGTTTTAGGGGGGCGGTAAAGCAATCCTTGGGACCTTTTTTTTAGTTCGTCTAAGCCATCTTTCCGGATGGAGTTCAGCTGTCACAAAACCAACGATGGGGGCGGCTAAATCTCTTATTTTGCTATTTTGCCCCGGGCGTCAAATTTCCTCGGTACGCCACTGACTACATGTTTTGTATTTCACCTGCGACTGCAGTAGCACTTTATTTATACCACTAAGCAGTAGCAAACTTTATTCTATTTGATTGCCGATTTTTAAATTGTTGCTCTGAAGCACAATACTTTTTCTGATGTATCGAAAATAAACGAGTTGCGACTTGCTGGTCGTATTTTGATGTTTAAAATAAACTACTAAATTCGGATAGTAGTTTAATTTAAACTGCAACTGCACTGATTAGTCGAGGACGAAACACGAAAATTAATACTGTGCATTTTGCACGAACTAGTTACATATGTAAGTAAAACCCCTAAATTTTCATACATTCAAAGCTAATGTTGATTAAATTAATTGTCTGACCCACACCGGGAATATTATGTATCATGTGGGCGATTCGGCATGGTTCTAAAATTTATCTCCTTCCTTTGCTCGTTATCGTACTTACACAACGATTTTGAATTACACTTAAATCTTCTCTGCACTCTGCGTAAATAGCAAATTAGCTCTGCGCCTAGTTCATTTTACTGTTTCTGAATTAGTTGCTTTTAACAACAAAATTGCCAAAATATTTCATATTTACGTAATTTTCAAAGTTCAAGAGGCACCGAATCGCAATGAACGGCAGAATACGGTAGGAAAATCACGTGCACGGAAGTTCTACACACATCTGTTGATAAAACCGCATTGTCTAATATGGATGATGATACTACGTAAAAACAGACTTCCGGCAGCTTTCACGACTCCTGCTTTCATTGCCCATCATAAATTTGACGACCCAGGTAATGTAAGAAACCAGATGTCAAAATTTTCCAATAAATACATGATATGGCGATTTGCTTATGTGGAAATAGGAGCACTACATTATAACAATCCGTACGCTCAATAGGGACGTATACATCAAGGAATTGTCCCGGGTTGGCGGTTCAATGCATAGGACGCTGGTCTTACAAACCAGATGTGGTATGTTCGAGCCCCGACCTGGAAGGATTCTTAGTGTCAGTAGGATCCATAGTACTAGCCATGCAATGATTCTGTACACTAAGTCTGTTGAAACAGAATGGCCAAATTCCACAAAAGGAATGCAATGCCTAGACTTTGCTTTACATCAAGGAATGCCTCCAAATGCATCTACTTCTAATACTAAGATCACACAACAGTTCTACGCTTCACCCGTGCCATTAGGATTAAATGGTTTGGAGTTGTACAAGGATAAAGAGGTCAACTTCGTGCCGAAAAAATCAATCACCCGAACGCCTTAAAACTGCGGCTATTTGGAAAGTACTGTGCCATCATGAAGCAGGTGCTTCGGAAACTTCCTAAGAAAGTTAATTCTGCGGAAGAAATGAAGAAAAAATTAATGAATTTCTCCGCAAACAAATACTGTTCCAAACGTTGTACAAGACATTATTAGTAGTGTTAAAAGTATTTATATCGTACATTTGGATATGGTAATAAAATTGATGAAAACGAGCATGGAAAAAGTCAAATACTTTATTTGATTTGATTTACTGATAGTTTAAAGAGATCGGTGAGTCATTTTTGTTGAATATTCTCTTATGATACAATTTGAATATTCTCTTATGATACAACTTATGAGTCCGTACGCACTTTAAATGAGGACACGCCATGTTTCAAATTTTGGTCTACGTGACTTATGAACGATCCTTGATGAATATGTTGATCCTAGAATTTGTCTGAATTTATTCACTTTTATTGTTATAAAAAATAACAATCATCCTTCCATCTTACTTTGCATCCCAGCAAAGATATAGTTGATGGCGTCGAATATATATCTCATATCAAGTTTCTAAAGAAGCTCCGCCTGTGACTGACGATCAGCAAGAAAAGAATATCCAATCAAGAAGTGATATAGAGTACGAACTGTTAGTCGGAAGTTTCCGCCTAAATCAAAAAGTATCACGCAAAGGAGAAAATACTTTGGCAGGATATGGTGTCGGCCCATTATCTCAAAAGAACGCAAGAGAACATAGACCTAAGAAGCTAATGATAAACGTGATATTGATGATCACAAACCTTTTCAACATCCTTCACAGGTATGCATCATCCAATAATTTCATGGTCAATAAAGTATCAGAAGCTAGGCAACTGATCAAGGCCACAAAAAAATTGACAAACATCTTTTCGTTGACCATGGTTATGGTTCCTGCTAACTTACGTTAGGCTACCCGGTAGAGCATCGAAGCGTTTTTGTACAAGGTTCAATAAACATAGTAGCGAAGGAAAGTTTGTTCCATTGAATAATCTTTTGCATTTTTGCATCGCCATTTGAATTAGTCCAATTTTATTGCATACAGTATATTGTTGCTCGTAATGTATTTGTTATTGTTTATTCGGGTAAAGAGTGTTACGACAAAAATAGGCCCAATAAGAATTAGTGTAAATCGATCAAACCTTTTAATTGAAATCAAATCAAATGCTTCTTTTTCAAGTTCAATCTGTACAATTCTAGCAATTTTCAATTCATGCAATTTTCATTTATATTCTTGCTAGGAAAGTTGCTGATGTACGAAGAGAGAAAGAGTTGGCTGAGCGGAGGAAAAACGAGCCGCAGCTGGGTTCTAGTCAAGACCACCTGGTAAGAAAAATATTTTCAAAATTTAGAAGAGCTCAGCAAAATGCACAAGGAACAAAGGAACAAACTGGTTTCACTCATAGCGACGTTGAGAAGGGGGATACAGATACAGACAAAGGAAAGGTGAATATTACACTAACAAATCATAACACAATCTGGAAATAGTTAAATTTTAAATGTACCAAGAATAAGTTGTGACTTAGATATATTTAATAGTACATACCCGATCCCACCTTGTTGTTGCACACCTAGTAGATATGAGTTGTTTGCTGATAGCAAAAATTGGTAAATGTAGATAAAACAGGTTTTATAAATTTGGTTACAACCGTAGTAATAAAATTCTGAAGTAGGAAGTCAACATTCCTGCTCAAAACTTACATGGTCACTATCGTTGCACATTGCCTTGATTGTCTAGTAGAAGATGTACGAAAAATACACCAAAAACACAACACTAATCCATCACATAGCTTGAATGTTTTTATGCTCACATCGTTATGTGTAATCCTGAAATTTTATTTTCAATATGCTTTATGCACGTCATTTGTTGCTTAAGGTTGATACCGAACAATTTAGGGTGCAATGAAAATCATCACCGATGGTTGTCACAAAGCTGACGCAATTCAACAAAACAAATTATTTCCACTAAATTTCAGTTACCAGCGAAGTTAACCCTAACCGAAGACTGTCGAATCCTAACAACCGTCCCATCACCGTCGCCATCCCCATCACCCTCTTCAGGGCCACCATCCGCGAAAGGAGCTCGCGCCAGTAAATGGGGTCGGCTGCTCGGTAGCTCAAGTGTTGATTCTGCCAGCGATACTAGCACAAAGGTAGCTGTCTCAAGAAGCTTAAGTGCACGTGAAAGTTTGCGTGAGAGTGCACAAGGTAGAGCCAGTATTAGCTCAAGTAGTAATGGTGGTCAAGGCAATAAGGTAGCTTCTAGTGTTGTAGTACCCAATCGTAGTGTTATCAATTTTTAAACGAATTTTTTGTTTCTCTTTTTCGCAATTGTCTTCAGATTTTCCCCAAAACCCAAAAGTTGTCAGCAGGCCCTGCAACATTGGCCCGGCAGGACACTATCGATGAGAGCGGCGAGGCAGATCACACTCCCAATCGGGAACGACCGAATGTGGTACACATGGAGCGTGATGGAAGTAAGCCGCCATCCTCTGAGCGCCAACCAACGGAGAGGGATCGTTTGTTAGATAGCACTAGTTCAAACAGGGATCGGGATCGAGAAATCCAACGGGAGCGTGAAAGAGAAAGAGAACGTGAAAGGGAGCGTGAACGAGAACGGGAAAGGCACATGGATCGGAATCTATCTCTCGAACGAGAAAGACAAATTGAGATGGCTCAATCCAGAGCCACTACATCAGATACGTACGATACGGGTTTGCGAGAACAGCCCTCAACGCTAGCTCAGCGTGATCTGATTGCAACCGTGTTAGATATGAAAGTAGATGTTCGCTTAGAAATGCAACGGATGGCACAAAGAATGAGCAAAATTGAAGAGCTATTAAATGAACTAATCAATCGAATACAGATCGACTCGTCCGGCCAAAGCTCACCCGGGGACATGACCGGGGCCACTTTGGTACCGACCTCAACTGCAAGCACAAACAACCCTAGTACCGGATCCGCCCCATCGACAAGCAATTTAAATCCTCCCTCTACAACTGAAACGCCCTCTCCACACATTCCCGGTGGTAACGGATTGGGTCCAATTTTGCTGCGAAAACGACGGTCCAAAAGCCGTAAAGCTCCTGCACCGCCCAAACAAAGCCCGGAGCAAACCCGGTTGCTCGAAGCTGAGTCACCTCCTTCATCTACCACTAGGAAACGCGAGTTTCTCTAGCCCCGGATTCTCCTGCGTCATCAGTCAGACAACTCAATGGAACAGTAGTAGTTGACAAGGTACCTCGTGATCTGTTTGATGACGACGACCGACTGCTCATGAAATTTGGCAGGCTGTCAATCACTCTCTAGAATTCACGATATTTAAACGTTCCATTTTGCAGCAATTTTATTTAACACAGAAGTCAACGGTATACTAGTGTGAAAACCGAAAGCCTTATGTATGTAATTTCATTAGTCGCATCTCATTATTAAACTGTTTACAACCAATGCACAGTGTGACGAAAAAGAATCTAAAACGCGGCTACTCAATAATTTCATAGAATTCCATGCAAATAATTCCCAAGTGTTTTTCATTCAAAAGTATCCGCAAATGATAGTGAGAGTTATCGCAAACCTCAAATCATATTCGTTTCGTCCAAATTTCTGTCTTTTCTGAATTTACTTCGAAGACTGACTGTAAAACTTGAATGCGTCTAAATAACTTCAATGAATAAATATACTTTAAAAGCGTAAGTAAAAATATGTTGTATAATTCATTGAAAAATCAAGGTATTCTAATTTACTGCTACATCGATGATGGTTTTCAATCAAATTTTTGATTCAATTGAAGTCTCTTTCAAAGTATCATGGAATTACATGTCGTGTAGATTTCATTATTTTTTTCTGAGTATATTAGTTGTTTTTTTAGCTCTTCAACAAACAAATGGTGCCCAGATGCTAACGGAATGGTAATGTAATTGTGTCACCATTCTGGCCACTTACCAGCTATTGGTTGTTGAAATCTAAAACTGGTAAAAGCTATAAAAATCAGAATAAATTCATTTAGGGGTTAGCCAAATTTTGTGCTAGGGCACATAACCGTTCAATTGGTTCAAGACAAACGTTTCCAAACACGATGCCAAGATGGGCGATCAATAATTAGTTCCCTTCCGTTGACAAAAGAAATCTCAGTTGATTGATAGTAATATTTTTTTACTAAGAATTATTGTTCGAAAATTTCGTTATTTCAAATACTAACGAGGACAGACTTGTATCAGCAGTTGTTACGAAAATTGCTTTCTTTTATAATATGTTTACTGATCGGGTAAGCATCAACTGCAAAGTCAGCTGAAACGGAATTAAATTCCTCAGGAATAATGTTGCAGTACAAAAGCTCAGCTTTGTTTAGCTTCGCCCTGGCCAACCACAACTTGTGAAGAAACAGTCTTGGTTACGTGTATAAGTGTACTTTAACATTATTATTTTCAGCAGTAAAACGATAAACATTCTATTTAGTTGTAATTTGACCTCCTTTTTTAAATCGAGAGTTTTTGTATCCTTGTGAAGCAATATACTCTACCGAAAAATTGTTGAAAGAAATAAGTTGCTTGAAGAAATATTCGAATTTTTTTCTCACAATTCTACCTTGTCTTTTACGAATAAAAAGTAGTCCACTAAAAATTTTAAATAAGATCTCTTTTGTAAGATATACAATATTCCTTTCGAATAAAAAAGATTCGTGAATTCTCGAGACATCCAATTGACAGCAGCACTTTGGAGCACAAACTTTAGTTCAAGTGAGAAAAACAAAACAAGTCGTATGATAAGAAAGTCCTAACCAATCGCATCATTGAAAAATCATACATGTTTAAAGCAACATACAAGCGACAAAAATAACTGAATCTTCCTAATCACTTTTGTACAGTTTCCACTAAAAGTTTCTTTAAAACTTTCAAAACTCGAACGAATATAGTATTCATACAAAATTTAATAAAATGTATTAGTTACAACACAAATCACGATAGTCAGTTACGAGCTGAGTTAAAAAAAACTAGTTCAACGACAAAATGTGGCAATCAATAGTTTCCTAAAAGTTAACGTATTTTTATACGATACTTTTCAATAGAAACTGGGACGTATATCAAAAACTCGTTTTGATTCGTTCACTTAGAAATTCATTTGGTAATTGAAAAAAGCATTCGCTTTAGACTGATTTTAACACAATCAAATTACCATTACAAAACACAAATGCTCTCGATTCATGCATTAACGTTATAGAATTGTTAATTAAATTGATATTATAGAAACACTTCGATTTCGATTTACTAATAATCACCTACTCAGCTCATTTCTATTGTATAGGAAAACGATACAATAATTACCAATGGTTTCGCTACTCTACTGCTTTTGTGCACGGCTTACAAAACATGTTATATGGGAATAATTTTTTAGGAAAAGTCGGAGCGGTAGCATGTAAATACAACTTTTTATAGGCAAATATGATAGGAATCAAAACGAAAAGTAGGAATTTTTTAATCGAGAATGCAATGTATAGCGGGTAACAAATACAAATCAGTTCTTTTTTACTCTTGATAGAAAAACCGCGCGTGTTAGAATTTTAACGTTTCTTAGTTATGTTTTAAAATTATTGCCGAACAAATGTGATGGTGATGTTATCTACTGTTTGTATCATAGTTTGCATATTAGGCTAATCGAATTCAATTTCTGAAATTGGCACATCAAATCTCAAACGAATTGCGTCAAATAATTGTATAAAATATACTTCGCCTTAAACCGCTAATCGGTTACACGCACTGCATAATCATTGTCATAATTCTACACATGTGTAGCTAATTATTGAGAAGATTGCCTACGAACATACACGAAAAATTAGAGATAATACATAATAAACATTATTCATTTGGGCGTCTTGAATGTAATCGTTCTGAGTTTCAATTGGTTGAAGCTTTCTTAACATAACAAACAACTTTTACCCGCACTTATACAATTGTTGCGAAATTTTGGTTAGCATCCAATTTCATTCTAAGCATTTGATAGGTGGGTTTGCGGTTCAATGTATTGGGCGCTGGACTCACAAGCCTCTTGTCGTACGCTCGAGCTCCGACCAGCAAGGGTTCTAAGCGTCAATAAGATCGTAACACTAGTGTTTTGCACGAAGAATCGCCTTCAAATTTGTCGAAATAGAATGGTGAAATTTCTCAGAGGATTGTAGTACCAAGACTTTACTTTGTTTTGGTTTTTAATTTCATAACCTTAACTATTATAGTGTAGTTGAACAGTTTCCGCAAATCACGATTTTATTGGCAATTATTAATTGGCAGATCCATTTCTTCTATTGATGAATATTTTAATTAGAACTAATATTCTAGACGTTTAAGAAAGGTGTTTCTACTATGAAACAGAGTTTTATTCTTCTTCATTTGGGAGGTGGATTGAGAAAATGAACTATAAGTTACATATTCAGAAACTTTATGTTGTTATTTTAATAGACACTACTACAGAGTTAATTTTATGTAAAAATATCGAGTCATTCCTGAGATATGATTGATCATATTTGAACATGCAATTTACGAAGAGGTAAAAATGACGTGCATTGTAGAGTCTCAAGTGTTCTAAAACTAAAAATATTACATGTTTTTGCAATCTTCACTTTCATTTTCGTATTCTTCACTTTTATTTAGGTCTTTCATACACCTATACCATTCCAGCACATATTTGGTACAACGGCGTGATGCTAAGGCCTCTCAAAATTGCGGCTTTTTTTATGCTGTACCAAAAACAGTATCATGTTTTCTACAGTTGAAAATAGGATTTTAGATGCGAATTCAGATTTTTTTCTTTTTAAAACGATTATCTATTTCGAATTTATCATTTCCTGTGAACACTTTTCATATCCCTCTCAGTTTTAGCTTGGAGACCAGCTACACAAATAGGTAGTTAACTGAATGTAATCAATAAACAACGAAGAGGAGTTGTGAAAATTTGATCTTTTTCTATCCAGTAGGAAAGAAGTAAGAGTAACTTGTAAGTGTTGCAATTATTTCGTGATTCCCTTCAAAGCTATTAAGATTAGCATCCAATAATGTTACTATTTAAATATGTCAATTTTTTCAACTTGTGCACTCAACTAGTCAAACTAGTTTTTTTGGCAATCCACTGAACGAAAATATACGAAAAATGGTTTTTATCGTTCAATATATTTAAAATTATTTATTTATTATTTAAAAATGAAGACTCGCTAACCGGCCTAGTGGATTCTCGAACCTAGTTCAAGTGATTTTAAATAAATTTCAAGTAATGAAAAGTGATGAACAATAAACATAAAACCTCAGAATTTCATTTAAAGCCATTTCTCAATATCTCAAGCAATCGATGAGGTCATTATCAAGAAACAAAAACATTGCGTAATTTGATTCTGCACTCAAATTATAATAATAATAATAATAACTTAATCACTTAAGATTTTTTGACTTTGTGAATCTCACTTGATATCAAGTTTCCAGGTTAAAATATGACCTACTCAGAAAATGATATAGATCTGTTCGAAAAAGATCAAAAGTATCGTTTCTTACACTTTACCAATAACTCAAACAGACCTCACATACCGGGCTACGATTTTTGACGATATCTGTTAAGTAAGCTTTAACCATAGTTACTATTTTATTGAAACTCAGTTTACATCTACAGTGCAAGTATGTAGCATGGCAATTCGAAGAAAGTTCGTAACATGAAAACACAATAACAATTAAGCTAACTTATTAATAAACAACAAAAATAACAAAAACTAACTAATGTAAATATCTCGAAACACATACAACAAAATAAGTTAAGAAACAAAAACTATGAGATTCTAAATAAAAGCAGCGACACAATGATTGAACAAATCTTCGGTTTTATTGCTCTACACCAGTTCGATGAAAGAAACCCTATTCGCTATTCCACATAAATTTTTACCAATCTCGATCTTAATGTACCCATGGTCACCAAATGTTGTACCCCAAGAGTTTTTCACCCAATAGTATGGTATGTTGCTTTCCAGATTATAGCCGACGATTTCCACTGCATGGTTGAGATCTTCGTAACGCCCCTCGCAGTGGTACTGCACGATACCTCCCAAATAATATTGCCATGAAATTGCATTCACTGCTGCCACAATTGGGCCACGAGTCGCCAGGTATCGAAGCATCAAGTGCTCTCGGTCGACCAAGCTGTAAAAGGTTTAATAATTATGAATTAAATAAGAAAACGTTTACTGCGGACATCAGAAACTAAAGTGGTAAATAATATCCTTATATTGTTGTGGTGCTATCTCTAACATCTTTACCTAAAAACTGTATGATATTACTATTGGTGGACTTTAATTTTTAATAACAAGACGACCCTTTTTTATATCTTTCCTGTTGTCCGGTTGAAAAATCCTAAACTTGTTTAAATATATTCAAAATAGATATGAAGTATAGTACTTATTACCGGTTTGGTTCGAATGAAACAGTAACATTATATTTTGGTTATTGCAGAGGTGGAAAAAGGCAAATTTTTTTGATTCACAGTATTAAATTGAAAATTATAATGAATTTTAAAGCGAATGAGTTTTGAAAGAGATAAATTTTGGTTTTACTTAGTGTTTGAAAACGTCTTCAAATTCATTTCAACATTTCCCACAATTTAAAACATAATCGCAATTTGAGTTTTGTTATCCAATTTTTGAAATCACGGTGTTCGGTTTCTTGATTCACAATCGGTAATCTTGATTCACATTTTCGTACGTAAAACGGGGTTATTTACACCTCTGGGTTATTGTGTAAATGATGTACATGCATTATACATCATCCTATCAATTCCTAGCATATTTAGAGCTCATTTCAGTTTTGTCATTTTTGTCGAAGTCGTTTTTATTTAAAAAATATTTTATACAGGCCTATTTGCGTACAAGCTTTACGTGGTCGATTTAGCTGAGTTTTTAGATAATTTTTTTTTGTATTGGATCTCGTCACCTTTTTTTCTAGGGGGAGAGGAGCTTTCATTTTCCTCCTGCGAGGATTGAGGGGCAGTTTGTTCGTGGTTCGTCTCGTCATCCATTGCCGTGGTATTATTGATTTCGTTGCTAGTTGCTGTATATGCGCCTTTTTGTACATTGTTTGCAGTTGCTGGTTGGTTAGATGGTAAGCTGTTAATTGCAGCTGGTGTACTTTGTTCTATAGGGGATACGTTGGATGGTTTCGTTGAAGGGAATGCTTCACTGTTGTTGGTGACTGTCACAGGTGTACTGGGGTTGCTTGAGGTTGGTGTGAAGGAAGCACCGTTGACCTTTGGTATAGTTGTCTCCTTGTCCGGTTCATCACTTGGCTTACCGTAGTGAACAGCTTTTTGGCAATATAGACATGTGGCCATCTGATTGTCATAGGTAACAAGTGATTTGTACAGGATTCTTGTATCCTGACCGAATGTCACATAAGAAGGTATAGGCTTCCTCAAGCACATGCGTAACAAACGTATGCAATTTAGAATGCCGGGGAAAAATTCTTCCACTTTTCTTTTTCGATAGAGAGAATCTCTCCGTATTGGGACATAGTTTTGCGAATATAAGGATCGATGACGCTTGAGGGAAGATCATGCACACGCACTTCTATAGCACTAACTTCCATATATACTGGAATGTTGTACTTGATATTTTCATGCTCCACAAAGTGCACATTATTGTCTTTAGCGAATTGAATTGCATCCAACTCTTTTTAGAACTGGATATGAACAACATTATTGGTCTTATTGAATTGAAGTAAATGCACACGTTTAATGTCAAGATGCATTTGCTCCTTAAACAAACCTTCAAGTTCTCGTATCGATGGTCGAATTTTGCACTGTCTGAAGTCAACAATAATTGTATTCTTTCGTACCGGCGGTAGATTTTGTTCGTTTGGTTCACTCATTTCGAGATCGTTCTATTGTTCACTACACAATACTGTACTTGGTTTCTTCTGTCCCGAACGTAAGCGGTTTTGGTTTATCGACTGACTTGGATGAGATGTGAAACCGAACTGTCGAAGTCGTTGATTACCAACACTAATTGTTTCGCACTTGGTGTAGTTTTCATGTAATTTTATATTTGGCCGTTGATAAAAGTCGCAGATTCTTGGTTCATTACACAACAATCGATTAAAATTTAGAGAATAAAAACTGATTTGTTTGATAGGTGCATAACGAGATCCATAATTTTTTTTTGCTCTCCGTTGTTATTCTGCTTCGGTGGTAGATTTTATAGATAGTTTTAAGTGCAACTAAGCTGGTGTAATTTTTAACGGTATAAGCTGTGTTTGAAAAGCGGCACATCTCTAGTATAGGTAAAGTATAGCTCTGAGTCTAAAACATTAGGCCGATGATTGTATTATATAGTGATGATGTATCCGACGTTTCGGCCGTTTTTGATGTCAACAAACTACAAGTAGTACAATTTTAATTTGTGAAATAACAAAAATATACAAAAGTAGTAAGTGAGTTCTGTGATAGAGATGACACTCGGTAACCGTTCGTATTGTAATATAGCTGTAATTGTCGCGGTTTACACTGCCCAGAGGTATAAGGCTGGTAAGGCTTGTGGTACTCGAAAAAATTATTTAAGGGTGGCTCTCTACGAAAAATGCGTTCTTTTAAAATTGCCTTGATTTATAGACAAAATTTCAAAGTCAAACATCGAAGCATTTCGGAAATGCAGTTCTTTGACATTACTCGAGCCATTCAATTCCTCTATAGCGCCTTAACTTTGGAACTTAATTTCTCGAATGTGTCCGTTCGCTCTATAAAATAAGAACTACTGGAAACAAGTCTCCTGATTAATTTGACATATCATTAAAATGTATCAGAGTGATATCGTGTGAATGGGAAGACAACTTTTTTAAAATCAGCCAATAGGCCCGTCATTTTTTTTTAAATTTTTTTTTGAAACATGTTTTTTCTGACCCCTTAAACATACACCTCTGTATATTCTAAATTGAATTTTGCTGACATTCTCTATTTTCGTGCAGTTGAATATAGAAAATTGACCTTATTCGCGTTTTATATAGAACAAAGAATCGATTCACTGCTTTTCTACACAGATCAAAAAATTCTTGTGATTTTACATCTTATCAGATGCACATAAATGGAGCATCATATTTTACACAAATTTATATTCAAGAACATGAAAAATTGTGTGATTTGAAAATTACATGACTTCAAAACGAATGGAATAAAAATCTAAACATCGACAGCAACAACTCGAGTTGAACCGAAAAACATTAGATCACAAAGCACACCAGTTAGTCGACAGACCCTCAGCTTGGCTGGTGAATCGTGCATATAAATTTATACAGTCTCACTTGCTAGCCGAATGCAAATTACACTCGAAACCATTAAATTTCTGTACGAATGGAATTTTGCGTCATTTGAGAAGTTAAGTAGTGAATGAATTGCATCGTTTGTAGAATTTTGTCACCTGTAAAATTCATAAATTCTTTCTGTGTATGGAATCTAAAACGCGATAAAATTACTTTAAGAGCTACGTATTATCATGATTGAAATCAACCAAAAAGCATTTTACCTCTAGTGAAATAGTAGAATTAAATTATTACTGATAAGTGTTATTATGAGTTTCAAAAGATGCAACTAAGTGTTCTAGCGAACAATTAGTTTTTATGTTCGCTATGAGCAGTATTAGCTCATTATTTCAGTATACTCCATCTTTAATTCGTCTGAAATAATTTTGAATACTTCTATATAGAACATGAGGAATGCATATATAAAATTGTAAATTTTCTCTTGAAGGTTCAGTACCCGAAAATTTGATTATATTAA
Organism: Malaya genurostris; assembly: GCF_030247185.1. Taxonomy (NCBI): domain Eukaryota; kingdom Metazoa; phylum Arthropoda; class Insecta; order Diptera; family Culicidae; genus Malaya; species Malaya genurostris. The sequence continues at coordinate 126,405,422 of NC_080571.1, read as the reverse complement.
ATTAACATACAGCTATATTAGCTAATGAGCAATTCCATAAATATGTAACAAATCATCATACTTCACATTTTCCGATTAGGATATTACTGTGCACGCGTCTTCAATATAGTAAACCATTCGTTCTTCGAAAACAGAGAGACCCCAATTCGACTGAAGACTGATTTATAAAATAGAGCGGTTACTCTGTAGCATGAACTCTTCTCAACTCGAAGTAATTTGGAAACAATTACTTGTACCTAAAAAGGTATATGAAATCAATTGGGCACACGACACACTTCAACAAAAATCCGAGTTCTTTGAATTACATATCTAAATATATCCAGAATGGCTACTTCTAGGTGAAACATTAGTAAATTTATTGCTTTTGATCTGTAAAATTATAGGTTACTACTCAAATGACAGTTTTTTTCAAAAATTGTTTTTGCATTTTTGTTGAAATTCTGTCTGCTGTAACTTCTGCATTGTTAACCTTTTTTGAGGACCCGTATTAGTCAAATTCACACTTGGACTCAGTTAACGGAAAATTACAAAAAAACTTTCTGTTTCGATTGACATTTAGATAAGGTAAGGAGTTGGGCTGTGCTGTGCGAAAAGTGATATTCTTACACAATGCCTGATTGTAGTTTGTCAAGTCTACACAGCAAACAATTATGAAAGTTACAGGTGACGCAAATCCACATATAACACAATTCATAAGAACATAATTCGTAAAATGATAGAATGATTTGTTACAGAAATGATTTAAATATGCGTCAAACTTATCTCATTTTCAAGCAGACATGTAAGCTTACATGCTCCGCCCTTAAAAATATGACAAAAGAAGCTTCGCGATTCACCTACATTCACAATTCAAAGCATGTAAAGATAAGTCATATTATTAACATCACAGTTAATTTAGCTGAAGTTTACATCGATACAGACGCATAATACATTTTACATGTTAGTAGATGTAATATTAAGGCATCACTAAAGAAATTACAGTAGGCTTGAATTTACGTCAAGCGTGAATTTCATTTTTTCTAAGAGTATAAGTCAAATTTTAGGTGTACTGTTACGAGCAACCCGTGGACAACTTGACAGCTCCCATACATCGTGAATATAAGTAAAAGTTTTGGTTCTGTGGTTCCACAATGGCGTCGTAAATAGAATAACATTTGGAAATAGCGTATCTGTTTTTCGACAATCTGCGGTTTTAATTTTTATATTTAAATAAGTAAAATAAATTTTGCTAGCATTTTTTGACATTTATAAAATAATTATGATGATAAGTTACTATGGTTTAGTATAAGTATCATTTTTCTCTTTTCATCAATAGAAGGTTTAAAAGTAGTACTTCACATTTCAATAAACAATGAACGTGAAGTAAGGTTGCGTTTTCATTGATATGACTAAATACGTTAGGTACTCTTTAGTTACACACCACATTTCAAAAAAACATTTCATTTGGAACTCTATCAATTACTATTAATAGTTATCTTTTAAGACCAAAGAGAAGACGTTGGGTAGAGTGATTTAAAAGATAGAAAGATTACATAATACGCATGTTTGGAGATTTATGACGTGTGATACTGATGAGCTTGTTGCTATGCAGCGCTGTTAGAAACATTCACAATTCATTCAGGAATTCTTGCGTGAGTCACAATATGAAAATTACGCTCCTTTTAAATATATTGCTGGAAGCATACACAGTGACCGTAAATAACGTAATGAAGTACTGGTTTTTCTTGTAACATTTTTGTTTCGTGATTCATTGCACCCGTATTGTTTAGAGTGCCTATAACCAGAGTGACGACTTCTCATCCGTAATATTGGCAACAATTCAAAACATTCCATTAGCTTTACATTGAATTGACAGGTCGTTTGCTCGTTTGCACGCTTAAAAATAGTTACTCAAAAATGAGTAAGGTCTCACTCATCTACAGAAAAAGTGGAACAACTCTAATTTAGAGTAACTCCGAAGTTACTCAAATTTGAGTTCTTCCACTGGAAACGATATTTGGGTAAAATCTACTCATTTACTGAGTAATACTTTATTCGTACATGTACAAAAACAGAGTAACTATCACTCAAATTTTGTGTGAAATTTTATTTCACATATACCAAATTTGCAAAAAAATTGCTCCTTTTCTGAGTGTATTGTATTAAAATGTTAAATAATTGAACTCAATACTATATCAAGTGGTGGTCGCTTGGAGTAGTGTGTTATGCTCAGGCACCAATCATACACTTATTCCTCATAAATGACATTTGAGCATATTCGTTTCCATTTTAAAGCACAACACGAAGCTGATCATTCCGGTTTTTGCAGACACAACACCGTTTGTGTTGATCGACTCACCCTGTCTCACTAACAAAAAATACAACCTGTTGCTACAAATGGTTATTGCAACTTTTAGACTTTTCGCGAATGCGAATAGTAACTATAAAACAAGATTTTGCGTTAAACTCAAATTTAGAGTAGGAGTTACTCAATATCATTGATGATAACTACTCAATTTTTGACGTTTCCATGTATCATTTGAAAACGAGTAACTAGTACTCAAACTTTGAGTAACTTTTTCTAAGCGTGTGGAACTGGTAGCTGTCATTCCAAATGAACAGCTGTCGCCACTCTGATTATAGTCACTCTAGTATTGTTTAGGTACACTAGCGCCATCCTGAATTCAGTGGAACATATATGAAACAGGCTCATTTATGTCAGGTTGTGTATGTGTTGGTTACGGGCCAACAAAATGGGTTCGAACATCGATACAGTTAAGTTTTCATTATTGGAAGTCGAATATATTTCAAGACAATCGTATGATTTGACGAAATTACCCTTCGGGATTACGTTCATAAGCTTAATTGTGGGAAAAGGGACTCTAAATAGTTTCCATAAGGCTCATGAGAAAATATACTAAGAGGTGGGTTATATTTTCTGTGATGATGCTCACCTGACACACGAAAAACTTCCAACAGTCAAGAATTTTTGTTCGTTTACTTTCCCAAATTTACATGCAGGATTATTCTCGGTCGAGAGAGTAGTCGGACAGTCACTTAAAGTATTCAACACAATTTGCTCGTTTTGCAACCATTCCAACAATCTACATGTGTCACCACCGTCGCATCCATAGTTGCCATTACCAGCGCAATTGATTACCTGATCTATACACAAGTCTGTTACATTAGGTTGTTTTTTCTTGATTGTAGAAAGTGATGAAATTGTATCCATGACGCTGATAGCCCAACAAGCTCCGCAATTTCCTTGAGATTTCACAGCTGGAACAACATTTTTTTCTCGCCTTCGAATAAAAATTAAGCATAATTGAGCGATATCAGTATACATTGGCCAACCATTGTAGCAGAAATGATTACCAATCAACTACTTTTGGTAAATAATCCGAAATTTGAAGAGATCGCTTAGCTCGTGTGAAAATTATAGCATCTTTCATTTCGGCACTACTGGATTCGATGATAAATTTATCCAATGGAGTTATTTTTTCCTGCAATATCTGCCCGGGGCCCATTTGATGTTTTAAAACAGATAGATTCCACTGCAAAAACTCCTGATCTGTCAAATCAGCGTACTGTGTAATACCGTAAATAGCAGTATCGTTTTCCATGCGATGAACATTTAAAAACGCTATCTTGTTCAGCGAGGATCGAAATATTTGAAACCGACGATCGTATTCCCGCATATTGTGCCTATAGGGTTTGTCGTACAGTCGAATGAAGATATCAAACTTTTTTCGAGCTTCGATTACGGCGTTTGGTTGCAAGTTGAACGGAATCATTAGAAAGCATAATGTGACTATTATGATAATCAAAATCATCTCAATCACTTCAGACATTTCTTTATCACTTGTTCTTTTTTTAAGAAATGCGCGATTTAAACACCGACCAGGAATTAAACTAACAGAAACAAAGATCTGCAAAGCAGTTTGAAAACAACTCTGCTAACCGCGTCACTCAAGACTGAATCGTTAATGCGGTGCATGTATTGAACCTATCTAGCTGAGATTCTTAGTTTTCTTATCACTTTTAACCTTTAGGACTACCGATCATCTGGAGTTTATTTCGAACTCTTATCATTCTGGACAGGGTCTGTCGTAAATTTCTGAACATAGAATGAATGCATTTGGATTCATAATCCACAGTTGATGATTAGTGATATAACTTGTGGAATTCATATTTTGAATTGAATTACTAATCTGAGAATTAGTAAAGTTAACCGTTTAACATGATTAACGACCAATTGTTCCAACATTTTCAAATTCTTAATGGACCTAAGAACACTTTATTATCGCCACTGTTATTATATGTTCCAAAACACGATGTGGTATGACATCCGATAACTTATATATTTTATCCGTGAATTGATATTTGAGGTTCCTGCTTGGATAACATTGTTGGCAATAAGAACAAGTTTGTTCAATTATTTTAATATAAAGCAAGAACATAAACTTTGCTCCACATTTCGTTGTGGTCTTGACCTTCTGTTTTGAATAGACTTCATGAGCTAAGGGCTGGAAGTCTCACATTTTGCACCGTATATATGATAATTACCTTTCAAAACCAGTGTCTTACGATCTGAGCCAGCTTCAGAGTAAAAAATTCTTTATAAAATAGGATCTGAATATTGATTCTTAAACTGCAGGGAGATGAATGATTAAAACAAGGGCACATTTCTTAAAACTGTTCCAATGTGTGAAAAATAAAAAGTAGGGGTTGGACTTCTAAAAATAAAGTTCTATCGATCTCTTAGAAATAGCCTAACTAATTTTATATATAAAAATCAAAATGAAAAGCCTCATAATTTCACAGAATGCAAATAAAATCAATACGGACTCAACTTCCGTTTCAGGATTCAGATATTTGTTTTATTAGCAAATGATAAGTGAAAAAAATTTCCAATGCGGTTTCGATGAGTTCTTGAACTTATATTTTGAATTTGAACACTTTGTAGACTAACCAGAGTTCCCTTTTTGATATTTTCATCTCTATCGCATTACGGGTCAGCTTCCCACTCTCCCATTCATAGTCTTGTTTGTATCAAAAACCTTGGGTTTTTGTCCGTAGTTGCAAATACTTTTACAGTTCGACAGATTTCTGACGCATTTATTGGCAAAACCGAGTTCACACTTACTTACTTACTTTCGAAACAAATTTTAAGAAGGCAATCGCCTCTTTTTTAAGATCTGTTATTATTTCAAATTGAGAGAGTGAATTTGATCAAATTTTCTGGAAATAACAAAAATCGAGCTAAGAATAATCTCCGTTGCTTCCGAACCAATGAGATCTGTTTCCAACATTCACGAAAGTTGACCATGTTCTCCAGAAAAGACTTTACATTAAGCATCATCATAACAGGGATATAATAAAAAGAATGCGGTGTGCCACTTATTTTGTTATACCTTTGGAACCAGAATGAACCTACTCAGCAGATTCGTGGATTGTTGATTCGTGGGTTTGCATCAGCAGTTCAACCTAATCTTCTGATACACTGATGAGTCGAAGACGAAACGTAATAATATGAAACGTAATAATATAATTTGTGCACTCTGCACACCAAATCGGAACTACCAAAACCCCTGGATAATATTCAATAACGTTTAGGTTGATAACAAGACCTTTCATTTGCGATTAGTTTGATCAAAATCGGTCTAGTCATAATCTCGACTTCTTTGTAAACAACACACATGAAGTGGCCGCCATTTTATCTTCCAACTTGAATAATGATCCAATAAGAGATTTCAAATAAATCCCACACACATGCAGATGTTTTTAGAGCTGGGTTGAATGGTAATAATGGTAGCGATTTCCAAGGCTCCGATCAAAAGTTGAATTTTCCAGAAACTCTGTGTACTCTCTATAAAGAAGGCAAAACCTAACAATCTATATAATATCAAGAAAAAAACGTCCCAAATCCTTCCATCCAATAAGCGAAATATTACTATGAGAAGCTTTTTCTCTATCCTAGACTGAATACACGTAATAATAAGAAATTACTTTCGGACGAGTTAGTTCTCACGAAATTTAGGTTCGTTCTGGAAATTTGATCCTTTTTTCTGCGATAAAATATTTCAACCAATTCCAAAACCGCAGGTCTAATCCAGATGAAATTCGATGAACGTTTATGAGACCTTAATACAATTTATTTGAATCTCAGCGAATTGGAAGCTTCCGGCTTAGCAAAAGTAAGTTTTAATGGCCATCACCTTGCACTACCTAAAAATCTGTCTGCTAATATGTTACGTTTTTCAAGTCGCAGTAATTTTTTGTTGTTCAATGTAGTCACATGTTCCTATCCCATGTCCTCCAGTGATAAAATTTAGTTATTAGAGCAGCGTTGTCTGGATGCTATCGCATTTTAAGTTACTAGCCGAAATAGGAGAAGCAAGTTAACACGTTAATCACACTTCTTTTCCAAATTTCGATTTTGTACTTCAATGTACAGGGTGATTTTTTAAGAGCTTGAGAACTTTTTTAAACAATAAAACGCATAAAATTTGCAAAATCTCATCGGTTCTTTATTTTAAACGTTAGATTGGTACATGACATTTACTTTTTGAAGATAATTTCATTTAAATGTTGACCGCGGCTGCGTCTTAGGTGGTCCATTCGGAAAGTCCGCTTTTTTATCGACAAATTTTGTTCAGCGATGAGGCTCATTTCTGGTTGAATGGCTACGTAAATAAGCAAAATTGCCGCATTTGGAGTGAAGAGCAACCAGAAGCCGTTCAAGAACTGCCCATGCATCCCGAAAAATGCACTGTTTGGTGTGGTTTGTACGCTGGTGGAATCATTGGACCGTATTTTTTCAAAGATGCTGTTGGACGCAACGTTACAGTGAATGGCGATCGCTATCGTTCGATGCTAACAAACTTTTTGTTGCCAAAAATGGAAGAACTGAACTTGGTTGACATGTGGTTTCAACAAGATGGCGCTACATGCCACACAGCTCGCGATTCTATGGCCATTTTGAGGGAAAACTTCGGAGAACAATTCATCTCAAGAAATGGACCGGTAAGTTGGCCACCAAGATCATGCGATTTGACGCCTTTAGATTTTTTTTTGTGGGGCTACGTCAAGTCTAAAGTCTACAGAAATAAGCCAGTAACTATTCCAGCTTTGGAAGACAACATTTCCGAAGAAATTCGGGCTATTCCGGCCGAAATGCTCGAAAAAGTTGCCCAAAATTGGACTTTCCGAATGGACCACCTAAGACGCAGCCGCGGTCAACATTTAAATGAAATTATCTTCAAAAAGTAAATGTCATGTACCAATCTAACGTTTAAAATAAAGAACCGATGAGATTTTGCAAATTTTATGCGTTTTATTGTTTAAAAAAGTTCTCAAGCTCTTAAAAAATCACCCTGTATTCTCCTTGAAGATCAATAAAATTGTTCCAACACCATTCAAACATTTCTTTATTTCTTATCCACCACAATTTCTCATTAACCTAGGTCTCAACGATTACCTCATCATTCGATGCAATTTTATTTTTAGCAAGCTCCTTTTCGCATATCACTCAATCAATGTGAAAACCCACTTTTGAACCGGAACCCTAAGGGTCGAGTGTCATATACCATTCGACTCAGTTCGTCGAGAACGTAAAATGTCTGTATGTGTGTATGTGTGTGCATGTGTGTGTATGTATGTAACATTTTTTGCCCTCATTTTTCTCGGAGATGGCTGAACAAATTTCAATGAACTTAGATTCAAATGAAAGGTCCTCTGGTCCCATACGTAATTTCTGAATTTCATGCAGATCCGACTTCCGGTTCCGGAATTACAGGGCGATATGTGGAACAAAATGATAATAAGTGCCCTAACTTTTCTCAGAGACGGCTGATCCGATTCTCACAAACTTAGATTCAAATAAAAAGTATAATTGCCCAGTATAATTGTATAAGACGACCAGTTTGTTATGCATCTTAGGTGTATGCACGACCACGTTTAAATTCAGCATATTAGTAAATAATTGTAGATTCGCTTAGAACAAAGCCTGGATAATGCTTATCAGACCATTTCTTGACTTGCACAGTATTTTTTCATATATATTTAAAAAACAGTGTATAACAAAACACAATTTTTTTTCTTATTTTCCAAAAGCATTGACATCTGAAGCCATCCTTGCTACTGGAGAACGTACCAATCTAATTCCACCTCTGTCCTTACCGGAGTGTCCTTACTGTCCTTGAGTTCTTTTGTGAAAAATAACTCTACCTCCGGTGCTGGTGAGCTCAATTCGTCCGCGTCGCTTGTACCATTTTTTTTTTCAAGTAGCGATTCGTCAGTGACCATCTAGTGATCTTTCCAAAGGTAGGGACTGGAGTCTTTCTCCGGATAGCACCAGCCTAGATGCAGGATCTTGCTTTTCCCTTCAGTTGTCAGATTTTTCATCGTTTCACCTCAAGCTACTCTATTTTACTACAATATCTCTCCATTCAATTTGATGATATGATTTCGTTTTTATTTTCATCTAGCTTCAGCTATCGCGAAAACCCGTTAATAATAAACTGATACACTGATGATGAGTGCAAATAGCATTCAAAATACTGGTATCTGTCTGTCACTATTACGTTAGTATTATAAAAATATAGTCAAAATTCTTCATAGTGGAATTTAAGGGAACTTGATTTTTTTCCAAAAACGGTTTAGGAATACACTTGTTTGTATCAACCAGATAAATCAATATAATTAATTAGCCGTTTTCGTGGTAAATAGTAATAATATAGTGGAATAAATATACAATCAAGACGTTCGTGAAGTTTGTTGACCTTTGTTTGGTGATTCAAAATGATTTGATATAATCTAAAAAATTATGAATACACGTACTTTATATGTTATATAGAGCTTTCGAATGATTTAAATGTGTCACTAAAATGAATCAACTATTTTGTCTAAATCTTATTCACTCATTTATACCATAGTGGTCATGTTTGCATTCGTTCTCTCAGTTGTGGTGAACTACATTCCTTTCCACTACAGTCGATCTTCATTTATCTATCTAGCTAGTTCCAGGTCTCATCATATGGAAATCTCTGTACAATTCAAACTAATCCCGATCAGTAATGGAGTACCAACCAGGAGAGGGCGCTCAAGCTTAAGTAAATTACTCCAACTACCCCCACTCTTACGTCGTATGCAGTGTGCACGTATCATGAGAGCGAGTTTTTATTCTCTTTGCAACTCTAGCAGTATATCACACCAAATTGATAGAGCAGAGCTCTGAAATTTTCCTAGGTGTATGAAGATATTTTCTCCGAAGTGTGCACGCTGGTGAGGACTCTGGTGTACGGTTCGCATAAAAGAAGCGTGGGGCACGCATATTCAGCAAAAGCGCAATTCATCGTTAAAATTTAGTTTTGTCGTGAATACGACTTACTTTACTATGGGGCGCCTTTTCAAAATTAGCCATATGGAAGAATGGGCAGAACTTAATCGCGAATATCTCGACTTGTATTAATGGTAGCAACATAATTTTTTCACCATTTCATCAAAAATATGATCAGGAATTCAGGATAATATTTTGAACAGTGTGCGATAACCACAAACAACTCAAAAATTAAGTTTTCTTAAAATTTGAAAACAACGCGGAAAACTTTTTACTTTCGCTTGGGTTTTTCGCGCAAGGACGACGTTTTTGAGATAGTCAGGCACATATCTTCAACTGAATGCGTATAAAAGGGGAACCGTGGTCGAAAATCCATCATTTCTTTTCGTGCGTTCGATGGAAGCGGACGTCGTGGGAGTGGAATCATCAACCAGCAGCGACAGAGAATGCACCTTCTGCGTGGTTAATAAAAACCTCAAACGCTCAGGTCGCATCTCTCATTCGCTTGCTGGCCATCAAGGCGAGAGGACCAGCCAGCAGCAGCAACGGGAGTTAACCAGCAGCGAGAGAGAATGCACCTTCTGCGTGGTTAATAAAAACCTCAAACGCTCAGGTCGCATCTCTCATTCGCTTGCTGGCCATCGAAGCGCGAGGACCAGCCAGCAGCAGCAGCGGGAGTTAACCAGCAGCGAGAGAGAATGCACCTTCTGCGTGGTTAATAAAAACCTCAAACGCTCAGGTCGCATCTCTCATTCGCTTGCTGGCCACCAAGGCGAGAACCAGCAGCGACTGAAACAGGATTCTGAGTCTGTTATTGGATCTAAATTTAGGTCTTGAACTCAGGGTCCAGTTCTCTATTCCAGACTTCTATTCGGTTCTTCTTAAAACCATAATAATACTCCTAAAGAATTATGCGGAATTTACTTTACTGTACCTCTATACAACCCATTTTTGTCGTGAATACGACTTACTTTACTGTGGGGTGCCTTTTCAAAATTTACCCTCTGAGAGAGTGATAAGAATCAGAACGCGTTCTAAGGAAGAGAACAAAATATCTGCTGCTGTACAACAAATCGTCCGGGAAAAATGTACCGAAAAGTGGTGAATATCGCAGTGAGTTCCTCAATTTGGTCCTTGTGAATGCTAGAAACGAGTCCCTTCAGCATATTGATAGTTTCTTTCAATAAAATATGCAAATCCGAAATGAAATAATCGACATTAAAATTCTGTATGCGGCTATTTTTATAGCCGTTAGGACCGCCCATCAGTGAAAAAGCTACAAACGAAATCAGGTAGAAACAAGCCTCTCAACAAAACTTGAATCAGTTTGGATTGTATCGCCACTGCGAGCAGATGTGTTTTGTGTCGTCTGCACGCTTTCGACAAGAGCGATTACGTCACAGCTGCCAGTCATTAGCATTGGGATAAAAACAACGGTGGAGAGCATTGCACAATATCAGCCGTTATAATGGCTCTAAAAGTTTTCTAAAGAACTATTAGGATTTGTTGTTTGCAAATCGTAGGGAAATATCCTCAGTTTACTACAATTCAAGAACAGTTTGCTTAGATTTGTGCACTTTTCGCTGTGTGAAACTCACAGTAATCGAGATCAAGTGAAGCCTTCTTTGTTTTTGCGAAAAATGTTCCAGAGTTTAATGTCGTAGAGAATTACGCAATTTGACTTTTCTGAATGCTAGAAACGAGTCCCTTCAGCATATTGATAGTTTCTTTCAATAAATTATGCAAATCCGAAATGAAATAATCAACATTAAAATTCTGAATGCGGCTATTTTTATAGCCGTTAGGACCGCCCATTAGTGAAAAAGCTACAAACGAAATCACATAAAAGGAAATCTCTTAACAAAAATTGAATCAGTTTGGATTTTATCGCCCCTATGAGCAGATGTGTTTTGTGTCGTCTGCACAGCTAGTTTCGCTTTCGACAAGAGCGAATTCGTCACAGCTGCCAGTCATTAGCATTGGGATAAAAACAACGGTGGAGAGCATTGCACAATATCAGCCGTTCTAATGGCTCTAAAAGTTTTCTAAAGAACTATTAGGATTTGTTGTTTGCAAATCGTAGGGAAATATCCTCAGTTTACTACATATCAAGAACAGTTTGCTTAGATTTGTGCACTTTTCGCTGTGTGAAATTCACAGTAATCGAGATCAAGTGAAGCTTTCTTTGTTTTTGCGAAAAATGTGAAAAAGGAGAATGCGTGCATAATTCATACAATTGATATTCGGAAGTGTTAAGGAACATGTCAGTTGTTTTCGTATTCACGACATCCAGTTATGTCTCTGACATTACCCACCCGCCTTTTTTTCTTGCTGCGGAAAAGATTGTCATAGCAAGGCCATCGTTACTTTCTATAAATTTAAAAATTAAATCACATAAGTGTTCGCTCATTAGCACGCACCAGTGGTCACTTGGGTGTATTTAGGAGAGAGCGCGTAAGAGCGATTCGTGCAAAGATAATGTGTTTCACTCGCGTCAACTGCTTCAACCACAAGCACACACTCAAATTCTGACTATTCGACACTGAGAAGAAGTGCGCTTTCCTATTTGTGTAATTCTTGCATTTTCCTGTGTAGACAAGAATCTTACACCAGCGTGTATCACTCTGATGAAATCCCATCACTGCCCCAAAGTAATGGCATTGTTATTGAGCAGCCCGTGACACCGTCTGGTGAAAAAATGGGTGCATAAATGCTCCTAAATTGTATGTATAAAGTTGCCTGCGCATTTCATACAATCACAGTAGCTATTGGAAAAAAGTACACCCGTTTCTCACTAGACACTCAATCAATGTCTCCGTACAGTGGGAAATCTGTATATTCGGAAACCTGGACAGTTGGAAATCGAGTACTTGCTTAAAACATTTCATTCATTTTACACCTATTACATATTTATTCACTTTACTTGGAATGATTCTATTCCTGTCCAAAGGATGAGTAAATGACTTTGAATGCGCATATGCATATTATTGTACTATCCCATTCACAGAAACAAATTTCAATTGCTATTTCTTCATATTATAACGAATCATATATAATCTTATAATAACAAGTGTATTGAGTCAACTATTGATGCACATGACTAAAGGTATGTGGATAAAATCGCAATTCCAAGTAATGACAAATTGAATTGATGCTTCATGGGGAATTATATCGCTTTGATAAAACTTTGCAACAAGAAGCATAACAATTAAAACTAACTAGGAAATGCAAAAGTGCAAGGATCTTTTTATTACAGAGTAGACACAAATATACAATTCAGATAGAGACGTAATTCACTTTATATAAAAACTAACATTACCAGTTTTATTCAAAATTAAATAGAATCACTTTGTCACCAAAAGGTTTTGTCTGGCTCTGTGTACAGGCGATCCCCAGGCAAGATTTAACGCCTTCTGCATTTCATCAGTAAGGGGCGGTATTGAGCTACGTGGAATCAAGAAAGTTGACAAGTTGAACAAATCCAAGAACACTTTATAGCGGTCGCTAAAATGTCATTATTCAATTAGTTAAACATCAATGCATTTTTTACGAATAATCTAGAGAAACGCCTTACCTTAGAGTAGAACGAAGATACTGATAGCCGGACGATCCACCAGTTCCAAGTTGCTGAGACCCGATCATTCTTTGCACCATAATCACATGGTTATCTGTGTATCAAAAGCAAGATTATGTTTTACTCATGTAACACTATACCGTCAGTGAATTGTTTTTACATCGCCATTTCGTAATGAGAGAATCGATATCCATCAGTAGCATCAGCAGCTGATGCGGTTGACTGAATCTGGCTTCATCGCGGTAAAAGGTAATCATAATAGCCCCCTGAAGGGCTCGATGTGTAAATCTACGGTCACCACGTGCAACGAGAGCGTCGTGCACGCTAACGTCAAAAATTGATTTGTACACTTCCCTACGCTTCTCTATATCCATCAATCGGTAGGTTTTTACATGCTCGTATTCTTCTTTCTGTACCGAAAACCGGATAAAAAGAAAAAAAACATTATTTCATACGGGTATTATGTTTCTAATAATACTCACAATAGCGCTTTCTTCCTGTTCAGCCAGCAACCTTTCTACGCTTTCCTGGAATTTTCCCCAGAAGTTAAAACCGTCCTCTTCCAAACCTGGAGTACGTTCAAGCCATTTCTGAACTAAATCGGCCAAGGAAGGTTCACTTTCGGTGTTAGCAATTCGCTCGACTGCCTTTGGATCGCTAGCGAACACTTCCCAATATTTCTGGTTGTACTTCACACGATGTTCCGTTTTCACTCCGAGCTTGTTCTCAAGTAATCGAAATTGTAAACTTTGGAAGCCTGACGCTGGGGAAAGGTAATCACGAAAATCCATAAAATCCAATGGTGTCATTGTTTCTAGTATAGGAACCTGATCCACTAAAAGCTGTAATAAACAAAAAGTTGTTGACAAGTTAAACTGTATAGAAACAATATTACGAATTCTTGACCATTTTTTATTTAACTTTTCAAGACATTAAAGTAGCTCAATTCTAAACTGTTGAACATTATTAAAAGTATCTCTCAGCTCAGTTATTCATCTTATTTATGCATATATTAATTGCCTCCGGTTGGTCAAGGATCTTGAATTCTCCTCTAAAATAGTTCGGTTCCTCCTCTAATTGGAAAAGCAGTGACGGAATGAATAATGGAAACATTGTTGTCTTGTGTCACAATTTGCATTAATTACAATTTAAAGTACAGTTGAAGTAAAATATAACCAATCTTAACGACCTCTGGGAACTCGGAAGTCGAGAGTAACAGCAAACGTGTGAAACTCATAACAGCTTTAGAAAACCTTATCTGTTGATATTTTGAGGAGCTTGCAAGACTAATGACGAGAAATTTTCAACATTCAGACTATGTATTTATTATGATGGGTTCCTAAGTCCCACCAACATAGAATATATGAAAACGAGAAAATGAAGCATACTACAACTAGCTGATAAAATATTTAGTAGTTTTTAGTAGCATTATAATCGATATCTTAAAAAAATGTAGCCATCATTCCAATCTTTCATTTCTGCATGAGGATTACTAACTGAACTTGGTCCGATCTGCGTCAGTCAGATTTGTCTGAATTAATCAGAGCTGGGCAATTTAACTTTCACCTTATCAAACAAAATATCAGCTGTACTGTAACGTAAATAATATCAATAGATGGAATCATATTCCAGAACTGAACGATGTTTACACGAGCCGATTCGTTAGGACATATGAGCAGCTAAATGCAAAACTCGAATGAGTGATATTTGAACATCCGGATAAGTATTGTGGATTGGAAATACCGGATACTAAACATTGCATTCAATATTGCAAAACCGGATGAAACAACCGAACTTGGAATTTGCAAAACCACAGCCGAATTTGCAATACAAAAAAAATGATTAAAACCATTTAATTGGCAGAACCGGTTTTTATTTGTAGCAAACAAGCAAAACTATTTAATTTCGGAGCCGGAAGTCGGATCTGGATAAACATCAAACATTTTCTAAGAGAACACCTGTCATTTGAATTTAAGATTGTCGATTTCCAGCTATCTAAGAGAAAATTAGCGCATTTGTGTTACACACACAAACATTTTGCGATCTCAGCAAAATGAGCCGAATGGTGTATGACACTCGACTCTCTGACCAAAACACCAGACAGACGGAGCTCGAACACGTAACCGTTCCTTATCTGGTATTTTTTTTACCAACTACTCTGAATGTGAAAAACGCAACTCGGAAAAGAACATAATTGATCAGAAAGTTCACAAATGTTCAACTTTGTACGGCCACTTCGTAGTTTCCGATAAAGCAATCGTTCAGACTTCGAACTGATTCTCTGATGAAGGTTGCAAATTGCACACCAAAATACTGTGTATGTTACTATCTCGTTACGTTAGTGGTGAAATAGTGAAGAGGTTTCAATATAGTGGATTCACATGAAATTTGTTTTCTTTTAAAAGCAATTTCACATACCGCTCAAAAAAAAACATTACTCCCAAATAGGCAACAAAACCCGGGTCATGATGATGAGCTACTTTTCCTATTTATAATACAATAGCAATAATATTCTTCAGTAATATGAATAATTCTTTCTATTGGGTGCGCAAATAAAATTTAAGGAATTCACTAAAAATGGCAATAAAACATCAGATTATTATGCACTGAATAGGGCCTGAAAATTCATTAAACTTGTGAATACATTATGACGTTTATAAGCAGATATTGAAAGTTTCGAAACTTCAAGAATGCGCTCATTTCACATCAGTTCACTGTGGTTTTTTTAATCAATGTAACTCGTCAGTCTAATGAATAAAGCGATCGAAGTGAGCATTCCAAGTAAACAAATATGTTGCCATATAAACGATTTATAGACATACCACGTGTCGCTACCACAAGCGAGGACGCTTTGTGGCGGGTAGTTGCAAAATGATTCCCTGTCGGGTAGGCTTTCATGTTCAAACACGGTTGAAAAAAGAAACCGTATAAGTTGTGTGCTCTTGATTTGAAGCGAGGTTTAATCATGTTTAGCAGTACCGCGTAGATATGGTAGTATTTAATTCCTCTATGCAAATACTACCGCTATGGTCATACCCACAATTCTTAGAAATCGTCCATTTAAATTACTAACTCGAAGCAGTACACCAGCGGTAGGGAAACTGTTTTGATATATAAATATTTAGATATTATAGTTGTACGAAACTTAATAGATGAGTTCTACACCCCCAAGGAGACGTAACATCTTTTAAATACTCATTCATCGTCGCATCTAGTCTTCATTTTCACTCTTTTTTTTCACAATCAATGGTTACAATGTTTGCAACACCTTATTTTACCTGTAACATGAAACCTGGCATCTGCATCAGGCTTCATTGCTCCGAAATGTAACCACACTCTCAGTGTTGCGAAAATATCAAATAATCAAATCTCACCGCTGCAGAAAATCATGCGCGATTTTCGACAGCGATTATCACTATCTACAATATCAATGATAATTGTGATCACTCGAAGTGAGTATGGAAAATATCACACCCCGTCCAATATCACCATAGTGATGTTTCGTAAACTCACACATGATTATAAATTATCATCATTGAAAATCATTCTCACAATTATCAGCCATGCAAAGATTTTCACTATCACATGGTGATATTCAATGAGGTGAGTGAAGTTTTGAAAATCAATTTCAACCAAATCTTATCATGCAGTATGATTATTTTTGGAATGGGTGGTGTCGAATCTCGATGTCTGAAGTAATTTGAAATTGTTGATAGTGAAATTCGGTTCGTAAAAATTCATCTAAACCCATGGCAATATGGATATTTTTGAAACGGGTATGATGAGTAGATGTTAAATATCGATGTCTGGAGTCATTTTGAAATCCAAGATGGCGGCTCTCGGATCATGAAAATTCATCTGAAACCATGCAATATGGGTATTTTTGGAACGGGTACGATGAGTAGATGTTGAATATTGGTGTCTGAAGTGATTTTGAAATCCAAGATGGCGGCTTTCGGTTCATGAAAATTCATCTGAAACCATGCAATATGGGTATTTTTGGAACGGGTACGATGAGTAGATGTTGAATATTGGTGTCTGAAGTGATTTTGAAATCCAAGATGGCGGCTTTCGGTTCATGAAAATTCATCTGAAACCATGCAATATGGGTATTTTTGGAACGGGTACGATGAGTAGATGTTGAATATTGGTGTCTGAAGTGATTTTGAAATCCAAGATGGCGGCTTTCGGTTCATGAAAATTCATCTGAAACCATGCAATATGGGTATTTTTGGAACGGGTACGATGAGTAGATGTTGAATATTGGTGTCTGAAGTGATTTTGAAATCCAAGATGGCGGCTTTCGGTTCATGAAAATTCATCTGAAACCATACAATATGGGTATTTTTGGAACGGGTACGATGAGTAGATGTTGAATATTGGTGTCTGAAGTGATTTTGAAATCCAAGATGGCGGCTTTCGGTTCATGAAAATTCATCTGAAACCATGCAATATGGGTATTTTTGGAACGGGTACGATGAGTAGATGTTGAATATGGGTGTCTGGAGTCTTTTGAAATCCAACATGGTGGCTCTCGGTTCATGAAAATTCAACTAAACCCATGCAATATGGGTATTTTTGGAACGGGTATGATGAGTAGATGTTGAATATGGGTGTCTGGAGTCATTTTGAAATCCAACATGGTGGCTCTCGGTTCATGAAAATTCAACTAAACCCATGCAATATGGGTATTTTTGGAACGGGTATGATGAGTAGATGTTGAATATTGATGTCTGGAGTCATTTTGAAATCCAAGATGGCGGCTTTCGGTTCATGAAAATTCATCTAAACCCATGCAATATGGGTATTTTTGGAACGGGTATGATGAGTAGATGTTGAATATTGATGTCTGGAGTCATTTTGAAATCCAAGATGGCGGCTTTCGGTTCATGAAAATTCATCTAAACCCATGCAATATGGGTATTTTTGGAACGGGTATGATGAGTAGATGTTGAATATGGGTGTCTGGAGTCATTTTGAAATCCAACATGGTGGCTCTCGGTTCATGAAAATTCAACTAAACCCATGCAATATGGGTATTTTTGGAACGGGTATGATGAGTAGATGTTGAATATTGATGTCTGGAGTCATTTTGAAATCCAAGATGGCGGCTTTCGGTTCATGAAAATTCATCTAAACCCATGCAATATGGGTATTTTTGGAACGGGTATGATGAGTAGATGTTAAATATCGATGTCTGGAGTCATTTTGAAATCCAAGATGGCGGCTCTCGGATCATAAAAATTCATCTGAAACCATGCAATATGGGTATTTTTGGAACGGGTACGATGAGTAGATGTTGAATATTGGTGTCTGAAGTGATTTTGAAATCCAAGATGGCGGCTTTCGGTTCATGAAAATTCATCTGAAACCATGCAATATGGGTATTTTTGGAACGGGTATGATGAGTAGATGTTGAATATTGGTGTCTGAAGTGATTTTGAAATCCAAGATGGCGGCTTTCGGTTCATGAAAATTCATCTGAAACCATGCAATATGGGTATTTTTGGAACGGGTACGATGAGTAGATGTTGAATATTGGTGTCTGAAGTGATTTTGAAATCCAAGATGGCGGCTTTCGGTTCATGAAAATTCATCTGAAACCATGCAATATGGGTATTTTTGGAACGGGTACGATGAGTAGATGTTGAATATGGGTGTCTGGAGTCATTTTGAAATCCAACATGGTGGCTCTCGGTTCATGAAAATTCAACTAAACCCATGCAATATGGGTATTTTTGGAACGGGTATGATGAGTAGATGTTGAATATTGATGTCTGGAGTCATTTTGAAATCCAAGATGGCGGCTTTCGGTTCATGAAAATTCATCTAAACCCATGCAATATGGGTATTTTTGGAACGGGTATGATGAGTAGATGTTGAATATTGGTGTCTGAAGTGATTTTGAAATCCAAGATGGCGGCTTTCGGTTCATGAAAATTCATCTGAAACCATGCAATATGGGTATTTTTGGAACGGGTACGATGAGTAGATGTTGAATATTGGTGTCTGAAGTGATTTTGAAATCCAAGATGGCGGCTTTCGGTTCATGAAAATTCATCTGAAACCATGCAATATGGGTATTTTTGGAACGGGTACGATGAGTAGATGTTGAATATGGGTGTCTGGAGTCTTTTGAAATCCAACATGGTGGCTCTCGGTTCATGAAAATTCAACTAAACCCATGCAATATGGGTATTTTTGGAACGGGTATGATGAGTAGATGTTGAATATGGGTGTCTGGAGTCATTTTGAAATCCAACATGGTGGCTCTCGGTTCATGAAAATTCAACTAAACCCATGCAATATGGGTATTTTTGGAACGGGTATGATGAGTAGATGTTGAATATTGATGTCTGGAGTCATTTTGAAATCCAAGATGGCGGCTTTCGGTTCATGAAAATTCATCTAAACCCATGCAATATGGGTATTTTTGGAACGGGTATGATGAGTAGATGTTGAATATTGATGTCTGGAGTCATTTTGAAATCCAAGATGGCGGCTTTCGGTTCATGAAAATTCATCTAAACCCATGCAATATGGGTATTTTTGGAACGGGTATGATGAGTAGATGTTGAATATGGGTGTCTGGAGTCATTTTGAAATCCAACATGGTGGCTCTCGGTTCATGAAAATTCAACTAAACCCATGCAATATGGGTATTTTTGGAACGGGTATGATGAGTAGATGTTGAATATTGATGTCTGGAGTCATTTTGAAATCCAAGATGGCGGCTTTCGGTTCATGAAAATTCATCTAAACCCATGCAATATGGGTATTTTTGGAACGGGTATGATGAGTAGATGTTAAATATCGATGTCTGGAGTAATTTTGAAATCCAAGATGGCGGCTCTCGGATCATAAAAATTCATCTGAAACCATGCAATATGGGTATTTTTGGAACGGGTACGATGAGTAGATGTTGAATATTGGTGTCTGAAGTGATTTTGAAATCCAAGATGGCGGCTTTCGGTTCATGAAAATTCATCTGAAACCATGCAATATGGGTATTTTTGGAACGGGTACGATGAGTAGATGTTGAATATGGGTGTCTGGAGTCATTTTGAAATCCAACATGGTGGCTCTCGGTTCATGAAAATTCAACTAAACCCATGCAATATGGGTATTTTTGGAACGGGTATGATGAGTAGATGTTGAATATTGATGTCTGGAGTCATTTTGAAATCCAAGATGGCGGCTTTCGGTTCATGAAAATTCATCTAAACCCATGCAATATGGGTATTTTTGGAACGGGTATGATGAGTAGATGTTGAATATTGGTGTCTGAAGTGATTTTGAAATCCAAGATGGCGGCTTTCGGTTCATGAAAATTCATCTGAAACCATGCAATATGGGTATTTTTGGAACGGGTACGATGAGTAGATGTTGAATATTGGTGTCTGAAGTGATTTTGAAATCCAAGATGGCGGCTTTCGGTTCATGAAAATTCATCTGAAACCATGCAATATGGGTATTTTTGGAACGGGTACGATGAGTAGATGTTGAATATGGGTGTCTGGAGTCTTTTGAAATCCAACATGGTGGCTCTCGGTTCATGAAAATTCAACTAAACCCATGCAATATGGGTATTTTTGGAACGGGTATGATGAGTAGATGTTGAATATGGGTGTCTGGAGTCATTTTGAAATCCAACATGGTGGCTCTCGGTTCATGAAAATTCAACTAAACCCATGCAATATGGGTATTTTTGGAACGGGTATGATGAGTAGATGTTGAATATTGATGTCTGGAGTCATTTTGAAATCCAAGATGGCGGCTTTCGGTTCATGAAAATTCATCTAAACCCATGCAATATGGGTATTTTTGGAATGGGTATGATGAGTAGATGTTGAATATTGATGTCTGGAGTCATTTTGAAATCCAAGATGGCGGCTTTCGGTTCATGAAAATTCATCTAAACCCATGCAATATGGGTATTTTTGGAACGGGTATGATGAGTAGATGTTGAATATGGGTGTCTGGAGTCATTTTGAAATCCAACATGGTGGCTCTCGGTTCATGAAAATTCAACTAAACCCATGCAATATGGGTATTTTTGGAACGGGTATGATGAGTAGATGTTGAATATTGATGTCTGGAGTCATTTTGAAATCCAAGATGGCGGCTTTCGGTTCATGAAAATTCATCTAAACCCATGCAATATGGGTATTTTTGGAACGGGTATGATGAGTAGATGTTGAATATTGATGTCTGGAGTCATTTTGAAATCCAAGATCAGCAATAAAAATATACTACGAAAGTAAGAAAATTGTTTGAAGTGATAGATTAAACATAGCAAATCTTCGAAAATATGTATAATTGGATTGTGTTAGTTTTCAATCGCCAATCATTTGGTTGACAGCAACCAATTTGATGTCAACAATTCGACTACCAGAATGCTCAACAAACGAGTTCCTTACTTTTCCCAAGCTTTAGAACAGTAGTATTGGTTCAAGTGCAATATTTGCAGAACTGTCGATGATAAATTTTTGATAGTGATTCTTAAATAAATGTCTGCTTTCGCACAATGAATTCAAATCTACAATACCGTCTCGAAGTGTTGCACTAATTTTTCAAAGAAAATTGTCCGTTTTTATCCGAAATTTGAAAAAAATTACCTCTATAAACAAACGGTAAGTAATGTCGGAAACATTACTGCAAAATCGACGTTAATGCGCAATAGCCTGCACAGTTGTCTTCTAGTAGACCTACAAGCTTATGAAATTAGAATTTAGAGATGCAGATTATAGCGACAAAATTACAAGGTTGTGTAGCAGATACTACCAATCACGGTGACGTTTAATATTTTCAATTCACACTTAATGCCATTTAATATATAGTAAATGGTTAATTGATGAGTGTTACTTGCCGCTAGATGACACTCAACTCCCGAAAAAGTTAAAACTCCGTGGTTTTCACTTCAGTTTTGGTGGGTAAAACACGGTGATAGATTGCATTCACGAGAATAAAATACCAACACCAAAAAAGAACTTCCATGCACTGTCCACCCTTCTGGCATCAGTTGTAGTTTCTTTCCTCTTTCAAATTCATCATTTCTCCGTTTTTAACAACAAAAATATTGAATGCAACACTGGAACCTGCAGAAAAATCCGACCGAAACACAGCGAAACAACGCAGAGCAACAAAAAAATACAATCGCACGCGACGAGCGTTCTACACAAACTAAGTTCAAATTTTTCGAAAAATTTTCATAAACTAGAAGTTCACATTTTGGATATCAAAATGACTCCAGACATCGATAATCGACACCTACTCATCATACCCGTTCCAAAAATACCCATATTGCATGGGTTTAGTTGAATTTTCATGAACCGAGAACCACCATGTTGGATTTCAAAATCACTTCAGACACCAATATTCAACATCTACTCATCATACCCGTTCCAAAAATACCCATATTGCATGGTTTCAGATGAATTTTCATGAACCAAGAGCCGCCATCTTCTATTTCAAAATGACTTCAGACACCAATATTCAACATCTACTCATCATATCCGTTCCAAAAATACCCATATTGCATGGGTTTAGTTGAATTTTCATGAACCGAGAACCACCATGTTGGATTTCAAAATCACTTCAGACACCAATATTCAACATCTACTCATCATACCCGTTCCAAAAATACCCATATTGCATGGTTTCAGATGAATTTTCATGAACCAAGAGCCGCCATCTTCTATTTCAAAATGACTTCAGATACCAATATTCAACATCTACTCATCATACCCGTTCCAAAAATACCCATATTGCATGGGTTTAGTTGAATTTTCATGAACCGAGAGCCGCCATCTTGGATTTCAAAATGACTCCAGACATCAATATTCAACATCTACTCATCATACCCGTTCCAAAAATACCCATATTGCATGGGTTTAGTTGAATTTTCATGAACCGAGAGCCGCCATGTTGGATTTCAAAATGACTCCAGACATCAATATTCAACATCTACTCATCATACCCGTTCCAAAAATACCCATATTGCATGGGTTTAGTTGAATTTTCATGAACCGAGAGCCGCCATGTTGGATTTCAAAATGACTCCAGACATCAATATTCAACACCTACTCATCATACCCGTTCCAAAAATACCCATATTGCATGGGTTTAGATGAATTTTCATGAACCGAGAGCCGCCATGTTGGATTTCAAAATGACTCCAGACATCAATATTCAACATCTACTCATCATACCCGTTCCAAAAATACCCATATTGCATGGGTTTAGATGAATTTTCATGAACCGAAAGCCGCCATCTTGGATTTCAAAATGACTCCAGACATCAATATTCAACATCTACTCATCATACCCGTTCCAAAAATACCCATATTGCATGGTTTCAGATGAATTTTCATGAACCAAGAGCCGCCATCTTCTATTTCAAAATGACTTCAGATACCAATATTCAACATCTACTCATCATATCCGTTCCAAAAATACCCATATTGCATGGGTTTAGTTGAATTTTCATGGACCGAGAGCCACCATGTTGGATTTCAAAATGACTCCAGACATCAATATTCAACACCTACTCATCATACCCGTTCCAAAAATACCCATATTGCATGGGTTTAGTTGAATTTTCATGAACCGAGAGCCGCCATGTTGGATTTCAAAATGACTCCAGACATCAATATTCAACATCTACTCATCATACCCGTTCCAAAAATACCCATATTGCATGGGTTTAGATGAATTTTCATGAACCGAAAGCCGCCATCTTGGATTTCAAAATGACTCCAGACATCAATATTCAACATCTACTCATCATACCCGTTCCAAAAATACCCATATTGCATGGGTTTAGATGAATTTTCATGAACCGAAAGCCGCCATCTTGGATTTCAAAATGACTCCAGACATCAATATTCAACATCTACTCATCATACCCGTTCCAAAAATACCCATATTGCATGGGTTTAGATGAATTTTCATGAACCGAAAGCCGCCATCTTGGATTTCAAAATGACTCCAGACATCAATATTCAACATCTACTCATCATACCCGTTCCAAAAATACCCATATTGCATGGGTTTAGTTGAATTTTCATGAACCGAGAGCCGCCATGTTGGATTTCAAAATGACTCCAGACATCAATATTCAACATCTACTCATCATACCCGTTCCAAAAATACCCATATTGCATGGGTTTAGTTGAATTTTCATGAACCGAGAGCCGCCATGTTGGATTTCAAAATGACTCCAGACATCAATATTCAACACCTACTCATCATACCCGTTCCAAAAATACCCATATTGCATGGGTTTAGTTGAATTTTCATGAACCGAGAGCCGCCATGTTGGATTTCAAAATGACTCCAGACATCAATATTCAACATCTACTCATCATACCCGTTCCAAAAATACCCATATTGCATGGGTTTAGATGAATTTTCATGAACCGAAAGCCGCCATCTTGGATTTCAAAATGACTCCAGACATCAATATTCAACATCTACTCATCATACCCGTTCCAAAAATACCCATATTGCATGGTTTCAGATGAATTTTCATGAACCAAGAGCCGCCATCTTGGATTTCAAAATGACTCCAGACATCAATATTCAACATCTACTCATCATACCCGTTCCAAAAATACCCATATTGCATGGGTTTAGTTGAATTTTCATGAACCGAGAGCCGCCATGTTGGATTTCAAAATGACTCCAGACATCAATATTCAACATCTACTCATCATACCCGTTCCAAAAATACCCATATTGCATGGGTTTAGATGAATTTTCATGAACCGAAAGCCGCCATCTTGGATTTCAAAATGACTCCAGACATCAATATTCAACATCTACTCATCATACCCGTTCCAAAAATACCCATATTGCATGGTTTCAGATGAATTTTCATGAACCAAGAGCCGCCATCTTCTATTTCAAAATGACTTCAGATACCAATATTCAACATCTACTCATCATATCCGTTCCAAAAATACCCATATTGCATGGGTTTAGTTGAATTTTCATGGACCGAGAGCCACCATGTTGGATTTCAAAATGACTCCAGACATCAATATTCAACACCTACTCATCATACCCGTTCCAAAAATACCCATATTGCATGGGTTTAGTTGAATTTTCATGAACCGAGAGCCGCCATGTTGGATTTCAAAATGACTCCAGACATCAATATTCAACATCTACTCATCATACCCGTTCCAAAAATACCCATATTGCATGGGTTTAGATGAATTTTCATGAACCGAAAGCCGCCATCTTGGATTTCAAAATGACTCCAGACATCAATATTCAACATCTACTCATCATACCCGTTCCAAAAATACCCATATTGCATGGTTTCAGATGAATTTTCATGAACCAAGAGCCGCCATCTTGGATTTCAAAATGACTCCAGACATCAATATTCAACATCTACTCATCATACCCGTTCCAAAAATACCCATATTGCATGGGTTTAGTTGAATTTTCATGAACCGAGAGCCGCCATGTTGGATTTCAAAATGACTCCAGACATCAATATTCAACATCTACTCATCATACCCGTTCCAAAAATACCCATATTGCATGGGTTTAGATGAATTTTCATGAACCGAAAGCCGCCATCTTGGATTTCAAAATGACTCCAGACATCAATATTCAACATCTACTCATCATACCCGTTCCAAAAATACCCATATTGCATGGTTTCAGATGAATTTTCATGAACCAAGAGCCGCCATCTTCTATTTCAAAATGACTTCAGATACCAATATTCAACATCTACTCATCATATCCGTTCCAAAAATACCCATATTGCATGGGTTTAGTTGAATTTTCATGGACCGAGAGCCACCATGTTGGATTTCAAAATGACTCCAGACATCAATATTCAACACCTACTCATCATACCCGTTCCAAAAATACCCATATTGCATGGGTTTAGTTGAATTTTCATGAACCGAGAGCCGCCATGTTGGATTTCAAAATGACTCCAGACATCAATATTCAACATCTACTCATCATACCCGTTCCAAAAATACCCATATTGCATGGGTTTAGATGAATTTTCATGAACCGAAAGCCGCCATCTTGGATTTCAAAATGACTCCAGACATCAATATTCAACATCTACTCATCATACCCGTTCCAAAAATACCCATATTGCATGGGTTTAGATGAATTTTCATGAACCGAAAGCCGCCATCTTGGATTTCAAAATGACTCCAGACATCAATATTCAACATCTACTCATCATACCCGTTCCAAAAATACCCATATTGCATGGGTTTAGATGAATTTTCATGAACCGAAAGCCGCCATCTTGGATTTCAAAATGACTCCAGACATCAATATTCAACATCTACTCATCATACCCGTTCCAAAAATACCCATATTGCATGGGTTTAGTTGAATTTTCATGAACCGAGAGCCGCCATGTTGGATTTCAAAATGACTCCAGACATCAATATTCAACATCTACTCATCATATCCGTTCCAAAAATACCCATATTGCATGGGTTTAGTTGAATTTTCATGGACCGAGAGCCACCATGTTGGATTTCAAAATGACTCCAGACATCAATATTCAACACCTACTCATCATACCCGTTCCAAAAATACCCATATTGCATGGGTTTAGTTGAATTTTCATGAACCGAGAGCCGCCATGTTGGATTTCAAAATGACTCCAGACATCAATATTCAACATCTACTCATCATACCCGTTCCAAAAATACCCATATTGCATGGGTTTAGATGAATTTTCATGAACCGAAAGCCGCCATCTTGGATTTCAAAATGACTCCAGACATCAATATTCAACATCTACTCATCATACCCGTTCCAAAAATACCCATATTGCATGGTTTCAGATGAATTTTCATGAACCAAGAGCCGCCATCTTGGATTTCAAAATGACTCCAGACATCAATATTCAACATCTACTCATCATACCCGTTCCAAAAATACCCATATTGCATGGGTTTAGATGAATTTTCATGAACCGAAAGCCGCCATCTTGGATTTCAAAATGACTCCAGACATCAATATTCAACATCTACTCATCATACCCGTTCCAAAAATACCCATATTGCATGGGTTTAGTTGAATTTTCATGAACCGAGAGCCGCCATGTTGGATTTCAAAATGACTCCAGACATCAATATTCAACATCTACTCATCATACCCGTTCCAAAAATACCCATATTGCATGGGTTTAGATGAATTTTCATGAACCGAAAGCCGCCATCTTGGATTTCAAAATGACTCCAGACATCAATATTCAACATCTACTCATCATACCCGTTCCAAAAATACCCATATTGCATGGGTTTAGTTGAATTTTCATGAACCGAGAGCCGCCATGTTGGATTTCAAAATGACTCCAGACATCAATATTCAACACCTACTCATCATACCCGTTCTAAAAACACCCATATTGCATGGGTTTAGTTGAATTTTCATGAACCGAGAGCCGCCATGTTGGATTTCAAAATGACTCCAGACATCAATATTCAACACCTACTCATCATACCCGTTCCAAAAATACCCATATTGCATGGGTTTAGTTGAATTTTCATGAACCGAGAGCCGCCATGTTGGATTTCAAAATGACTCCAGACATCAATATTCAACACCTACTCATCATACCCGTTCCAAAAATACCCATATTGCATGGGTTTAGATGAATTTTCATGAACCGAAAGCCGCCATCTTGGATTTCAAAATGACTCCAGACATCAATATTCAACATCTACTCATCATACCCGTTCCAAAAATACCCATATTGCATGGGTTTAGATGAATTTTCATGAACCGAAAGCCGCCATCTTGGATTTCAAAATGACTCCAGACATCAATATTCAACATCTACTCATCATACCCGTTCCAAAAATACCCATATTGCATGGGTTTAGTTGAATTTTCATGAACCGAGAGCCGCCATGTTGGATTTCAAAATGACTCCAGACATCAATATTCAACACCTACTCATCATACCCGTTCCAAAAATACCCATATTGCATGGGTTTTGATAAAATTTTACGAACCGAAATTCACTATCATCAATTTCAAATAACTTCAGACAATGATTTTCGACACCACCCGTTCCAAAAATAATCATACTGCATGTTAAGATTTGGTTGAAATTGATTTTCAATACCACACTCACCTCACGGAATATCACCATGTGGTAGTGAAAATCGCGCATGGGTGATAATCGTGATAATGCTTTTGAATGATAATCATGTGTGAGTTTACGAAACATCGCTAAAGTGAGATTGAACGGGTGATGATTTCCCCCATACTCAGCGGTGATATTTGATGTTTTGAAAATTTCGCACACCGATATTAAGTGATAATCGTTTTCTAATATCATTCTCAGAATATCAAATGATTTTCTTCATGATGTTCGGCGATGATTTTGTAAGTGATAATCACCAACAATTATTATCGGCGATAATAACTGATTTTTGATATTTTGAGAATGATAATGCCAACACTGCACACTCTATGAAACCTACCTTTAATATCAAGACAATTCGATTGAGACGCTTCAAGATTTCCAAAGTTCTTGTTTCCTCCATGTGTTCCGTACTAAACAGATGCCGTATAGAATCAAGCTCAAATATTATTTGTTTGAACCACAGTTCATAAGCTGTAATTAAAAGAAAACAAACCGATGATGTACATGCCGGAAAGGAGTAGATAACGTGTAACACAGCGATTTCAGTTGGTTGACCACAGGGGTAACTATACACGTGAGAAATTTTATGTCTTCTGTTTTCTTTTCATACAGGACACCCGGTGGGAAAGCTTTTCAAGTCGCCGCACTAGGCAACGAGCACCTATTATTCAGCATTAAGTAGCTTACCTTGATGGGTCACTATGAAGAGGTGTTCGTCGTGAACTGGCTTATTACTCTCCACCGACAACATTCTTTGAGCACTAAGAACTTTGTCCAGCATTAGGTACTCTCCATACAGCATTCCGGCTTCAGAACCTAAACGTTCACCGCTTTGGGCGTCGCTGTTAAATTTTATGCAATATCGATTGAAATTATTAAATTTTATGCAATATACAATAAAGCTTTCTAATTATAATCATTAGTTATAATTAGTGTTTTAATTTGTTAATAATGATATACAGAAATAGCACTTATTGACAGTATAGTGGTCAATGTTTTCGATTTTGATTTTGTACATGTTAGAAAAATTCCGATTCGGTAGTATCTTGCATTGTAAGTAAGCCACACACTTAGACAAATTTATGTATATTTATATCTCAATAGATAAAAATTAAAGAAGCGTCACAACTCACTTAAATATACAACTTAAAGCATCCAAAACTAAATCGTGTGATTAACTTTACAGCTGATTTATCTGAATTTGACAAAAAAAACAGATGCGAAATTCAAGTTTAAACCGCCTAAGAAAACACGTCATGCTTGGATTTGCGTCATGGGAAATTTTCAGTTTTGCCTTTATTTATAGGAACCTATTTGACTCAGCTCGACGAGATCGGAAAATATCTGTGTGTATGTGTGTATATTTGCGTACACGCAAAATGTCTGTGTGTGTATGTGTGTGTTCCTTGGTACGATTTTTTTACTGCGCATTTTTTTCGGAGACGGCTCAATCGATTTTAACAAGCTTAGGCTACTGTTGGGCCATTGATCAAGTTCAAAGATCAAATGGCTGTCACTGCTGGCTCCGGAGATATTAAGGTATGAGTGACGTAACCGACAAAACATTTTTAGCGCTCTATTAAATCTATTATATATATTATATATTTAATCACCTCGAAAAAAGTCCCCATACAAAAGTTGAGCTTAATCGGGTACGGGTAAGGAGTGCTGCCCTGCGGTTATGGTTTGAAAATTTTCGATCTTGAAAATTCACCGTGCATGAAAATTCCGAAATCGAAACTTTTTTTTTGATGCCAAATGCCTTAGAATTACATGAAAGAACGAGATTTAGAATAATCTCGAAAATTTTTTTTTTCATCGACTTTCTGGGAATT
The DNA here is from genome assembly GCF_030247185.1 of Malaya genurostris. Classification (NCBI taxonomy): domain Eukaryota; kingdom Metazoa; phylum Arthropoda; class Insecta; order Diptera; family Culicidae; genus Malaya; species Malaya genurostris. Next base: position 126,375,540 of record NC_080571.1, on the reverse strand, counting down.
AAAAATATTGAGATATCCGAAATCAAAAAAATATTGAGATTTCCGAAATCATGCCTTGAAGGTAGCAGGTCATTCTCAATGGTGATGGTGGTTCGTGGAATACACTATGCACTAATTGATAGCGCAAAAACTTTTTCAATTTATTGCTTATATTGAAATTAATATTCTTTTTACTTTTGAACTCGCATTTACTAACAGGTAGGTATAAACAGGTAGTACAGACTGCGTGGTATGTTTCATTATTACATTTTGTTTCACATAAATCTACTTCACTTTTCCACACAATTTAGCATTTTTTGCAGCATTGCACCAGTCTTTTTAGCCCTGTGCATAAAAGAGCATCGCCTGTGCGTTGAATCGGTTGATTATTCGTATTCGTTCATTCAGCCTTTCCTTGCACACACAAATCTTGTCACAGCGCGAACTTTACAGTTAACGGCATTAACGATTATCGCGGAGACTGTTCACTGTACGCAAAACATCTCAAATGGCTGAATCTAAGCTACACCTGAAATAGCAGCACGAGTACTGCACGTACAAATATGCACATGTTTGAACATGTTACAACTTGTCGGTTATGGAAAAGCCTCGTGTCACAAAAATATTGAAAAAAAAATTATTTTGATAGCGTCAGTGATCTAAAAATTTTCTTAATTCTGCGAACCGCGTTGCTACATACACAAATGCTCTCATCCTTTGTATGTAAGATACACTGAGGTCTTTTTTTATGTGGTTTTTTTACGCGACTTTTTTATGCGAATTTTCAGAGTTATGCGGTTTCCCTTCCGCGGTCTTTTTTATGCGAAGTTTCAGAGTTATGCGGTTTTTTTTTATGCGAAGTTTCAGAGTTATGCGGTTTTTTATGCGAATTTTCAGAGTTATGCGGTTTTTTTTTTATGCGATTTTTTATGCGGTAAGTAAATTCGCATAAAAAAAGACTTCAGTGTGCTTTGTTTCATTAGGCTGCACCTGATACTTGTTGTCTGCGCATCTACAAGATGTGAAAATGTGCAAATTCGGGCCCAGCGTTTTAGAGAAACTGACTTTTCATTTTCACTATTTCAATAATCATCGTTTTCAAACCTAATAATTCTGACACCAAAAGATAGATCTGGATAATATTCAATGCGATAGCAGTCTATGGCATGATAAGACCTTTTCTATTGAGTCAAAGTTAATAAAAAATTGTTCTGCTATCTCTGACAAATTGTTTTGAATATCATTCCGGAGTCTGTTGACCACTACTTCCGGAGCTAGTATATCTAAAATTAGTATGTTCAGTAATAAACTATATATTAGAATATTTTTCAAACCAGTTTTTAAAATTTGATGTAATTCCAGAATTAGATGTTGATTATACGACCATTCATTTGAAACAAACTTTGTGAAAATCAATTAAGCCTTTTCCAATAATCCGTTTAATGTACAGTTCAGACGGTGCGTCTCCTTCCGTCATCGTCATCGGACGTTCCGTGACGGTGACGTTACGTGTGAATGTCTCGGATTTTAACAAAAGACAATATCATCTGTGTGTCCATCAAACCATCATTACAATTCATGTTAGTGATAATCGATTCTGCTATGCCGGAGCAAATCGGAGCACATTATTTTCATTTTTTATACATATCATCCTGTAATTTAGGAATAAATTCATTAGTAGTCTATGGGGTCATTTCTTTGGAATCTAATTTTGTGAAATTCGATTTAGCAATCACTAAGATTCGTGAGTACATATTTTTTGAAATTTTTAGCATAAATCATATTGTAATTTCAGAGCAAGAAGACGGATTCGAACAAAATTCAACACTAAACTATGGGATCACTAGTCCTTTAATCGGCTCCTATGCTTGCAGAAAATGGTTCAAAATAAGTGCTCGTTTTTGGTTTACAAACACATGCACAAACATTTTCTGATCACGACGAACTAAGTTGAATATTGTATAATACTTTGGTTTCTGAGTTTTGGCACTGCCATTCTATATAAGAAAAGTAGAACATGGATGGATTATAAATGTATAAATAATAAATGAGCCATTCGGCGAATTTTACAGTACTCAGAACAATCAAAATTTTGCAGTACTTTGAACTATCGAAAGAACGCCAGTGGTTTTAGAATTTTTTTCATAACCAAGGTAAAGAACTAAGATGAATGCATCAACCTGTGTCAGTATCAATATTTCCACAAAAAAAGTTATACAATAAAAGAAATAATAATGTACTCTTTGTTATATTGCCAAAACCATTCTCTGATAAACTATCTTCACGTAACCACACACATCTAATATAAAATCAAACGGAATTTAGCTTCCGTTTGACATATTAACATAAGGTGTTTTTTTTTATATTTTATAAACTTCACAATTTTCCTTAGGGTCAGCCGTTAGATTATCCAATTTTAACATATAGTCTATTGTTGGTAACGATTTTTTTAAACACTCAAAAGTGATTTTAGTTATCCAAATCTGTTCATAAGCTTACGATATTCTACAATCTTTTCTAACAATTCCTTTTCCTGTATACAACCTTCAATTACCGCAAATATAAACAAATTAAATTCTAAGTAATTATCAGAACGGATTCTTAAATGATGTTCCTTAAAACATTTCTTTTTAACATTGTATTAAACACTCCACGTCGTCGAACGCTTCCCGAATTAAAAAAATCACCACCGAAATACATATCTCACCCATTATAGTTTCCCATCGGGCAACTCATGATGAATTTTCAAGTTAAGTGTTATTTTCAATATAATTGATTCGAAATAACTCAGACTAGTCGCCGAACGAACCGTCAATGACGACAACCGAATATCAACTAAAGTTAAGAGGTAACATAATCCTTCGACTATAGTAAAAATGCTATAGCATGATAAGGAAAACCCAGACAAGTGAAGCTCTCCGCATGCAAGGGTTCGTTTTGCTACTCATGAGGAGGCACGTCTCCATTCAAATGCGACACAGAGGAACGTTGCGCTGTTGTTGAAATGAGATTATGTAACTTCGAATAACGTTTTCATGTGATTAGTTTGTTCTATTAGTATGATCCTATGCAAGACATTTCAAGTTGTTATGAAGCACATATATGTTTTAGTTAATAATAATAACAATAAAATTTTGAGTAATTATTTTCTACATTGTTTGTGTGATTGGAAATTATAATGACGATATGATTTGTTTGAGTAGAATATTTTTTGCTTTTGAATATAACATCGAATACGCGAATCTAGAAAATAAATTGTTCGCAAAATTTGTTTTTGTTGTATATACGATCAAATTACAGTTGCCGAAATGCATGTAATTATATTTAGCATTTTCACGGTTAAGTTAACGGTATTTAAGTGTTCGATCCCTTTACGCCAAATTTGTGTTCGAGTTTAACTTGCATACAACTATTTTTACATTATTTTTTTTTTACTTAGAGAAAGTCAGTAAGTCAGCATAGTGTCTTGGATGTTTAGAAGCAAAATACGACACTGCTTGCTATTGATCAAAATTTCTATCAGATGTACATGACAATATGTGGCTTTATTCGTTTAAACCGATAGTGGAATATTCCGATTTTTTTTTTGTATATTTTTCAGGAGTAGGCTTTTCGGAAATTTGTTTTTGTTTCAATTATATATGTTTTAACCTTGGCTGCGTGAAAGGCATCGACTAACCCATCAAACACTCTATACCCGTCTCCTAACGTATTGACGTTTCGTCTTACACTCATCGTTGCATAGCAGTTTATGTTTGTTTGTACTGTATTTGTACTTGAGGTTTTCATCCTCCATATAGTGCATATTGTTGCACGGAAAAAAATAATGAAATTTACACGACATGCAAATTAATAGTGGCATAAAACAGACATCAGTTCACTTGAAAAACTGATTTCAAACCATGATCGAAGTAAAATGAAATTGAAATGCATTGTTTTTTTCAATGAACAACACTGTATTTCTCAAAAATCGCTAAGTTTTGCTTTCAAAGTATATTAAAAAATGAAGAACTGTAATGCAACTCTCCATTCAATTGTCTGCTCCAAATATGTGCATGAAAATTGATGTCAATTCACAAAATATTTTTATCTATGTGGTTTCTATCGCCAAATTAACTACCTCGCGATCAGAAGAGAACTCAATGTTATTAGTTATGTTGAGCTGAATCTCACGCACTTTTTTAATGTCATTAACGACGCGGATTAACCGGACCCTTGTTCATCATATTTGTTCATCTCAAAATCGGTTTTGCTGGCTATACTTTATTTTTTGGTTCTATCATCTCGACCGTGAGCAGTTTTCGACTGAGACAAGATGAAAAGGCGAACTGAACTGATTTAGTTGTTATAAAAGAATGCTGTTAGAATATGTTTTATGGGATGTAAAACTGCCTAAATGATATGGGATATAAAACTGGCTAAGCTAGCAAAACGCCCTATTGAAAAAATAGGGATGACCGGCTGGTCACGTTCTGCTTTCGGAATTTCTGTACTCATTCTGGTTAAACTTTTTGATAAACGATTTGCGCTATCTTGAAGATACAACTTTTGAGTACATATGTGAATTTTTTCATCACAGAAAAGATGATTTAATTTTGATCAGTGCTCCGTAGACCCCCAGGGTGAATTGATATCACCAAGCTTAGTCTCGTTTGAAAGCAACTATCAGGTCGTAGATAAAGTTCTAAAATAAAATGACTTTCACTTCTGGGTCAGGAGACAACATTTCTTACCGCTTACTTTCCTCTTAATGCTCACTTGTCTCGAAGATGACTAAGCATATTTCAAAGAGCTTAGGCTCATATGAAAGGTTCTATTGCATTATTAATTAAGTTCAAAGACCAAAGATCATTTCTTGTTCCGAAACAACAAGAAAACGCCTTTTTCCGATGGCCGAACCGATTTTAACAAGCTTAGGCTCATCTTAGAGATATTATTATATCGTGGATTATGTTCAAAGATTGACTATCACTTCTGATTCCTGGTAATATGATGATATAAAAACCTATTTTAATCCACCTAGTGGTGTAATGATGCCTCATCTCATATTACTCATTACATCATAAATATAATCGTGAAATTCGCAAAAACAACTGTTTATTGAATAGAAATAGGATAATTTGTTCGGATCTAATCTCACAAACTCTATAAAACCTGTTTACCATGTAGTTCCGGAACCGAAAGTAGTATCCACAACAAATTAAGGAATTCCGTATGAAACTGTACCTAGAAGTTTGTGAAAATCGAGTTGGCCATCTCCAAGAAGTGAGATCCTTTTTCCAGTTTTTGATCACTATTTCCAATTCTTTCGAAACCAGATTCAGATAAATGGATTAGCCAAAGTTGGTTCGTTTACTACCAACAAATATGACCTACAAGTTGGAACAGTTTTGAACGTAGTAAAACCTATACTTACTCATGCTCTATTTCGATTAAACCAATTAAACGAAATCGAACAAACGAAACGAACCTGCGTTTCTGTTACTTTTGCATATGTAAGTCAAGCTAAATAGCATAAAACATGTAATAGGATGATTATTATTATTATTATTATTATTATTATTATTATTATTATTATTATTATTATTATTATTATTATTATTATTATTATTATTATTATTATTATTATTATTATTATTATTATTATTATTATTATTATTATTATTATTATTATTAATATTACTATTATTATTATTATTGACATCACTACACAACGTGTACGAAATAGAACAAAGCACGCCTTGTTCGTTTTGTGTTTTCTGCTCCTTTCGGTGTTGATGGCGATTTGAAAACTTTGACACTCATCGTCCTGCAACTGCGGAACCGGAAGTCGGATCCGGATGGAATTTTACAGTAGGTTTAAAGACAGTATGAACTTTAATTCAAATCCAGATTTGTGAAAATCGGTTCAAGCATCACAGAGAAATCGAAGTGAATTTAGTTTTAGGAGTTTTTCATCTCCAGTTTCGGTGCTCTCGGAACAGGAAAAGAGGGGACCAGTAGTGCCGAATTAAGTTTCCATGCCCACAAACTAACAAGCTCTGCAAACTGGAAGAATTTATCTGACAGTTTTATGGGATTTGTACCTGTTTTTAACCATCGTTCGTGGAAAAATACTAATAAAATTGGTAATTTTCCACTTATCACGCTTTAGTACCGAAACTGAAAGTCGGATCCTGATAAAATGTTCCACAAATTTTTAGGATATTATAAGACCATTCATTTGAATCTTAGTTTGCAAAAATCGGTTGAGTTGTTCCAGAGATAATTGAGTATAAACTTTTTCTCACATTTTCACATATTATCATATAACTCCGGAACCGGAAGTCACATTCAAATGAAATTTAATAGCAAGATATGGGTCCATAATACCTTTTATTTGAATCTTAGTTTGTGAAAATCGGTTCAGCCATCTCTGAAAAAAGTGAGTGCATATTTTTTTCACTTTTTTGGTACATATCATCCTATATCTCCGGAACCGGAAGTCGGATCGGAATGAAATTCAATAGCGGGCTATGGGACTATAAGACCTTTCATTTGAATCTTTGTTTGTGAAAATCGATTTAGCCATCTCTGAGAAAAGTGAGAGCATATTTTTGTTACATACACACACACATACACACACGGACACATACACACACACGCACACACACAGACATTTGCTTAGTTCGTCGAGCTGAGTCGAATGGTATATGACATTCGGCCCTCCGGGCCTCGGTTAAAAAGTCGATTTTCACAGTGATTGCTTAGCCTTTCTATATGAGAAAGGCAAAAACAAACCCAAACGATTCCAGTGATATAATAATATAAAGGACGTAAACGATAAACCTCATTACTGCTAAATTTTCTCGGATTTGGATGACCCGATTTTAATAATTTCAGACTCGTTCGAGACTAATAGGTTGTGAAGCGAGTTCAAAGATCATATGGCTGACACTTTAAGTTTCGGAGATATTATCGTACAAGTGACTTAACCGACAAATAACTTTTTTTCAATCGGCAAAATTATTCCAGCAAGTGACTATTACACCGTTATAATCCAACATAAACCGCAACGCAGACGTAAAGTTAATGCTATTAGCAAAACACAGTTCCTGTATTTGAAAATGAAAATTAATCTCATGCATTCAAGAACTTTTTTTCAATTCTTACAATTCGGAAGCTTATCTGATGTCAACTAGCGAAGGCGAGCATATTACATTAGATCAATTCATCCAATCGAATCGTATCGCCTTACGTGACGCTTGCTGCCTATCACCAACTTTCCTCTGAAGCGGCTCATAAGAGACAGAAGCATTAGCAGTAATTGCGCTTATATTTATAGATTCGCGTGCTTACACTCTTTCTACTCTGAATGACCAATCAGAGCGATTCTTTCCAACTGATATGTCGCATACTACTTCAAGAACATCGTTATTGCCTTTGCCTCTCCGCCTCCAACCTGTGTTGAATTTCCAACCCAAAAGTTTTTCAGACTGAAGATACGAGGAGTGATCTTAAGGTTAAAACCGCTGTAATATAAATATTAGGAAAAGTTTTCGGATTCTAGAAAAATTGTTTGCCCGTTCTGAAAACCAGTATTCTTTACAGAAATAATAATACGCATATTGCGTTTTTGACTTTAATTGCAAATATGCACAGCCAAAAATATTCGCTAACCACGCCTAAGCGAATCCGAACAATAGTAATGAAAAGCAAATGTTATATTACGATTCTCAAAAATTCGCTCACATACGTATTGTTCATAATATTTGTTCCGTTCAGTTAATCTAATACTATGTGCTATTTATATTATGCTTCCTACTGATCTATCGTCGCCTTTTGTCCTTTAAAGAGTATGATTTATGCAGCTTCTGAAGCTGTTTGTTCATTGCGTAGATGTATACTGCACTGATTGTAGCAAGACAAAATAACACTGCAAATGTAGCAGTTAACGCAATCCAAATCCAACCAGTTGATTGAGCCATGACAACCGATTCTGGAGTTGTTACATCGGTTTCTCCGGACGGTACTGTACTGAAAAATGGAGCAGTTGTCGTTCGTGTGATTATTATTTCAGTCGAATGAGTTGTGGTTTCATCTCTCGGAGAGTTTGTGGTTATCGTTGAGGTTTCGTCTTCAAATGATGACTCTGTGCTAGAAGTTGTTTGAACAGTACTTGCAATTGAAGACGAAGTTTCATTAGTTGTTAGAGATGTGCTGGTTATAACATATGTTGTCGTCGGATTTATAGATGTTGGATCTCTTGAGGTAGTGGTCACCGTTGTTACACTGCTACTAGTAGTTGGCGTAGAACTAGTAACTTTCAACGGTGTTGTTGTCGGAAGACGCGTTGTCGTGGTGGCGAATTCATCAACCTTCAGGCAATCATCAGTATGAACTTCATAATTGAAAACTGTAAAATATTCTATCGCAACATCACCATCGGCCGCCATAATGGCTTCAATTTGAACCTATTTGAAAAAAAACATAAAAATATTTATTATTTGCCAAAGCAAATACAATATTGGCCTAACAATAACAGTATTAGTAACTGACAATACAGTAAGTAACTGTATTAACTTGTATATTGTACACATTATTGATGACTTTTCTAATCCATTGAAATACATCCTGTCTATTCAATCCACAAATTGAATTAATGCAAATAAATAAGATCTAGTAGCACAAACTGCACGAACATTATATTATACATTCCAACCTAAGTATACGAAAACCGTTTCAGACATCTCTCTTTTCTAATCCATTGAAATACATCCTGTCTATTCAATCCACAAATTGAATTAATGCAAATAAATAAGATCTAGTAGCACAAACTGCGCGAACATTATATTATACATTCCAACCTAAGTATACGAAAACCGTTTCAGACATCTCTGCGCAAATAGATAAGAGTTCAAGAATCCGAGTTCAGTCTGACTCATATGTGACTTTTGGAAAATGTCGAATAATGTTTTGTATAAACTTTTCTTTCCACTGTTAATTATAAAAAATGGTATCAAAGAAGAAATTCAAACTAATCGATTGAGCACTATAACACAAAAATCATTTAAATAATACAATATTAAAAGCAACTTCAAAATTCAAAACTCAGTACATACATAAGGCAATTTCTTCCTTCTAGAAGTAGTTGTTTTCGAGATATGAAATTATAAAAACTCCGATTAATAGAAAAATATTAAAAATAATAATGGAAGTTCTGCAAAGTACAATAATTGAGCAATCGCCATAAAATTTTTAATATGGGCGTTTATATATGTCTGCATGTGTGTGAATGTGTGTAACAAAATATGTAAAACCGGTACGTACATGTATTGGTTTTGATGAACATAACACAAAACCGCCTTTACGAACGATGCACAAAGCGTGCTTTCTTTGATTTCGTACCCCCTATTGAGCAATTTGACGTCTCTTCAACGCTCACGAATGCAGTATGTACACGAAATGAAAATAAGAGTTTATTGAGGGTCCAATCTTAACCTCAATTTTTTCAAGCTCCGTTTGTTCCACAGCTCACGAATTATGGTGAATCGAGAAACATGCGGAAAATCTAAAAGACAAACAGCAAAACAGTTATGAGTTAAAGTTTCATATATATTTTTATTAAGGGAACAAATCTGTGTTTTCTATAGGGCTACAAATTAAAAACTCAAAGAAGTAAACGTACAGAAAAGTGGTCAGGTTTTGAGCACTTACAATTCAATAAACTTTGTTTCGTTTTTTAATTTACTGATTGAAAATATTTCTACGCATCGATTTGAACAGATGAAGCCACATGCTTTCATGTACATATGATGCGAAATTTTAATTAAATGGGAGCAATATTCTATTTTACCTTCTAAACATTTAAGACACTATGCTGGCTTATTTTTTTGATTTAATAATACAATTTTGAAGGCCCACTGCTTAAGCTTTAATATGCCGAGGGCTTGGCTTATTGGCTCTTCCTAACGAAGACGGCGATTAATTTTGATTACAGGAACACATTTCGTTATGAAATTTGTTCATAGCCTTCAACAAAATCTCAGACGTGAACCTTTATGGGGGGGTTGCTCTCAATAATATGAATATTTTGATAACGTAATAAATAAATTTATATATATATATATATATATATATATATATATATATATATATATATATATATATATATATATATATATATATATATATATATATATATATATATCAGGTGTACAGCTTTGCTTCCGCCGTTTTCCGATAGGTGGCTGTACCGGCTGAGGCTGGTTAAAATACATAGATGATAATGCCTTTAAAGTGAGTGTGTACAGTGCCTAACGAATTGTCATCGCCGTTTCAGTGACAGTAGTTCTTGTTTTCGTATTATTCACGCTCGAAAATGTCTGTTTATGTGCCCAATTCTCGCCATTTGCGGAAAGTTTTACTTTTCTGTTACAATTCGAAAAAAATGCAACTGAAGCGCATCGAATGCTTTCAGAAACTTACGGTGATGCTGCTCTGAGTAAAAGAACGTGTCGGGAGTGGTTTCAACGTTTTAAAAATGGTGATTTCGATGTTGAAGACAAACATGGTGGTGGAAGAAAAATAACCTTCAAAGATGAATATCAATTTACTACGAGCTCCTAAACCCGGGTAAAACCATCACAGGAGATCGCTTCCGAACGCAACTGATGCACCTTAGTCGCGCGCTAAAAGAAAAGTGGCCACAGTATCAAGAGCGACATGACAAAGTTATCCTCCAACACGACAATGCTCAGCCTCACGTCGCAAAGTAGTCAAAAAGTACCTGGAAACGTTGAAATGGGAAGTCTTGCCCCACTCGACGTATTCCCCAGATGTCGGCCCTTCTGACTTCCAACTATTCCGTTCAATGGCACACGGCCTGGCAGATCAACATTTTCAATCCTTCGAAGAGTTGGAAAAATGGATTGCTTCATGGATAGCGTCAAAAAAGGACTCCTTTTTTCGAGCCGGGATCCGAAAATTTCCGGAAAGATGGGAGAAAGTTGTCGCTAGCGACGGACAATGCTTTGAATAATACATCTGTAAGCACTTTTTCGCAATGAAGCTTTAAATTTTGAAAAAAAACGGCGGAAGCAAAGTTGTACACCTTATATATATATATATATATATATATATATATATATATATATATATATATATATATATATATATATATATATATATATATAAGTTCATTGTAAAAAAAAAGTAAATTATTAAATGTTTTAATAAAAGGAAACAGCGTGAATTACATGTATTTTTGTGAAATATTTGACATTTTAATGTCAAGATTCGTATAAAAGTCTGATAATTTATTACTAGTGGTATTATGAATGATAAAAAGGCGGGTGGGTAATGTCAGAGACATAACTGGATGTCGTGAATACGAAAACAAATGACATGTTCCTTAACACTTCCGAATATCAAATAGTTGATCAATTGTATGAATTATGCAAGCATTCCCCTTTTCCACATTTTTCGCAAAAACAAAGAAGGCTTCACTTGATCTCGATTACTGTGAATTTCACACAGCGAAAAGTGCAAGAATCTAACCAAACTGTTCTACATTTGCACTAAACTGAGGATATTTTCTTTCGATTTGCGAACAACACATCCTAATAGTTCTTCAGAAAACTTTTAGAGCCATTAGAACGGCTGATTTTTTATAATGCTTTCCAACGATGCTTATTCATCCATCGAAATGACTGGCAGCTGTGACGTAATCACTCTTATCGGAAGCGAAACTAGCTTTGCAAACGGCACAAAATACATCTGCTCGCATTGGCGATAGAATCCAAACTGATTAGATTTTTGTTAGGAGCTTTCTTTTACGTGATTTCGTTTGTAGCATTTTCACTAATGGGCGGTCCTAACGGCTATAAAAATAGTCGCATACAGAATATTAATGTCGATTATTTTATTTCGCATTTGCAAATTTATTGAAAAAAAAAACTATCAATATGCTGTAGGGATTCATTTCCAGCATTCAGAAGGGACAAATTGCGTAATTCTCTACGATATTAAACTCGGAACATTTTTCGCAAAAAAAAGCTTCACTTGATCTCGATTACTGTGAATTTCACACAGCGAAAAGTGCACAAATCTAACCAAATTGTTCTTGATTTGCACTAAACTGAGGATAATTACCTGCGGTTTGCGAAAAACAAATCCTAATAGTTCTTTAGAAAAATTTTAGAGCCATTAGAACGGCTGATTTTTTATAATGCTCTCCAACGTTGCTTTTTCATCCATCGAAATGACTGGCAGCTGTGACGTAATCGCTCTTGTCGAAAGCGAAACTAGCTGTGCAGACGACACAAAACACATCTGCTCGCAGTGGCGATAGAATCCAAACTGATTCAATTTTTGTTAAGAGTTTCCTTTATGTGATTTCGTTTGTAGCTTTTTCACTAATGGGCGGTCCTAACGGCTATAAAAATAGCCGCATACAGAATTTTTATGTCGATTATTTCATTTCGGATTTGCATAATTTATTGAAAAAAAACTATCAATATGCTGTAGGGATTCATTTCCAGCATTCAGAAGGGTCAAATTGCGTAATTCTCTACGATATTAAACTCGGAACATTTTTCGCAAAAAAAAGCTTCACTTGATCTCGATTACTGTGAATTTCACACAGCGAAAAGTGCACAAATCTAACCAAATTGTTCTTGATTTGCACTAAACTGAGGATAATTACCTGCGATTTGCGAAAAACAAATCCTAATAGTTCTTTAGAAAAATTTTAGAGCCATTAGAACGGCTGATTTTTTATAATGCTCTCCAACGTTGCTTTTTCATCCATCGAAATGACTGGCAGCTGTGACGTAATCGCTCTTGTCGAAAGCGAAACTAGCTGTGCAGACGACACAAAACACATCTGCTCGCAGTGGCGATAGAATCCAAACTGATTCAATTTTTGTTAAGAGATTTCCTTTTATGTGATTTCGTTTGTAGCTTTTTCACTAATGGGCGGTCCTAACGGCTATAAAAATAGCCGCATATAGAATTTCAATGTCGATTATTTCATTTCGGATTTGCATAATTTATTGAAAGAGACTATCAATATGCTGTAGGGATTCGTTTCTAGCATTCAGAAGGACCAAATTGAGGAACTCACTACGATATTCACCACTTTTGGAAACATTTTTCTTGAACGATTTGTTGTACAGCAGCAGCTATTTTCTTCTCTTCCTCAGAACGCGTTCTGATTGGCTGGTGTTGACATGGGTCAAATGAGATAGGTTTTTCAATAGTGTACTATTGAAATACTTCAATGCTCTTGCTATACACGTTTAAGTTGAAAAATTTCGATTCTATTGGTAGTTAGATTATATAAATCCTTCCACAGATCACTGAGCTATGAGCTTTCAAAATACGAGAAAGGCAAACGCGCCATATGAATTATCCTCTTTGATACTCGTTTATACCAAACATTTCAGAAAAGTTTAATTTTGAACTATTTGAGATTATGTCACACAACTGAAAATTTTATCATAAAATTGTGATCATATTTCCGATGGCATGTAGCAAAAATTATGTTGATTCGTTAGATACAACAAGAGATATTCACGATCAAAAACTTATCACTCTCTCAGAGGGTAAATTTTGAAAAGGCACCCCATAGTAAAGTAAGTCGTATTCACGACAAAATAGCCGCATACAGAATTTTAATGTCGATTATTTCATTTCGGATTTGCATATTTTATTGAAAGAAACTATCAATATGCTGTAGGGATTCGTTTCCAGCATTCAGAAGAGTCAAATTGCGTAATTCTCTACGATATTAAACTCGGAACATTTTTCGCAAAAAAAAGCTTCACTTGATCTCGATTACTGTGAATTTCACACAGCGAAAAGTGCACAAATCTAACCAAATTGTTCTTGATTTGCACTAAACTGAGGATAATTACCTGCGGTTTGCGAAAAACAAATCCTAATAGTTCTTTAGAAAAATTTTAGAGCCATTAGAACGGCTGATTTTTTATAATGCTCTCCAACGTTGCTTTTTCATCCATCGAAATGACTGGCAGCTGTGACGTAATCGCTCTTGTCGAAAGCGAAACTAGCTGTGCAGACGACACAAAACACATCTGCTCGCAGTGGCGATAGAATCCAAACTGATTCAATTTTTGTTAAGAGTTTCCTTTATGTGATTTCGTTTGTAGCTTTTTCACTAATGGGCGGTCCTAACGGCTATAAAAATAGCCGCATACAGAATTTTTATGTCGATTATTTCATTTCGGATTTGCATAATTTATTGAAAAAAAACTATCAATATGCTGTAGGGATTCATTTCCAGCATTCAGAAGGGTCAAATTGCGTAATTCTCTACGATATTAAACTCGGAACATTTTTCGCAAAAAAAAGCTTCACTTGATCTCGATTACTGTGAATTTCACACAGCGAAAAGTGCACAAATCTAACCAAATTGTTCTTGATTTGCACTAAACTGAGGATAATTACCTGCGATTTGCGAAAAACAAATCCTAATAGTTCTTTAGAAAAATTTTAGAGCCATTAGAACGGCTGATTTTTTATAATGCTCTCCAACGTTGCTTTTTCATCCATCGAAATGACTGGCAGCTGTGACGTAATCGCTCTTGTCGAAAGCGAAACTAGCTGTGCAGACGACACAAAACACATCTGCTCGCAGTGGCGATAGAATCCAAACTGATTCAATTTTTGTTAAGAGATTTCCTTTTATTTGATTTCGTTTGTAGCTTTTCCACTAATGGGCGGTCCTAACGGCTATAAAAATAGCCGCATACAGAATTTTTATGTCGATTATTTCATTTCGGATTTGCAAAATTTTTTGAAAAAAACTATCAATATGCTGTAGGGATTAATTTCCAGCATTCAGAAGGGTCAAATTGCGGAATTCTCTACGATATTAAACTCGGAACATTTTTCTCAAAAAAAGGCTTCACTTGATCTCGATTACTGTGAATTTCACACAGCGAAAAGTGCACAAATCTAACCAAATTGTTCTTGATTTGCACTAAACTGAGGATAATTACCTGCGATTTGCGAAAAACAAATCCTAATAGTTCTTTAGAAAAATTTTAGAGCCATTAGAACGGCTGATTTTTTATAATGCTCTCCAACGTTGCTTTTTCATCCATCGAAATGACTGGCAGCTGTGACGTAATCGCTCTTGTCGAAAGCGAAACTAGCTGTGCAGACGACACAAAACACATCTGCTCGCAGTGGCGATAGAATCCAAACTGATTCAATTTTTGTTAAGAGATTTCCTTTTATGTGATTTCGTTTGTAGCTTTTTCACTAATGGGCGGTCCTAACGGCTATAAAAATAGCCGCATATAGAATTTCAATGTCGATTATTTCATTTCGGATTTGCATAATTTATTGAAAGAGACTATCAATATGCTGTAGGGATTCGTTTCTAGCATTCAGAAGGACCAAATTGAGGAACTCACTACGATATTCACCACTTTTGGAAACATTTTTCTTGAACGATTTGTTGTACAGCAGCAGCTATTTTCTTCTCTTCCTCAGAACGCGTTCTGATTGGCTGGTGTTGACATGGGTCAAATGAGATAGGTTTTTCAATAGTGTACTATTGAAATACTTCAATGCTCTTGCTATACACGTTTAAGTTGAAAAATTTCGATTCTATTGGTAGTTAGATTATATAAATCCTTCCACAGATCACTGAGCTATGAGCTTTCAAAATACGAGAAAGGCAAACGCGCCATATGAATTATCCTCTTTGATACTCGTTTATACCAAACATTTCAGAAAAGTTTAATTTTGAACTATTTGAGATTATGTCACACAACTGAAAATTTTATCATAAAATTGTGATCATATTTCCGATGGCATGTAGCAAAAATTATGTTGATTCGTTAGATACAACAAGAGATATTCACGATCAAAAACTTATCACTCTCTCAGAGGGTAAATTTTGAAAAGGCACCCCATAGTAAAGTAAGTCGTATTCACGACAAAAACGTTAGTTATCGCGATATATTTTAAGTTTAATAGTACTTGCTCCAACATTTTCAGTTCAATTTTTTTCATTGCTTAAATCTATATCAGTCTACATTAATCTAGATATTCCAAAAAAATTCATTACCAAATCCTTTATTCGTTGATTAGACTGATTTATTGGTTTATGATTGAGTTTTTTCTCAGAAGCACACCAAGGTCTCAATTTACGCGTATATATGTATTCATATATGCACGTATATGTTCATGTATGTTTATATATTCATACATAAAAAGATTAACAAAACTACACAGAAATGAGATAGTTTAACTCAATTTTATTCTATTTGTAATTTACTATGGTGACAGTGAAGCACGGTGGTCAAAGTTTGAAAATTTTCGATTCTGAAAAATCACCAAAGGGGAGCTACATAAAATTTCCGAAATATACAAAAAAAATTGGGTGTTAAATGACTTAAAAATGCATGCAACGTCGAAATCTGGTGTTATCTCAGAAACTAAATTTTCGAGATAGAATTCACGTGAAATAAATTTCTGAAATCGAATATTTTTTATTGCGCCAGATGTCCTAGAAACGCATGAAACGTCGAGATCTGGTATTATCCCAAAACATTGAAAGACCCAGCATCAGTTCAATTCAAAAATCCCCTGAGTCGATTAAAAAAAAATTGAGATAACACAAGACCTCGATCTTTCATATTATTCTAAGACAATTGGCATCACTATTTTTTTCTTTTTAGGAAATTTCATATCACTCCCCCTTTGGTGATTTTCCAAGATCGAACAACCGCCGTGCAGCACCACTTACTCATGGCCGATTTAGCTCCAATTATGCATGGAGACGTTTTTGAGGCGCTTAATCTTTTGGACACTTTCAAATGACCTAAAACTATGGCTATTACATACACGTATCACAAAATTAAGTACAACAAAAAGAAGATCATTATTTGTTCAAATCTAAAGATTTTTAGTTTTCAATGTAATAATCATGGCTAAGAAAGTCGCATACAGTTTTTATTTTCTGTTTTGAAGGATATAATATGATCTCATCCAAGCCACAGAGGAATTCGTTTCTATCTAAAGTTTGTGTTCAATACCTATAGTCAACAAGATAAAGTATATGCGTACTAATAATACTATTCATTGAGAGTAGCTACAACTTTTCAAATTAACCAGTATTAAATTGTATACCAAACGTTCGGAATTTAATTCTACAATACCGACGAAAATTCACACCTGCATCTCACTAACTCAATGAACTCATGTGTTGCCTAGTTAAAGGCGATTTCCATGAGACCAACTATTTACGGCAGGTGTAATCTGGTTATTCTACAAACGGTAAGAAAGATTCTGCATGCATAGTGAAGTATAAATACCTACCTAAATTTAATACTTGCAAGAAAATCACATAACATGTATTTGTTTTTAAATTTTGTTCTGTGCTAGACGTACGTATGATAACTACAAATCTTTTGAACAATATTTGAAATATTATATTACAGGACAGGATGTTTTTAAATGTTTCTCTTAGGAATGATCCGTCAAACTTGTAAATTTATTGAATTGATTTCTTCGAAAATAATATAATTTTATCAAGGTAATGTTCAGAAACCTTTTAATTTTACCACTACTCTCCCCCACACCAAAAAGCTTCAATTTGGAGCCCCTGGTAGTGGAACAAGTAAACACGAATATTATTCAAATTTTTATACAAAAACTCATCTAAGCTTCCACGAATGACTGGTCAACTAACATTTCCACTAAATCTATTTAGTAATTTGGCATTCGGTTATAATACCAATTTGAAACCTTCCACTGTTTTTCAAAAAATTGAAATCCGAAGTCATGATGTAAAATACTTACCTTAGCACGCTTGACTTGTTTATCCATCATTTCTCTGAACAGTCCCCATCCTCTAGTGGACTGTTCTGTTTTCCATCGAATAACAACGGTAGGATTGTTATCACTATCAATTCTGTCCAAGTCCACGATTCGCACCTCAAGCGATGCCTCGGTATCGAATAATAAATTGTAAACCATTCTTAACTCGGTTTGACCATTCATACTAAAACTCTGCACTGTTTCTCCGCAGGTAACACCCTGCCACAAATTGGAAAGGTAATACTGAGCATTTTCCCGAAACGGAACAAAATTGAGTGAATTACTGTACGGTTTCTTGATAAATTCTTGATAGTTGAGACACCTACTTAAATACGTCAGTGTGGCGGTGTCAAAATCGATTCGTAAACACGAAGCATCTTCCGCACTATAAACATATGTTCTGATCTCGAGTCCGACCAGTAAAAACCACCATACCTTATTAAACATTCCACGTTACTCCAAAGAGTTGTGCACTTTGAACAGATAAAACGTGACTGAATCCAAACTGCTCAGAAGGAAATACTTGATCGTTTACTGACTGACTGTCAATCAATTGTCATTCATTCTGTAAGTTTTATCAGTTTTTACAAGATATCTGCTGTTTAATTACATTTTTGCAAGGTTTAATTGCTGAATTATAAGGGAATGATATGATAACGGCGCTAACCGTAGAATGATTTGCTGCCAACAAAACATTTTATGTTGTCTGTAAACAGTGGAGACTGTCCCGAAATGACATCATGTCACAGAGATACTTCTGAACTGGGAGAATTTTGATAACACTTTCATTAAAGGAGAAATAAGCTAAGTCGGGACTACAGTTTACTGCTAAGGATCTATATAAAAATTCTATCCTTGGTTGATGGATCAGCCATTGAATGATATGGTTTTAACGAAAAAAAAACATGTGGTGACGGAAATAGCGTCCTAAGCAAGTAGATGCCTTTCACGCACTCAGTGTTCTTCTTGTTATTTGCAGAGCGAAAATTTGGAAATTTTCGATATTCCCATGGGGGTGTTATTATTTCCCGTCTACGTAATGCTTTCCAATCCTCTAGAAGTACTAGTTGCTTTTATTGATGATATTACTCCACCACCACGGTATTACTGAATAAGTTCACCATACATCACCATTATTGTTTCACTTATTAACCACCCTATGTGCAATGAACATTTTCAGAATGGTTCAGTTTTTGTTCATCCGGCGAATTTATTCATCATGTATTCTGCAAAGGGTTGATATATAACGAATATGAAAATTCATTTCCCAAAAATCTTCTATTAACACTAAACATACCATGATATTCTGATAATCAGAGCACCCGGGATAATGACAGCAGTGAAGCACCTCTACTTTTATATTTGTTACTGCTAATCTGTATACCTCCGAAATTTTCCAAAGATCGTTCAAATATATTCCAAACAGATATGAAATATAATTGACTTTGTCCTCACGTTTTTTTTTTTTCAACAAAAAATTTCTCAAAAGCATTTGAAAACGGCCGTCACACTAGAGTACTCCCTTAAATGTCTGTATATTTAGTGTTAAAGCACAATTTTGTGGATTACCCAAACCAACAGAAATTATTGTTCCTAATCAAATTTATGTTGAATATTAGCTGGAAAAATGGTATTAGGAAATTATTTGAATGACATGACAAAGATACTATCACACTACTAGTTGGATTCAAACTTGAAATAGTCAATATGATTTTTTTTTCAATAATAACTTTATTTTTTTATTATTTCGCTTCTAACATACATTTTTCATACATTCAATAAGGGAACACGAAGTCCGGTCATTTGACCGGGCAGGGCACAAATAGGTAAATTTTTATTGTGCAAAATAAGACAGTATCTGAACGACATATTGAATATTAATCATCATATCACTATGGTCTGTGTCTCAGCTCATTGCTTCATTCCAGGCAATGAAAGAGCCAACAATTTAGTCAAATGTAGCGCTCTTGATGGTGAATTTTAGAGTAACTGATTGCTTTCAACGAATACTATAGCACGTCTTGCCAAGGAACACTTGTCAGCTGACAAGTTTTTAGGATAAACACTTCATTATTCCTAAAATATCGACTAAGGCATGGTTCTGAGGGCTGGATGTGAGCAGGGTTTTCAATCGTATGACGTCCAGACTCGAAACTAATCGGAATTGTGGCGTGTATTTGTGGCGTGTATTTGTGTGGTTATCGGGATATTGATCATGTCAGGTGATGCCAGGTCTAATAAAAAATATAATATAAGAAATGCCTTGCGTACCCAAGGAAGACTATCCAATGTCCCAGTTCGCGGCATTCTTGCTTATCGTATCCTTCCTTTACATGAAACTTCTTTATCATTTCATCAAACCATTGGAGTTTCAGTTGATCTTTATTGCTTTTGTTGTACGCCTCCTTTCTTTTCCATGAGTTCAGCCACAGTGATGTACTGTAGAAGAAGGTCCACTTTTTTATCGAAAAGTTGGGTTCATCGACGAAGCTTATTTCTGGTTCGATGGATACGTCAACAAGCAAATATAGCCGCATATGGAGTGAAGACCAGCCAGAAGCATTGCAAGAGCTACTAACGCATCCCAAAAAGTCACTGTTTATTGTGGATCATGGGCCGGTGGGATCATCGGGCCATACTTCTTCAAAGGCGATAGGCAGAACGTTACTGTGGATGGCGAGCGTTACCGTGTGATGATTGATGATTTTTTTGTCCAAAATGAAATAATTTGTCATACCTGACATGTGGTTTCACCAAGACGGCACCACATCCCACGCGGCACGCGAAACAATGACCAATTTGTAAGCCACCTTCGGTGAACAGTTTATTTCACGTTTTGGGCTCGTCAATTAGCCGCCTAAGTCGTATGATTTAACACCTTTGCACTATTTCTTGTGGAGCCATGTTAGGACTCATGTCTACAATGATAAACCAGCAACGATTGACGCACTGGAAGCCAATATTGAAACATTTATTCGTGAAATACCAGCCGATATGTTGAAGAGAGTGTACCAAAAGCGAAACCGCGGCCAACATTTGCATGAACTCATCTTCAAACATTAAATTATATTGATCGTTCTATCGATTACAATAAAGATTTCATCAGTATTTTTTTTTATTTTTTTGTGTTTTTGTATATTGCCTTATGAAATAAACGTATTTAGGGAAAAAAAAACAATTATATTTTTCTCAATAATCATGAAAATTGATATAAAGTAGCTTTGATTTATTTACTGATCTAATCTAATATAATGGCACTACAAAATGTGTAGTAGCCCGCTAGTTATTAGTATATAATTTATTTCGCTCCGGTTTTAATCATGCTGCGGTCGATTACCGGGGGAATTTTATGATTTCAAATTCAATTATGAAATTGATTAAATAAGTAAGTAATATATAAGTTTGTACGATTATCCTAGCTAGCTGAGTGTAAGCCAAAATAGAATTGCGCGAGAAACGTGTAAAACTATCAGTCGTGGCGCGAAATTTATCTGGTAGATAGCAAAATTCATTTAATTCATTTTTAAGAAGAAGCTTCATGGAAAGCAATTGAAAACAAAACCGATATTGATATGTAAATAAATATTTGCAAATCTATATTACGTTGAATGGAAAATTGTGTGGAATACTGATTTTCGTTTCCACAATTAAATTCAGCATATAATTTTCGTTATGATTTATTTTCAAATATTTTTCCTCTGTAAACCATAATGTAGTATTCAGGATCAACTGTTCCGATTTTGACTCATTGTGCAATGCACAGCAAAATAATTTAAAAATTTACTGGTGACGCAAATCCACCTACGATGAAATTCATAGAAATTTAATTTGTCAAATGATTGCATTTTACATATATCATTTAAATGCATTCTATACTTCCTTCTAGATCGGAGCTTAATCATATGATAACTCACGTGTAAGATCAGCGTCCTACACGTTCACCAATCCGAGATATTAAATACTTAAAGGGTTGGAATTAAATTTTAACTTACAATTTCGTAGCAAGCCATGAATTATTGAAACGTTTGAATGAATGAAAAGACTTTCTAAATTTAATTTAAGACTGTACGCCAAAAACAAAATATCCTGATAGTAATTAATAACTCAATTATCTATAATCCGATTCTTTTATTACGTGATATTTATGATTTGTACGATATTTTCCAGTAAAATAATTAATTCGGCAAAATGACCTCTTCTGCGAAATGATATTTTTACCAAATTACTCAATTGATAAAATATCCTTCGGCGAAATATCCCATTCGACAAAAAAGCTTTCGTTCGACCTACTTTCCACAAAATACCCGCTTCCGTCACGTTGTGTAAAACTCGATTGAATGATATTGAGCAAAACATACCTTTCAACATATCTGTTTTCAAATAGATAAAAAAATGAAAAATACGAAAATTCAATTTCGGACTCCGAATAAGTGCATGAAAATTTAAGAAAACTAAAAAATGTAAAAATGTAATGTTAAATGCTATGTAATGTAATATGAAAGCAGAAAACATGTATTCATAAAACTGAAATATTCTACAACGATGCTTTGCAACAAAGTGCTTCTGTAACATCATTTTACAGACTATATCAGAAGAGTACTTTTTTAGTTTGTTTATGCCACGTGAGATGATTGCACCGAAGGAGGGCTAAGGTACTGAAAAGGATGCCATTATTACATCCAAATTGGAGCGAGTATCGTTCTTTCTACGCTACACCAGTTCAACGTTGAAGTATTTGATGTTGTATTCCTATGTAAATATGAACAAAATAATTCTCGCGTTTTTTGTGATAACGGCCAATAAGGCACCTATCAACATTCACTTTGAAGAGGAATTCCGAAAGACTCGGTACTCGCTGAGAGTAAGTCATAACAGTAAACGATAGAGAGAAGTTTTTTCTTTCGTCTGGTATTAAAAAATACTCTATTTTCCATAGCTCGCCTGCAATTTCTATCAAAAGTGAATGTTGAAAGGTGGCTTAGCGGCGGTAAAAAAAAAAAACGTTCGAATTATTAATCGAAAACTATTGAATTACTACAGTTGTGAAGTGGGTCCAGTATTTCAAGCAGTGGCGTCCGAGGAAATTTGGCGCCGGGGCAAAATGAGATTTGTCGCTCGGATTAGTGAACAAAAACATACGGCAAAAAAAAGCTGAACTCCATCTCCAGAACGATGACTTGGACGAGCAAAAAAAAGGTTCCAAAGATTGGTTCGCCGCGTATATGATGTAGCACTATTTAATGGCGTTTTCAAGAGATGTAAGTGAACTAGGACTGGCTGAAAAAAGGTCGAGCGAGATACGCTGTTACGGCCAACCCAACCGCAAATGCCACTGAGAACTCTCGATTTACCTCATGGTATGTACACATGTTTGAATAAAATGCAATTGTGTATTGTTGTTTTTGATGCGGTACACAAAAGCATTCTACAGGACACGTTTTGCGATAGACGATAGACGATAGTCAACGGGACAACGGTCTTTGATCAATCATCCAGTCAACAATAAAAAAAACTGAAAAAGATTTTTAGCGTTTTTTTTTCATTAAAATTGAAAATGTTCAGAACAAATTTCTGTTGTAGACAGCTATTTGTTTCCTCATAATTGAGAACGATGATATCACTCATGATTGAATCAAACGAAAAGTTTCATTGAGTCACAATCGCTTGTATTTATACAATCACTATTTATCGATAAACACATATCACTAAATTTTCATTATCTACATGTACGAACCACCGTACCACACATTCCGATTGTTTTTATCATCCCTCGCCATCTGAAATGCCCTTAACTCCTTAATCTTTGAATTTCGTAGGTACCAAAGGTAGCCGATCAGAACGATTGACACCGAGAACAGAACGATGAAAATGATTGCCGTCACCATCCAGGCGACTTCAACTTGTGTGGACGCTAAGGGTTCTACCATAGTCTCACTCAGATTTTCCTCTGCGGTGTACACTTGTGTAGTAACTGCTTGTTCTGGTACCATCTTCAGCCCTCTCGCAGATGTACCGACACACAAGCCACCTATTACCAGAACTTTTATCAGCACCGTGATGTTACTTAGAGCCGAAAAATTTGTCATGCTTGTAGCAGAATCTAATTTTATCGTACTTTGTGTACTCTTTGATGCCAAAGTTACCACTGAACATTAAATCAGAGAGGCACTCTTTTGGTATTGTCATTCGGTCACAGGCATAGAGAGCCTTCGAATGAGGAAAGATAACATTGGCCTTAAGCCACCTTCGATGTAAATACACTGATAAATTAAAGATATGCTTACCAAATTTCGCTGCTATGTCATAAATCTATATGATTGTAAAATCCAAATTTGTTCCACACCATGGTTCGATAATTTGTGAATAACGTCATCGGAATATTTGAATTTGAAAGAATTTCTCAGCAAAAACTTTAATGCACTTTTTATATTGTGGCTTGGGAGCTGTCCACAATTTTCAATCAAGAAGTATTTCTTTGATATCAAGAATGTTTGGAATGTATGAGCTCGTAACTAGTTCCTTATATAAAAACCGTAGTCTCTCGATGGTTTGTAATAATCTATTAATGATCACCAATGTCAGAGAGCATTGGGTTTTAATGTTTAAAATTTACATTCCTGAAATAGATAGAAACCAAACAATTCGTAAAAGTATCTGCAAGTGCCAAAATTCTCTTTTATGAAATTGAAATACCAGAAAGCATATTTAAATCATATGTAGTTGAAAACATTCACATTTTAATGTGTGCATAATGAATCAAGATAACGATTTCGCTTCATAGTTTTGAGACTTCTACTTTCGGTTCTTCTGCAACCGGCAATCAAAGACCGATAGACCGAAGAAAATTTGTTTGGCCCTTAGAATGAAAGAGTGCAAGCGAGCAAGAACGCAATCACCATACCATAGTATCTGCAATATTCAGACTACTTATTCATGACTATATAACCTAAAAGAAGAATCAATGTATTTTCGTCATCATTACGCTGCTTAAATCAAGAAAGTTAGTGCTGAAAATATCCTCACCTATCGCAGCGTAAACATTGGAATCAGTGCTACCAACAGAAGAGCATCTTTAAAAGATTGCTTGAAAAAATAAGATCCGCCATAAGTAGTAGTGACCTTCTCATGAACGAATGTGAAGTGATCGACAGGTGGAAGCAATACTACGACGAGCATCTGAAAGGCGAAACACAAGATACCGAGAATGATACGGATATCAATCTGTGTGCACACTCAGCCGATGACAGTTTCCCAGCAATCTAATCTATTAGAAATAAGCATCCATTTTATTCATCATTACTCCTCTCTTTTTCTCTATTTCTCGTCTAAAAAATTACCAACCGTGGCTCACTGAGAGCCGCCCTTAACGATGACCAGCATGCGGGCCACTCACCGGATCCTTGTGACCCGAGGGTGTTTCCCGCGGACCCACACGGACAGAAGGATGCGGCCACTATCGATATGTACCAACGTCATCGACCTAAACTCCAACCCACCAACCATTGCCGACTATCATCTGGAGGCAGGATTCCCCCGAGTAGATCACCGTTGCCCCAATGCGACATTACCACAATATTTGAAATTATACTAGTTTAAAGTAAATAGTTAATTAAAACTAGAAATCTTAGAGCTTAAGCAGTGTGCCTTTAAACTTATATTATTAAATAGAAAACAGGAACAACAAAGCCGCTGACAATGGACAATTTCCAGTTGACCTGTTAGGAAGGAGTGACACGTTATGTACTAGCACCTACTATGTCATTCCGATTGACATTACACACGATCGAAGAAAGAGATAGACATAGTTTTTAGCAGGAAACAGTTTCAGACGCTAGATTGACTCGCTATGTATAGAGCTAGAGCAGATTATGCACGAAAACGGTTTTCCGGATAAACTGAGGCGATTAGTCAAAGCAACGATGAATAGACTGATGTATTACGTCCGATCACCTGTAGAGCGCACTCGAGTTTCGAAGATCTTCTGATAGGCTGTACAACTACTTGGTTTCGCATGATGATGTTTGTAGCACAGGTGGAAATAAGCCCATTTTACGCAGGAAAATGTGAATCAAGATTTCCGATTGTGAATCAGAAAACTGTATATTACACAGAGTAATAGCAGATCTTATCCATACGCGCTCTTTTTATTGCGAGATAAATTTGTTCTCATTCTCAGAAGACAACCATGCGCAGGCGAAGAGCAGTAGCCGCTCTCAATAACTCGTTCGCGCATTTAAGGGCTGAGGCCAGTAGGTCGCGTAAACCCACGTGGCTCGCTGTGCGTATTACATTTCTTTCGTTGCTCTCTCGCCAATGTGCAAAATGAGAGTCATCTAGCCGGGTTGCCAAGAAAGTTTTGATATTTTCGGTTACAAGTTTGACTACATCACATAAAATCCAAGAAAGCTATCGCTTGTTTAGCAGCCTTTTTGAGCCGATTTTATTTCTTTCTCATGTTTAGTCTCATTACCAGGGAACTAAAATGGCGCCGACATAGAAATCGACTTACCTTCACAAAAATAACTTTCACTTCATTTTTATCGCGACAACATATATGTTTTCATGCACTAATCGCATCTAAATTAAATTATCTATACATTATTTTTTTTAATCAATAATATAATTTTTTAAGGCACACTGCTCAAGCTCTAAGATGATAAGGGCTTTTTCTAATTTTATTAACGACTAACTTAAAACTAGGATAGAATAATTGGATAATGTTGTATTGGGGTCGCAGTGGTCGACTTTGGCAGATCCAGCCTTCAGCTGGCGATCGGCACCGGCCGGTGGATTGAATATGTCATGAGTCTTCCAGATGACGTTGGCCGCATCCTTCGGTCCGTGTGGGTCCACGGGAGACATCTATACATTGTCAGGATAGATTTTTGATTCATGCTTTTGAAGGAGAGATATTCAATGAACAAGTTGAAAGTTGCCGTTCAGCTATGCAATTCTTCCTTCAGAAAAAAGACTTTCCCGACCGCTAAAGTCAATTAATCATTCTGAAATTTTCACAGAATAATCTAAACTAATTTTCTAAGAGATTATCAGTTGGGTTTTTTTTTATTCGTCACCGTTTCTGAGAACATCAGATTTGAAGCGTAAAAATAGCCCTCTAAAATGCTTTAAAACACACTGACCTCACTGACTCTTAAGTACCGCGACAGAAACGGATGTACAACGCTTCGTTCGTTCTCAGTGCGTATAGCCACAATACAATTCATACAATTTTGTAATAATATTGAACCCTGCATTTTTCGGCAGTTGTGTTTTCTGAGACTTGTTCAATTACTTTCCTTGGCGTACGGCACAATTTTTAATGATTAGATTTTCAAAAGCGGGGAATCTGTAACTATTCAATCATTCTAAAGTATATTTTATCTACCTCTTGAAAATTCTGACGTGATCTTGCTCAACCCCACCTTGAAATTTATTTAAAATTGTGATCCGGTTATCCCATTCAAAGTGAAAAAAACAAACATTAAATCGTAATAAATGATTGTGATCTTTCCCAATAAAGATCACTACAGATCTAATCTTTTTAAGATCAGTTGATCAGTGATCTTTGAATCACATCGACCAAAATCAATACTGATCGGTGATGAGTTTGAGCTACTATTATCACTGATTCCTGTAAGATCAAATTACTGGACGATTCGATCAGCTTTGAGCATTGTGGAAGAAAATCTCATATGAACAAAATCAGACATGAGTACCGATTGATTTACCTCTAAAATCGTTGATCCCGATGAAGGGTGTGAAAATTAGTGACAACAGTAATCCTACAGTAATTTTTATTTTTATCAATTTATATGCATGAGGATGCTAAAATTGGGGAAAATTGTCAATTTTTAACTTTCAGGAATGCTCCTTTAAAAGTATTTGTCACCAGAGTTGGGAAAAATACCGGTTTCGTTACTGCACGGTTTACGAAGTTTCAACACATATTCTCCTTTGAAACAAACCGTATTCGATTTCGCAACCTATTGTTGCAATAAAATGAATACTACGATAATGTTAATTTAACAGTTTTCACTGCGCAATAGCAATACGCAGTGCAAAATTAATAAAAAAAAATACCAAACCAGATAGTGGTTATAGCGACAAAAGACTTTGTCTTACTTTCAGTTGGTATATGCTGATGATGATGTTCATACACTATTAAGATTAAACCCAATAAAGCGTTATTTGACATGAATTTGATTTATAGAAGTAACAGGAGCGCAGCATGTGGTGCAGTGTTTGAATGGTGCGTTTGAATTTGACGTAGCAAAATCCTGCACTCCTGTTACTTCTGTGTATGATATTAACACTAAATAAGGTAATATTAATTAGCTGTGTAGCACGCTTTGTGATTGGGTAGTTTCTCTAATCATTGTAATTGTTATTCATCGCAGCATGATGGTAATATTATTAGCTGTTTTTATTTATGATATTACTCAACCACGACGGTATTACTGAGTAAATTTCAAATACATCACGAAACATGGAATTCCAATGCAACCGACGAAATAAAATAAAAAAACGAGCCTAAAATTATTGATATCGGATAATCCACATTCGAGAAAATTGAGTGGTAATTATATGGAAACTTATAATCTTTATTTAATGTGTACGTCAAATCTAAATGAACGTTATCATAATGAAAGTTATAAAAATATCCCATATAATTTATATGGAAATCCGATGGAAGTCGTGAATCGTACTGCTTGTAGCTGAAGAAATAGTTGTGTCTCCGATATTCATCAACTGCTCCAGATCATTTTTTTTTCAGGAAGTTCCGCATCGCAATGTAATTTTAAATCGCTGACAAGACAGCTCATCCAACTTCGTTCAAGGATATGCGTTAACGGACCATGAAATATATATCCGGTACATTTCATTACTCTATCTGTCTAGTAAGATTCATTTTTATTTTCAGTCTCGGGATCTCACTTCTCTTTCGCAAATATCATGAGGTGCTCCCTTACCGAACGGAATACTAGTAAAGCTTGAATCCTCAAAGAAAAGTAGTAGTTGGCGATTATCTGCTATTCGTATGAGCTCCATTGAAAGTTATATATATATATATATATATATATATATATATATATATATATATATATATATATATATATATATATATATATATATATATATATATATATATATATATATATATAAATTTTATAAAACTAGTCATATGGTATATATGAACCTATCCGAATCAAATCGAAGTGAATATAATATGCGCTTCATAAATTGTTCCAATGTATGTTGTGCGGATATCTAGTAATGGTTATAAGACGCGCCAATCAATTTGACTCAGACTGGAAATTTCATTCGTTATATGGAAATCCTGTAAAAATAACGTTAAGAAGAGTTTTATGTTTCATAAGATTATCTCATATATTTGACATGATGTTGAACATATCTTGTAACTATTATTGGAAATGCTAATAGTGCAAAATCATTAGAATATCATATAATGTGAAAAAGAAAATTTAGCTCAGTGCGGAACAGTAAGTGACAGCCATTTAAAATTCAAACCTGTTTAATAAACACAGAGTAGCATTAAAACGAGCCTCACTTTTTTAAATGTTAATTCCGAATCAAACAGTGATACTGATAACGATGAAGACATTTTTAAACAAAATTTATCTTATCAAAAAGCATTCGTTTCAAAATTCATTATAATATCTACAATAAATATGTGACATGAAAAGACAATACTGACTATTTTTATTTACTGTGAATCAATAAATTTGCTTATTTCCACCCCTGGTTTGTAGTGTGACATGGCAATTTGATGTGATGATGGAAACACACACCTTAAAACATCACTGAAATGCGAAGCAAGGCGTATTGAAATGATTATAAATGCATCGAAAACAAGATACATAGAAAGTAGAGGGTTTTAAAAGATTTTAAGCAGTGTATCGAAAATAAGCTATCCACATTTTTTTAATATGTGATGAAAAACGATATTTTATTCAAACTAAACATTGATCCTTTATTGTACGAGGTTAAACTTGAGCATAATAAAAACCGGATGAAATTTAAGTTATTCCTTCACGAATTTTCGAACTTTTGATCAAAAGTTCCTCATCAAGTTCCGGACAAATGTTGCATCGCATTTTTTGGACGCTTCAGCTCAAATTTTTTGAACTCCTACATGTTCCAAGCTGCCTTACCAGTCTTCTTGAAGATCCTCTTCACGATTGCCAGTAACGTTGGATGGGTCGAAGCTGAGGGCAATTTGGTGGATTGATATTTTTCTCAACGAAATTTATACCCTTTTCCTCAAGCCAATTGAGAGTGGTGTTGGCATAGTGAGCCGACGCTAAATCCGGCCAAAACAGTGGAGGTGTACTATGCTTCTTAAAGGCAGCAATCTTTTCTGGAGACACTCAGATCGATAGATTTCTGCATTTATAGTTCCGGTGGAGTAAAAAATGGTTAACTTCAAACCACAGGAACATATTGCTTGCCATACTAGTACCTTTCGATCGAATTTCTACACTTGAATCGACCTGTCCGCATCGCTCACATCCTCCCCAACGACGACAGTAAAGTATTGTGGACCTGAAAGGGTTTTTGAGTCCTCCTTTACATAAGTGTAATCATCCATTAAAACGCATGCATCCGGACACCGCAAAAGACACGAATACAATTTCCGGGCCCGTGTTGCTGCTCGCTTCTTCTGTTTTACAATTTGCTTCGAGATTTTCTGCTTCTTGTAGGTCTTCAGGTGATTTCGTCTCTTGATACGCTGGATCATTCCGACACTCGTCCCTGCTTTTTTGGCAAAATCACGTATTGACATTGATTTGTTCTTCATGATTAGAGATACCACTTTCTTGTTCAGTTTCGGGTTGGAAGAACCAGGTTTTCTGCCTCTTCCTGAGGGCTCTTCCAAAGAATAGTGTTCTTCAAACTTATTGATGATAGTTTTAGCACTGGCATGACGAATTCCAAACCGCTTCGCCAATTTTCGCATAGTAATACCCTTCTCACATAGCCATGTGTCCAGAACCTTAATTTTCACTTGAACATTTTGAAAATGCAAAATTTCAACCGCACAAACAAGTAAACAAACGAAAGCTGACAGCCAAACGCACACATGCTGTGATCTGAGAATAAAAAACCATCACAAATACATGCATACAACACAAATGTATGTGGATAGCTTACTTTCGATACACTCCTTAATACGGCTCTCTCCTATAATATTTGTAGACGGAGACAATACCGAGATAGTTAATGGATTAGTGTATTTGAGTACACTAGGTACTGTGAAGTTCAGCGAGCAAGTTGAATGGATCAAGTAGAAGGGGGTTTACGAAGTATCCGGGCCTTGAGTGGCTGACAAAGAGCGGCCATGGATCGAGCTACATGGAGACGTTTGCTAGATACAGCAAAGAACACCACATGTCTAGGCTGATAGGTAAGGTAAGGATACCGTCGATAATGATACCTGCAGGAAAATATAGAAACGTATTTTGGCAGGAAATCTTGAGTGAATTGACCATCCACAAAACGCTCATCAAACCGATTGTTTTCTATGACCACGATAACCAGGCTATGTTGACAAAGGGTAAAGGAGCCGAATAGAAAGAACTCTATGGCGGAGTGCAGATGGACCATCCTCAGTTGATGGAACGTCTCTGGAGAATTCCAACAGTTACTTGTGGTACCACCTCTCGTACACCCAGTTGGCTGACTGCGATGGGCGGCACACCCAGAGAAACATCGTGTGAACTTATTTCTTCTGAGACTGACATATTCGAGCTGAGGATCTCTAAAATCCTTAGCGATGTTACTGATGAAGCCCAATTGACATGATGCTTTTGAGATAATTTTTGATCGTTAATGATAATTTTTCATCTAGCAGTATTGCCCAAATCGCAAACCTAGGCAACTCTAGTCAAAACTGAGCCATCGATGTGATAGTCAAGCGATCGATCAAGTTGAGGGTGTCTTACGAAGTATCTGTGTCTTGGGAGGATGGCTGCATACATGAAGAACGCGGACAAATTGATCTCACCACCGTCAAAGCGTGACACTGAATAAATTCTATTGAGAACACGATCATAAAAGGAATATCTTGAAATGTATTTACACAAAAAGACAATGAAAAGAATATCATCGTGATTGTCAATATATTATAACAATCGGTGGCCTATATTAAATGTTCTACTTGAGAATATGGAATACTTATAGAGGCAAAGTCCCCAATAAATTTAACTTAACAATCCGATAGACAACGAAGTCAATATACAATTAATGAGCTAACGTTTTTCGGAATAATATAACCAATCATATATCTTCTATCCATTAAAAATATTTCTTCTATCCATTAAAAATCAAAAATTCATGGCATTTATCGTATAATTATATTCATAGCTTTAAATATAATTTTAATTTGATTATTATTAGGTTCGAATGTAGATAAAGACAACAATAACATCTAGCGCTAATAATGAATGTAATCTAACAACATGGAAAAGTATTTCATCGCCCAAATAACATGTGTACATCTGGTGCAAACTAATATCACATTCTGACTCGGTGTTCTAACGCTTCACTGGCATTGTTTTCTCGATGTAGTGTCAATACTCAAATCACACGACATTTAAAAAGCTGATTGTGCTTGGCGATCGCTAACTGTTACTTGGAAGACAGCACAATAGCACGAAAATAATTATATTAGTATATAGATTTTATGCACGTAAAATTGAAACAAAGAAAGCTAGTTGAATAATTGACAAACAAAAATTCTTACATTCAAGCAGGAAAAGTCCATTGCTTAAATAGGGAGTATAAACCTTGAAGCGTTGAATTTATATTAGAGTATAGTACAATACAAATGTAAGCGTCAAGGTATTATTAGAAATCGTGTTTTGAGTTTTTGGTAAATATTGTTGCTGGCTGCAAATTACTTCGTCATTTTTCGCATCTGATCGGTTTGTTGTTTCATGGAATACGAAGCATTATCAGCTTTATACAATAACGAATCCAGTTTATCCATTTGTGACGTCATTTTTTGACTCAGATCAGATGCAGCTGACTTTGCGATGGTAGCGTCCGACGCCTTCTGAACATCTTTCATCGTGTCTAATGCATCGAGCGCATCGTTAATGGTATTAGAGGACGATTCATTCGCTGCTTCATCAGAAGGATTACCTCCGCTGGGCGTAGATGGACGCATCTTCAACAGGCTAGTCAGACTGCCACAAGCCACCTAAATATGAATTTCTGTCAATACATTTCAACAATTAAATTTAGGTGAACAGGAAAATGACCTTGAATTTGTTGATCCGTTGCTGAGTTATTGATAGTATGTTATTCAGCTCATCCATTTTACCGGACACTCCTTGTGTTTGCTCATCTTGTAGATCAACTTCCTGTAATTATTCGAATATGTGTAATCAATGGACCATGACGTTTAAATAATCGATATAATGTCACATCTTACAAATTATATATATATATATATATATATATATATATATATATATATATATATATATATATATATATATATATATATATATATATATATATATATATATATATATATATATATATATACAAGGTGAGATGAAAAAACTGCAACCAACTTCAGACTGCTGTCATTTCTAAACCGCTCGTCCCACAGCTGTCAGATTTATTCTAGTGACAGCTCATTATATTATTTACAAGCGCACAAAAGCATTTTGGGGGGAATTTTTCAGAAAAAAAGTTATTTGTGATGGAATTCAAGTGTGATAGTGTGATTGCTTTGCATTTGGCTGGAAAACCACAAGTGGCTATCGTTAGAGCCCTCCAGCATTTAAAAGTGAATAAATCTTTTGTGTCTCGTACCATCGCTCGTTACCGTGATACTGGTAGCGTAGCCCGACGTCAAGGAAGTGGACGAAAAAAAACAGCAACATCGGCAGAAATGGTTCGAAAAGTGAAGAAGCGAATTGAACGAAATCCGCGTCGCAGTGGCCGAAAAATGGCTCGTGAGCTGAACATATCGCAATATGCCATTCGGCAAATATTGAAAAATGAGCTTGGACTAAAGCCATTGAAGTTCCAAAAAGTGCAAGATCTTACTGATGCGCAAAAAAAAGTTAGACTCGAAAAAGCTAAAGAGTTGCTTCGCTTGGCCGAAAGTGGTGAACTGCCGAATTTGGTTTTCTCCGATGAGAAACCATTCGTTATCCAGCAGTTTGTAAACAAACAAAATGATCGTGTTTACTTGCCAGAGAGGTCAGCTGAAAATTTGCAACTTCGGTTGGCCACCAGAACTCAAAAGCCGGCCATGGTGATGGTGTGGGCCGCCATAACAGCCGATGGTCGCTCGCCGCTCGTATTCATCGACCGTGGGGTCAAAATAAAAAATTTTGGAGGGAGTTCTGAAGCCCTGGGCACGCAAACATTTAGGCCGCAGACCTTGGACATTCCAACAGGACTCAGCACCATCGCACTCAGCACGCGCCACCCAAGAATGGTTAAGAAATGAGGTTCCTCGCTTCATTTCCACCGCACAATGGCTACCAAAATCTCCGGATGCCAATCCGTTGGACTATTGTGCCTGGGGTATTTTGGAAAGCAAGGTTGGCACTAAAAAATACCAAAGTGTCGATCATCTCAAGCAAGCGCTTCGCCGAGAATGGGACAAAATACCGCAGAGCCACTTTCGGGCAGCGTGTGATGGTTTCATTGGCCGTTTGAAGGCCATAGTTCGTGCCAAAGGTGGCCAATTCGAACAAATCTAAACCGATTCTCAAATTTGATGTTATTTCCGACATTTTTTGCTTTCATTCAATAAAATTTAAAAAAAAAATGAAAAAATTATGGCGTTTTACTTTGTTGCAGTTTTTTCATCTCACCTTGTATATATATATATATATATATATATATATATATATATATATATATATATATATATATATATATATATATATATATATATATATATATATATATATATCCGCTTCACATTCCTTGCAACTTTACAATTTACAAATAAAAGACTCGTTCTAGAGGTGTAATGATTAGAAATTGATGTATGATGTATGGTAATTTTATTTCGGAGTTTCCGTTTACATTTTTCTGATGTGCTAATTCGGTATGGCTGGAAGGAGTTTTTATCCCCTACTAATGGGCCATCATTTAAATAGCAGATTGATGTTTTGTTATTTATATCTTGTAATTATCGGAAGCCAGATCCGGTTGAAATTTAAAATCAACTGATGGAGTTATAACACCTTACCATTTGATTGTAAGTTTGTTGAAATCTGTTCGCTATCTGTGAGAAATCGTTGTAAGTTATATGATATTCTCTATTTCGTAAATATACGTACTTCTATCCAAAACATCTGCCTTCCCTCACTAATCTCTGCTAATCATCCCGTTACTATAGTTCTCACTGCTTATACGCTCATCATCCTGAAACCCATTGTAGCTAACACCTAGCCCAGACAGGCCCGTGCGCAGGGTGGTGGAGGGGGTTTAGTGATTTATATTTTCAACCTTAAGTTCCATAAACAATAGAATACTTATTATATAAAAGTGCTAATAACTTGACAATTCATACCTCGTTCTCAGAATTTGTTTTACAGCGTCAATATTGTGGATGACGCACTTTTCTTTCAAATTGAAAAGCCTCCCCACCCTCCCTTGAACAAATTAATTATAAAATAATTTACTCACTAGTTTCGGATTCCCCTTCTTTTTATATTATCACTTTTAAAAATACATCCCTGTGAACATCGGTTAAGCCATTTCTAAAAAAATTGAGCGCACAATATTTTTATTTGAATCACAATGTAAAGAGAGTTATGCTAATACATCATGAATGGAGGCCACCGTATCATGAAGTTATTCTGTTAACATTGAAGCGTAACGCACCTTAGGGGCTGTCCATAAAAGACGTCACGCCGCAAGGGGGAGGGGGGTGTTTCATAAAACGTGACCTTTTGTGACAGGGGGAAGGGGGGGAGGTTTTTGGAATGTGACGTCCAAAAATTTTCAATGAGCGCGTTTTTGAAATACCTAATTATATTACTGCTTTGCCCTATTTCCTGAAAAAATCTCCACAATAAACGTTTACATTCTATAGAAAAACGTGTATTTGTTGAAGTAAACGCTTCTTCTTGTAAATTCGGAAATGAATGATGCAGGGAATCATTTCTGTTGTGATCAGCAAAAGTGCACGGAGGAGCGAGTAAATTAGCGAAATTAATAAATTTTGCTAATATGAGTAAAAAAGAAAAAGATGCCTTCAAACGGTTTAACTTAAGTTATACACTGACAATTTTTTCAGTAATTTGATTTTTAGCATTGATAATAGTATATCATAAGAATTTCTCTCATCTGATTCTGATGCAGTTTATTCAATTGTACCCCATTTGAAAAAGGGCGGAAGTTCAACGTTTTCAGACATAGATCATGTCATGTCTTATCTTGATCATATGTGATTTTCCTCCATCAATATCGAAGCTTATCGAATCATCCAATGATTGAACTTACATAAATCAAGAATCATTTTAGCTCAAAATCACTACCCATTGTGTGACAGAAGATCAGTACCGATATTGATCGATGTGATTTAAAATTCACTGATCAACTGATCATGAAAAGATTCTCCGGCAGTGATCTCGTTTTGATGAGGTTTTGGGCTTTATTTTCTCAGCCTTGTATGCTACACTAAGGGAATATTATTCTTTACTTAAAACAATAATATATCTGTGTACCCCTAGGAGGAATAAAACAGATAATTTAAATGTTTCATCAATTCCAACCAAATACTTTTGTTAATTTATATAATCGATATTAATAAAATAATTCCGATGATTTTGTAGTTTTAGGGATATTTTTTAATCTAATGACAGCATGTAATAAATCGATTTTTTCCTCATATTTGTATGGTTTGTCATACATATTGAGTATGTATTGAGATTTGAGATTTTATTCATTCTGAATTCGTGACATGTGACATAGGGGGGGTGGGGGGTCTTTGCTTCTGCGACAATTTGTGACAAAGGGGGGATGGGGAGTCAAAAATCGTCAAAAAAAGCGTGACGGACAGCCCCTTAATACTTCAACATACGCTCCTAAATGAGTTCTTTTCTCCAACACAGTCCACCAGAATAAAAAAAGAATCACGGAATTTGATAGAACCAGATGCATACGACCCTCTCAACAATTGTATTTTAATATTTATACAAAAGTAATCTATTCAGCTGTTCATTACGTTGAAAATTCTATAACGTTGTTTACAGCCGAAACAATATACAATACTAATATAATTTCAGAAGACCATCATCAGATGAGGCTCCAGCAATCGGTAACCGTTACTGCTCGTAATGTTTCGTAAACTTGAACTATTTTACACTTTACCCTTATTCCAAAGATACAATGCAACAAAAT
This sequence comes from Malaya genurostris, assembly GCF_030247185.1. Classification (NCBI taxonomy): domain Eukaryota; kingdom Metazoa; phylum Arthropoda; class Insecta; order Diptera; family Culicidae; genus Malaya; species Malaya genurostris. The sequence continues at coordinate 126,338,319 of NC_080571.1, read as the reverse complement.
CAGTAGTTTCCTCAATTGAATTAAGCAAAATAATACAATTTCTACGGTGAAAATTTTGAAAATGAAATCACCAACCTGCATTTGCTGAGTAATTTGTTCCTCTTCCTCTACCTCTTTTCGAAGTTTCATTTTTTCTTCAAATTCTTCTAGGCTCGGTTTATCGATGCCTAACAGTTCGGCCCGCATGCATTCATACTCATAAGTGCCTTCAGTCATCCCGTTCGTGATTGGCTGACTAATAGCCCTTGAAATATAGTTTTCCCTTGTAAAAATCACTAATTTCTGTTACCTACGGCAAATCACGTTTTCCTTGAACAACGAAAACAATTTCTAGAGTGTAATTTGTCAAATTATTGATTTTTCTTAGCTAAGGGTGTATCCATCTCCCAGAGTAAATTCATGAATGGTTCAAAATTAGATATGGAACAATAGACTACGATTGTCATTTTTTAGCTGTGAAGATGAAAATATTATAATCGACATACATATGTGTCAAATATATTATTGATTATAATAAATTATAAACACATTAATCACTGCTTTGTTAGCAAAAAAGAAAACGAATCGTTTGATGGAAGAGGAATTATCAATTTAGAAATGTGCAACCAAGTATCAACAAAAGTTCGATCGAATATTAAAATCGCAATCTAACAGTATGACTCTACTGTTTAAAAGCATGCGCACATCCATTCACTTTTCAAACAAATCGTTTTCACACTTTCAAATGATTTTTGGTGATATTTTTTGATAAACTTGGTCTATACACTACATTGACTCAATATTTTTCGATGAGGCCTTTTTCATATTACTTATGTTTTGAATAATATCACTAGAAGATTCTGTCAAGGATATTTTTTTTTATTTTGGATAAAATTAGAAGCTTTCTTTGGGTATAAACTAACATAACCTTTTCAATATGTAAACAGTTATGTCAAGTTAATAAGAATTTTTCTTTATTTCGCATCGTCGCGCTAAATGATGGTTTGAAATTTAAAGCACACTTTAATCCTATAGTTCCGGAACCAGAACTCGAACCCGGATGAAATTCAACAGAAATCTACAGACTATATGACATTTCATTTGAGCCTAATTTTTGAGAAAATCGATCAAATCTTCTCTAAGAAAATTGAATGAGTTTCGTTTTAATGTTTTTGAACACTACCAAGAACAGGGAACCGGTATAGCCGAAATCGGCTGGTTTAGTCAGTAATTAATATAACCTACAAGTTAAATCAGTTTTGAGCAAAATTTAGAAGAATATTAACCTTGTTTCCATCGTCGCTCTAAATGACGGTGTGCAATTTTAAACACACGATCTTTTAGCTTAACCCAATAATGCTTTATGCTGTTGAGGTGAAATGTAGTCTAACCGAATAACCGAAACATAACAAGAAAAACCAACACATAGAAACCAGGAATATTTTCAGTGATTGAGCACAGTGGGCTTACCACTCGTTTTGTTGGGTTGTAAAAAAGACGCATTGATTCGTAATGGATTTTTGAATCCTTCACACTTTGAATATATCTCAATTCAATCGTTATTGTTAGTGATTACTATTACACTAGAACTATGAATAAGGAGTATGTATTGACTAACTTGCTTACCATGTATATGCCTGAGTTAAGTAGCAAGCATGGATTCTCTTTCAAAAGAACGATTCTAGACAAGAAAACATTCAAGTATTTTCGGTATCTTCGACAGTGGTTCACCAGATCCTTCACGCCGATGAGATGACTTTTATGTAAATGTATACACTAGACACGTATGATAGAGCGCAGTCGAATTTTCTTATCGAATAAAACCGTGTTAAAATAGATTACTGAACTGAAATTACTGCCAATATACTCTACTCTAATTGACTTTCATTGTCATCTTCGAATAAGTAGAAAGTGGTTATATTATTATTTTTCTTTATGTCAATAGGATCGTAGACTAGCTATATAATTGAAGCTATGCTATGAATCGGCTACGAAGTCTGTTGAAACAGAAAGGTCAAATTCCACAATAAACGTAATAGCAGGACTTTGTTTTGCTTGACGATATTAATTCGAGTTTTTTTATTATCTTATACAATTATATAGAGATTGTGCCAGATAAATTATGTTCTGATCCTCTATTCAGTATAATGATACATTTTCCATGAACGTATATATTTTTGAATTCTGGCTCTGGCACGAAGCTTTATAAATGTTACATATTTAAATATTCTACATGAACGAAAATACTTGACTTCAATTCATTCAGAAGTCTGTCAAGGATGAATTTTTATTTTTGCTATAATGAATGGCTACAATCTGAAGTAATATCTATTATATGATACTACACAGCCATGCATTATTGCTTTAGCAACATCAATGCATTGAAGTCAACAGACTTGGACATTACTACCATTATAAAGCATTTTATTGTAATCAACTCGTTTTTTTTTTTCAACACAAATCCCATTGCTGCATAAATTCATGTCATTATTTGATATGTAATTGCCCACCGTACCCACCGTGCATTTCTTACACCATCTCACCATGAAACAGCAGCGCGCAAGCAATAAAAAATGTGAAAAAGTTTATGTAAACTTTTCAAATTTCGGTTGTTTTGGATAAAGTTCTATAACATTTTTAGATGCATGTATTCCGAAATGGTTATTTACTTGGATAAGAATATGTTCAAATTTATCAAACATCTAGTATTCGAGCGGAGTTTTGCTCAGCGTGAAAACACCAAAAACTCCATTTTTACACAATCAATTTATCAATTCAGATTATTAGATCCGCTTTCGAGATCGAATTTGAAATTTGCCCCGTTAACGCTTCGTGTGCAAGCCTGGTTCAATGAACTTACAATTACTGCATAAAAATACTTGAATTAAAAAACTAACGAAATATGCGGAAATTGTGATATTCAATCGGCTGAATTGAAAAACTCAATCATGTCTTCAATATATGTATGTACTAATTATATCGGTGCAATGTGAAAGATGATACCACACATATTTTAAAAAATAGCACCAAACAGATATTATTCGATAATTGTTCTTCTTTTCAATCATTTATTGTCAGTATATTCAATTATGGATTTTATAGTGGATTCCTATGATATTACTCTATGCTATAAGGCACTTCAAACATGCAAGTATTCTGTACTCTACGTGAGCATGAAATGTGAATGAGCTAGACTTTTCATTAGAGGATTTACATAGCTTGTTTCAAGACCGACGATAGCGTCAACGCATTATCATACTTATATATTACAACCGTCTTCAAAAGTAACACCACTCATAAAATAGTAATATAAATTTCAATAGGGATTAACCGCGGCAAGTCCAACTCGGCCGCTGCTTCGCGAAACTGGTGGCGGACGAGCCTCAGCGTAGCTATGGCGATAGCCTTTGACCAAATTGCCAAGGCTCTTTGCAGGCATTACACGTGCCGGCATCGGTTCACGATCCAGTCCCGGATAACGGTTGGTAGTTTCTACCTCACGATAACCGATACTATTTGATGACCGAATCGGTACTCTTGGTGGATTATCTTCCTCGTCTGAGCTCCAATCATTACTATCTCGAGAACTCACTACTACCGCCTCCAGGGAACTTCTCCGTGGGGCTTCTGCAGTCCGTTTTGCGTGAATCATTTGTTCTCGTTCCTGACGCTCACGTTCGATTCGTTCTTGTTCATGGCGTTCTCGTTCCATTTGTTGAAACTTTTCCTTCGCATTTTGGAACCTATCTTTTGGTGACACTTTCCTTATAGTAGATTCAGGGGAACTGGTTTTGACGTCTACTGTTTTTGTTCGAACATCAACATGTTTCACACTCGTAGAATTTCTACTATCATCTCGGTAGCGAGATGAAACTTCGCGGAATTGTTCTTCGGAACCATTATCTTCTGGATACATAGGCTGACGTTCCCACCGATCATCGTACCTCTCACGATTACGTTTCGAGTCGTCGGAGGATTTGAAACGAGTTAGGGGAACTTTTCCGACTTTTTCAATGGGATCTTTAAACGCATCCAGTTCACTGTCTCTATATAGACGACGATCATTGAAACCACCCTGGAACTGTTCTTCAGGACTCCCATCGTGCACATAGAGGTGTTCTCTGTTAGACGAACTGCGAGGATGCTCTCGAAATTCGCGTTCAATTTTGAAATCTCGATGATCATCATAAGAAGGTGGATATTTAGTTCTACTGTTGATTCTATCCGGTGAATACTCCGTATATTCGTCCCTATAACTCATATTTTTAACGAGTTCATCACGGTATTTTGAAGATTCGGAAATGATTTCACGATATTTTTGACGATCAGTTAAGTTCTCACGATAGTGTACTCTCTCTTTCTCATACCCGTCGTAATATTTACCATTGCCTGGAGATTTCTTAAATTGAAAATTTTCTCCTCGATCATTTTCCAGATACCGATCTGTATGAGTCGATTTTCTTCGAATATCTTCTTGTTCGTATCGTTTGTCATCGATGGTAATCTTTTTTTTGCGATCATCGACTGCAAATTGGTCATTATTGAATGCTTCTCTGAATCGTGTTTGTAAAGGAGTGGGTTTTGTGATGATCGGTTTAACGTCCTCTTCACGCGAATTCACTGAACCACGTAGACTATTATCTTCCTCCCGACTAGACGAACGATGGAAACGAGCGTGATGATCCTGTCGAACGTTCGGATATAGATATGACGTCGGAGGCTCACGATACTTGTTTGGATGAGGCATTGATTCCTCTGGATAGCGCTCCTTAGCTCGGTTATTCGGTAAACGCTGATGTGACGTGCTTGCGAATGAAACTTCCGGTTCATTCACCCATTCCTCATCTGAAAAAAATCAATTGCGCGTTGTATTATTACGGGACCATCTCAATATGTGATAAACAAACAATTGATAGAATATGATGTTTGATCATAGTAAAGAAATGTGAAATTGAAAAATGTCAAAGCGCTTGCATTCAATTTTCATTGAAAACATTTTTTTCTTTTAGATTCAACAACCGAAAATTATGTTCTCTTTCCAAGAAAATTTTAAACTTTTCATTAAACTTTAGGAAGTTTTGATAAAGTTTGTTAAAAACTCGTTCAAGACACATAGCTTCCAAGTAAATTACTTGTCACTAGCCATCAACAGCCCACATGTCAATATTATAAAACATTGATTCACTACAACCAGCCTTGCGAAAAACTTGCAAGGAGCAATCTAGGCCCTAGATTTATTTAATTATTTATTTTGGAGCAGGAAAAAGCCCGATGGAGCTGAAACATCACATTCTCTCACTTCAGCACGCATAAAACCTCCTCATCGTTTATATCAACAGATTACAATAATCCAACAGATACACGTATGTTCTTAATGCCATCAGTTGAAACTAATCCTAGCTGACTAACTCTAGTGTCTCTATACATGGAGATGGCGGAGAGACGATGGGGTGGTCGAAAAAACTAACATTAGTACTATAACTGAAAATATAAAGAATCATGGAATAATCGTTGTTTCGCATTTCAAGAGAGATGAAAATCAAAGTCCTGTAAGAAACAATTGAATAAACGGCACGTACTGGAAAAAGGTTCATTATATCCGGTATTGGTTCTATCATGGGGAATTCGTATAAATGGACAAGAACGAAGACTACGACGATGAATGTCAAAATTGATCAATTGCAGGAGATTAAGACTGACTAATTCGTCAACATGTGATTGAATCAGATCAGCAATGAAGACAGCCTTGCAAACGTTCCTACGAACAGACAGCGGTTCTAGCTTAATAAGCCGACGGCGATCTTTGTAACTAGGAAGGATGAATGAGTCCCTCCATGGTAGATTGCGAAGTGCAAATCTAATGAATTTGCGTTGAACAGCTTCGACACGATTCATCGGTGCATCAGCAGCTAATGTAGAACTGCTGATGCAAACCCCCGGATCAACATAATTCGCATGAACATGAAACAAGTCGTGTGCATTTTGCACAAACTGGTTAACCACGAGGTTCGAAAACTAAAATGACCAAACGTCAGTTTGAAGTCATCATCAAATGATAGTTTGAAACATTTCACGGAGAAGTTGGGATCATTGAGATAGAGTAAAAATATGAATCAGAACAAATTGGCTCGAATGACACGTTCCCCTAAAACAAATTGGCTCAAATGGCACGTTCCAGGGCAAAAAAAATGATAAAACTTAATAATAAAATGTTCAACAAAGAAATGTGTTGAGTAGTATTAGTATTACTCAATGTCTTTTCTTATTATATTTCATGGATTTGACAGAATGTAGAATACCAGCATATGTGATGTTGAAGCCTTGCATTCGGAAATATAAGGAAAGATCGATTCATTAGCAGTTCATGAGATATCTCGATCGATCGTTTCCACTGTTAACTCTTTAGGCAGCTAGTTCCGGAAATTCTGGTAGCAGTAAATGGAAACTAATGTGGTCAACAGAGCTTCAGTCAATTATCGCGGGTAGAAGTGCTTTGCAACATTGTTTAGTTTGAAATAAGAGTAAAAATATCAAAAACATGTCATAATAACAATCATATCATAACAAAGTTTGCATGAGAAAACAGCTACAAAATGTAAAATTGTGTCATTATAATATTAAAGCAAAAACAAAATATTTACAGAAGATATTTTTTTAGTTATTTGATATTCTAGCATTTAGAATAGAAAAATATCATTACCATTTATCTTATCTGATTCTGATGCAGTTTATTCGATAGTATTTTATTTGAAGATAGAACTACTGGATCAATTGAACATGAAGAAATTGGAATAACTCATGAATAAAAAAATAAGATATAATAACTAACTTTGATGCTAAACAGTTGTTGTACAATTTCTCGATTCTTTCGATGGAATACCAAGTATCGCTAAGAAACATTAAGACACGATATGATGGTAAAATGTGTTATTATTTTAATCTTTGTTTGTCATTTACATCTACCAGAATATCAGAACAGTTTTTTATTGAATATCAAATGGGGTTTTCTAGCTGACCCAAATCTCCGGAATCCAGAGTCAAATTTTTATAAAATACTATAGCAGCTATTATTCTACCCCATCTACTACTCACTTTAGTTGTCAAAATAAAACATCCGTGAGGTAACATTTTTCCAAGTTTCCCATCCCCCTGGTCAAAATTTGTCACAATAGTTAAAAAACCCCTCTTTCCTCTAAAGCGGACGTAATTTGTGAATGACGCCATAGCAATGAGATCACCTCTCCCCCAAAACAAAGAGTGACAACGAGACTCAATTTTAAAACAACGGTAAATGAGCCAAAATAAAAAAAAACGGATCTCAAAAGATGTTATTGACTACACTCTATTTTTTTAAACGGAGAATACTCTAAGCTTAACGAACGTTGTGAAGAATGGGCTATAACCTTTATTGAATAGAAACAGTCGAATCTGAAATACATTGTTACCAGTAGTACTCTGAGTTGCTGAACAACAACATCAATCGGTACGGGAAATCATTGAAAATTCGAAATTTTTTTTCTTCTTATTTTAACTACCCAATATTTTAACATTAATCCGATCACTAAAATACCCTTCTGATATTAGCTGATAATACATGGTTAATGTCTGTGACATGACGCGGCTCTGCAATGGATGAATTGAACCAATTATAAAATTCCATGAAGCGTTCAAGATTTATGTTTTAGTTGAAATATAACGAAAATCTTTGAGGTTGGTGTATATACTACACCATAATAACACAATCACCAATGAATTCTAATCTAAGCTAATATGGACTGTATCGTTTATTATGAGTATCTCAGGCTGTGTATGAAAAAGACTTATTTTTATATTTTTACAGCTACTGAGTTTCAGTTTGTTGCTAACCTTCTGAGTGTATGAGGTGAGTGATGCCAGCTACTTGTTTGGAAGAAACATTGTTTGCGTGTGTTATTCCAAACGAGCAAACGACCTTTCAAATCCAATATAAAGCGTAAGATATTTCCCATAAATTTCGGATAAATTTTTTGAACTGCTGCCTACCGCTTTCATCAGAAAATCGAAAATCTATCATAACACATTGAAAGATTTCCCATTACAAAATGGAAGAGAGAGGGTGCACCCCCCGGTGAACGACCTTGAAGGTTAAAAGCGGTGTTAAGAAAAGCAATATTAGGCTAATAAGACCCATTGAAGCCAAATTTGAACACAAAAAGGAAAGAGTCTCAAAACAAAACAGAGAAGTCAACCTTATATAGCGCAAAAACAACGTGGAACATCGATTAGGATAGACCAACGCGATAAGGATCGTAACTCCTTGAAGACTTACCGAAAGCAAAAATATCCGAAACGCAGCCAAACTCAGGTGGATACCGTGGAAACTCAGAACACTAACTGTACGAAGACGTTTGAAGTAAAATGGCATATTATGATGAAAGGCGAAATGTAAGTTGAATTGGACTACAAGATACTTCCGGAGCGAAGTTTTATTGCGCAAAAATAAGGTCAATCTGAGCTTTGAGAAAAGGAAAGTTTCGGAAGAAGGATAAAGGAAAAGCAAAGACTAGGTATTATATTTCTTTGGTGGAATTTGACTTCGCAGCCGATTTATAGCGTGCTGAACCATTGCATGGCAGGTGCTGGAATCCTACTGACACTGAGCATCCTTAAGAGTCGGGTCTCCGACGACAACTGGCTTGTAAGACTAGTGCCCTATGCATTGAAACGCAAACCCGGGACAAAAGATAGAGGAGCATACCTCGTAAAGAAAGTTTAGCGGCAATAATTGGCTCCATCCATTCGCATTGCAAGTCAATAAGCAATCTAATTAAATTTAGAATGCAAAATACATGAAATACATCTAAATAGAGCAGTTTCTGACGCACTAATAATTAAAAATACATTCAACCTTAGCCAAAAGTTGGGTTTAAATTGGGCAAACAAATTAACAACTTAACTTGGTTGTAATAAAAATCCCTAATTTTTTATTCATAGATACATTTCCTCACTATGGTTTCGGTGTTAGTATAAATATCCAAGGAAAACTAAACAAGCGTTGCATGATTAACAATTGGAAAATCATTTCTATGCTGAAGACTTTTTCTTTGAGTCTGAATGAACATGATAGGATATATGACAAAAGGATGCGTGGAAAATTTTAAACAACTGAACGAATGTTCATCAATTATGCCATGATTTCTGAGATACATTTTCTTGTATCTTGAAATAATTCTCGTAAATATAAAGTAATCCGAAAATTCCTGTCTGTAAATTGAGTACTACTACTACTACAGCTGCTGCAACCATTGCATAAAGCGAATTAATAATCAAATTATAGGCTTACCGCTTGAACTATGTGCATCCTGTCGTTCTGGGCTGGGTGCTAAGTCGGATCCTATGCCAGATGAGCCACGAGAGGACACACCGTGCTTGTTACCCACAGATGTATTTGATCCTACTATGCAAGGGTTCCGACATCTGAAAAACGCACGATCAAAACCACCATCACCAGTCAATAGTTAACAATATTCAATGTAACGCAACCTACCTTCTAGAATCATTAACAGTCGTCTTATCGCAATCCTTGGCCGGTAATAACAAAGGAACGCCCCCGCTTAATTTTTCACGTAATTCCGCGGCCAAAGAATCGTATAACTTCGATTGGCTAGAAATTGGCGATATGGGACTGGTCGGAGAGTGCTGTTGCTCTTCACTGCATTCCGATTCTCTAGTACTGGTTCCCGTGTCACTTCCGTGTGATGAGTCAAAACGACGTGGCGAAGCGAATCGTCTCGGCATCTGCTGCTTTCTTTCCGGAGCCGCCGTCACTACCGATGCTGTTAATTGTGCAGGTAAACCCAGTCTGAAACGCGAAAGAGACGTTTTTGGTCAAACAAGTTTTTGAGCAAAAATGTGAAAGTTGTATATCAAAATATACAAACACGCCAATGAATTTCAAAGCGTCATCTCCTTAATAATTATTGAAACATTGTTGAAATGTGAAATGAGTTCGCAACCGCTACAAGATGGTGCACACAAAAGACAATCGACCGCACGCGCAGAAGGTCAACCCTGATCTGGTCAACTTTATACATAGACCGACGGACATGGCTTAGTTTTCTTGGGTGGTGCGAAATTCCAACGTGTCCCACTATACTCTCAAATTTATTTCTGACTCGTATCATCATTGGAGTTGGGTTGGGTTGAGTCCGCACTTATACACTGCCAACCAAAACAGTTTCATCGACCCAAATCTCCGCTTCAAATGCTGAGGTATTTGGAAAGAGCATAAAAGGCTTGTTATTAGATGCAGAATGACAATCATTTAAGCCAACGACGGATACGGCACAGCGAAATAAGATTTCGACAAGAATAGTCGTAGCAACAACTGCAGAAGGATGGACACCCAAAAGTGGGTACCGCTAATTATGTCGAATCGAAATACATATGTATTTATTTGGTTGAACTTTCGCTTTCTGGTAAGATTATGACGTTATTCGCACCTTTGCAATGCATGTAGCCATGTGGTGTGGAATGTAATGTGATTTTTATATGACATTAGTATTCAAAGTACATGTTCATTTAGCACAACGTTTTTTGTTTACCTTTAATGTAGAGATGAAACGAAAGAAATCAATGGAATAAGTATTGGCTATCTTCAAATATAGAGTTACCCACATTCATTATCGGTTCATAGTTTGCGGTTATATTCATCCAAATCGAACAACTAGCAAATATTGAATCGATTGTTCAATCTTGTTCAGTATTCTTAAAATTTATTTGATAAATTTATTAGTAAGCTTTTGCTTATTTTAAAATATGTTCATTTCCCAGTTTCTGTTTTGATTGATTATTTTTTGCGAGTTTGATTGATGCATACACTCAAATGTGAAAAAAAATCAACATGAATGTATACTGCATGACATGTAGCGAGTTCATTCGATTCTTGCAACAATATTTTTAATTGAATTGGAAATAATTACTCAAATGCGTTGCTACGGATTAGGAAACAAACTGAATTTCAGTGATGAACATTGCGCTCTGACTGATAGACTGTTCGCTGTCTCTGGTGTGAATGAGGAACGAAAAGTAGCTATGAATTAATTCGGTCGCTGCGAGCTCCATTGTGTCTTATCCAATCTTTTGACAAATCGAGGCCACCAACACGACAATGTACAGTGCGAGTAGCGATGTTAAATCTACCTGTCGAGGGTTGTCTACATTTACCAACATCCAGCATAGTTTCATTGTCACAAAGCACTTGCACATTGTGTTCCTCTATAGTTACACATAAGTCAAGTTCACACCCTATTGAAAGTGAACGATTACTAACGACCTCAAAAGTGGCTTAGTAATCATGATATTGAGACGACAGCATATCATATCATCAGTGAAAGCTATTCTGGAAACGAGTTTCACTTGCCTCTGTTGAAATCGAACTACTTCTCCTGATTTCATAATTCCAATCTAACTAGTTAGCAACTGAAATCAACGGTTAGATGTGAGCAGGCAACGATTCCATACAAGATTCCATATTTAATTTTTAGTTGCCTTATGTGACACAAATTCTCTCTACATGCTCCCTCGCCTAAACCAGATGCCAGGTGAGCGTGAGTATCTCGATAACATTTTCATTATCTTCTCTTCTGGAGAAGGAAATTTGAGTACGTTATCTACTTTTGTCTTCGGTTTGTTCATCAAATATTGGATCGTGGAATACAGGCTACGTATTTGCAGCACACTAAAAGGGACCAAAGAAAGGCAGAAAAGTAATGATGTTAGCGATCGTATCTGTCGACAATTATTCACACCTAAGGTCGCGCCACAGAAAAGATGAGAGACAGATCGCTGCCTGTAATCGTGATTTCCCTCTAATTCGGAAATTGATGCCATTGCCCAAGCAACAGATAACAAGATCTTCTGGCACAACTTCATCTTCCCTATTGTGGTACAAGTTTGAAAAACCAGTTTGTTAGCATATTAAAAGTTTAACGGAATATTTCAGCTGCACTGTTATTAATAATAAAATAAACCTACTTTTGGGCATCTATGGAATGAGTGCTTATGCTGGAATATTTTCCGCTCCAAGCATAGGCACCCGATCATGAAGCAGTAACAAGATTATACCAAAAAGGTGTTTTTGTAACAATTGCTGATATAAGTTCAGACTCGTCAGTAGTTAAAATAACAATTTTCTTCAACAAGTAATCAAAAAGGGAAAGTTTAGATACGATGTGTTGATCGGGCATTGATACTATATTCCGATACGAAACATGAGCTTCTGATTCGATTCTATGCTGTTCTTTGGACCTGCGGATAATTTTAAATCACAGGTCCAATGCTTAGCTACTTGACTTGACTTCAAAATATCTCCCTTTGACCTATGAATGAAAACAAGTAAATTTATTTAAGTAACATTGAAATTTTGAAAATTTGCATCGATTCGATTCGATGTGAGTTCCATTTCGACCTTTATTTCCGAGATCCGATTTGGTCACATCTAAAAGTGGTCTACAAATAGAACTATTGTTGAAATCTGAATCGATTTGCCCAATTTTGACGAAACTTTGTACATGTCTTTAGTATGACAAAACCATTATTTTTCACGGATAAAGACTGACCCAGAAAGTATGGACGCACTTTGATTTCGCTGTAAATAATTCACAAGTGTTAGATATTTAAATTTTATTCCATATACTGATAATATTAGACTACAACAACAGAATATTATTCTCAACATTTGCTACTTAGCCATTGTAGACTAGCTGGCGCACCTTCTTGCGAACGTTCTTCATTAAATTCCGTACAGACTTCTTGGCGACTAGTTTTGAGATTTTTTTCAATCTTTTTCGAACTGTTGAATGTTTCGGCTGCCGAGACATGTTTCCTAAGATGTGCCTTCGTTAATGCCCAAAATTCCTCAATTGGTCGAAGTTGTGGGCAATTTGGTGGATTCATGTCTTTTGGGACGAAAGTGACATTTTTGGTAGTATACCGTTCTACCATTGATTTCGAGTAGAGGCATGAAGCAACGTCTGGCCAGAAGACAACAGGATCCTCGTGGCTTCGAATCATGGGTAGAAGTAGTTTTTGTAAACATTCCTTGATGTATATTTCGCTGTTCATTGAAGCAGTGGTGATGAAGGATTTCGAAATCTTACCGCAGCTACAAATTGCTTGACAGACCATAGCTTTCTTACCAATTTTTTCGACTTCAATCGATGTCTCGGACTGGTTCAACACTTGCCCTTTTCGCATCGTATAATATTGTGGTCCCGGCAAGGATTTGTAATCGAGTTTCACGTAGGTTTCGTCGTCCATGATTATGCAGTTCAAATTACCAGCAAGAATCGTATTGTACAGCTTTCGAACCCTCGGCCTGATCGATGCTTCTTGTTTCGGACTACGTTTTGGTTGTTTCTGCTTCTTATAGGTTCGAAGATTCAAACGTTCTTTAGCACGAAGAACATTTGACTTCGAAGTGCCCACATTTTTGACCACATACCGAACTGAAACCTCCTTCTTTTGCTCGAACGCCTTCAGTATACCTTTACCCAATTGAGGGTTAGCAGCACCTTTTTTCGACCCGTTTTCGGTTTATCCTCAAAGGTGTTATCCTCACCGAATTTCCTGATTGCATTTCGCACGGCTTTTCCACTTACTCCTTCCATTTTTGCTATCTTTCTCAGTGACAGTCCGCGTTCTGTGCACCATTTGTACACAATTCTTCGACGTTGTTCTGCTGAAAGTCCACGCATGTCGAAGCAAACTAATGAAAACGAATAAACAACTGCACAAGTGGTTAGAGAAGAGTGTAAACAACAGGATGCAGCCATACAAATTGACAGATTCTGAACCATTGCGAAATTGCAGCGGTTTTTGATTGCGTACATACTTTCTGGGACAGTCTTTAGAGAAATCAATTCGACTCAAGACTGGTTTTTAAAAGAGCGAACTCCGTTTCTTCAAATCGTTCTAACTGTGAAAAAAACTCTATTCTTAATCCACCTAGTGGTATGATAATGCCTTTTCCTTTCATCGATACAGTCTCATTAAAATATTGTTTGCCTTTTTATAGAGATAATTTCTGACACTAATTTGAGCTGATTTTTGACACAAATTTATTCAAATTGATTCGGTTAGTTCACATAAGCATGATTCAGCGTTTATGTCACACATTCGGAAACATTTCTCAGATTAAGCGTATCAGCAATAATACATTTTAAAGAGATCCTGAATTAATTATACGGATAGAAAACAATTATTTTGACGATTGCGTCGCTTGTACGATTATATATCCGAGACTTGAAAGTCAGCCATATGATTTTCAAAATCGACCCTCAGCAGAATTTTAGTCTCGAATAAGCCTAAAATTATTGATATTGATTAACCCATATACAAGAAAATTGATAATAAGTTTTGACGTTTACGTTACATATGCCATGATATCAATGGAACCGTAAGTCACATGCATTTGAATATGAAACATGTTCAATGAACCAATAGTAATTTCCAAGTGAGCCCAACTTTGCTGAAATCAGTTCAACCATCACAAGGAAATTGAGCAGAGAGAAAAGGTACGTTTAGTTACTTACGTCACTCAAACCATTATATCTTCGGAACCAAAAGTCACAACCACATGAACTTCAAACTTAATCAACGGCCCAACAGTAGCTATTAAACAAGCCTAAGTTTGTTGAAATCGGTTCAGCCATCATTCATAAAATAGAACAGTAAACAAACAACGCGTTTTGTCAGTTACGTCACTTATGCCATTATACCTCCGGAACCAGCAGTCACAGACATATGAACTTCAAACTTGACAAATGGCTGGATCAATGGAATCAAAAGCTGAAAAACGAGCCTAAGTTTGTTGAAATCGGTTCAGTCATCTCTAAGAATATTGAGCGATAATCAAACAACGCGTATTGTCGATTACGTCATTTATACGCGAAAAAAAATTGTCGAAAGTTTCATACATATACAAACAAGAACACTTTCCGATCTCGTCGAGCTGAGTCGAACGGCATATAACACTTGAAAAGAAATTCACCGAAAAAAATTGCATTTAAGAAAAACGAATCTCTATTTTATTCTTCTAATATTTTATGTTATTTTAACAGACATTTAACAAGGATAAATTTTTAATATTACCATTTAATTCTGTTATAAGTACTAAATGGTAATATTAAAAAATTTATCCTTGTAAATCATTCTGTTCAAACACTCAAACGAAAAGTTAAAGACATTTAACGTTAAGGGGAGTGACTCAATGAAAAATGGATTTTATTTTAATTGCACTGGTGGATAAATATAGTATCAGAGAACTAAGTTGCAGAGCTTTAAAGCCCAATACTTCCAGAGGTATAGTTCCATACTCGAGATATAAACTGCCCATCCATACTACCAAAACTCCTGAGCCAATCGACACAAATCTTCTTGTTATTTTGTTAAACCGAGAAGTCCGTTAACCTCTTACAAGAATAAATTAATTATTATGTTATTAATTATGTAATTATTATATTATTTTCAATAAAAACAACTACAAAACAACTTGCTTTTCTTATATATATGTTTCTATATTTACATGTTGCTAAATATGTGACATTCTAATAGTATCGCCTAACAAATTTAATATGTAATTTGGATACATCAAAGTTTAACTTCGCACTAAATCGTGTGAACATGATGATTTTTCTAAAACCTAGCCTCACATTATTTATTTATTTGAAAGCAACAAAAAGCCCGATGGAGATGAAATTTGCAATTTCTCTCTCCAACTGGCATAAAACCACTTCACCATTCGTATCAACAGATTACACTGATCAAACAGATACATGAAACTAACAATTGAAATTAACAATGAAAACTAAATCTATAGCCCTATAACTAGTTGATGACACCAAGCATTACAGGGCAGTAAAAGTGCTCTTCCTAAAAAGGTGAGAAAGGTAAATAGAATACAAGGGTTGCTGGAGGGGGTGATAAACGAGCGTGGGCGAACGACGGGATTAGAATCGGCATGTAGATATTTAATATGGTCGTCGTTTTGATATTTTTCAACATGTTTTTCTTATCCTCAAACCAACATCTTCGGTTGGTTCAAATGTAATTATCCTGACTTCTCCTGTTTCTGAACAATAAAAAAATTAAAATTGATCATTTTTCCAGCACACATCGGAAAAAAATCATGCAAATTTACGTCATAGTAGATGCACATAAAAAGAGTTTCGCAATATCCATGAATGTTCATCCCTAGAGCATGTAAATTTTCATCATTTACAGCTTATTCAACTGATTTCAAAAGCCAAATAAACACAAAACCTCAATTTACATCCTATACGTGGCCGTTCTTCTTGTATTGTTTTTCTTTAAATTGGTGTTAATTTCAAAACTAATAAATGTAGAAAAAGCTTCACAGAAGAAGCTATGGGAAATAAAACGAGCACTCCAAAATAATACAACAAATAATGATCCAAAAAATAAAAAAATTTAAAAAAAAAATTATATAATGATTTTTTTTAAATAACATTTCTGCAATTTTTTGCAACGTTTCCATTTTGAACCTGATATTAAAAATAACATTTGGTGTAAGTTTTATAAGAAACTTTTTAAAATTGAAACAGTTACGGTTGAAACAATTTATAGACTTTTTCAAATTTTCATATCGCTAATATAAAATAGTTAATCACACACTAGAATATTACTATTAAGGCCAATAGATTTGCTCAAAATATGCTGTCTCCTAAAAATAACCGTTCTGAAATTCAGAGTACTCAGAATTTTGTTGAATTGCATTTCATGCAATTCATCAATCAAAGTATTTTCTAAATCAAATTATCTCTGGGTATTGGATGCAAGTTCCATTTGCGAGCTATTGCCTGTTATTTACACAGCTTCTGGGTTTAGATTCCTCCGGTGTGGTATAGTCGGACTTACAAAAAAAAAACAATTCCTTGTAAAATTCAGTCATTGTACGAATGGCATTCTTATGAATTGAGTAATTAGTGGATCTGCGTCATCAGTAAATTGTATATTTTTTTGCTGTACAGAAATTGTTCGTCGTTGGGCCGTTCAGAACTCTGCATAGTGATACTATTCAATACAAAATTCTTTAATATGCTAAATGTCCTACAATTTCTCACAGAAGGATTCCAATAGTTCGTTTTGATCTTTTTGGTTCCATTCAAAATGCTAGTTCCACTTGACACTTCTAAAATTAATACTGCTTATATAATTTTTATCATTATTTAAGCAACGAATTCACAGAAAATCTCAGCTAATCTAAATCAATCACATAACAGTCTTGAACAGACACGTTACCAAAGGGTGGGGGGGGGGGGGGGGTGGTTCGGTGTACAAGGGGCCCTGGCATTCTTACTACTAGTAAAATATAAGCAATTTAGTAAAGTTTGATTTCAGAAATTTTGACTACTATTTCCGATATTGGAATAGCACAGTAAATGATTAATGCCTTAAACTAACAAGAGCAACACAAATAAAAATATTTTGTGAATTTACATTAATTTTCATGCACATATTTGGAGTAAGCAATTGAATGAAAAGTTACTTTACAATTCTTGATTTTTCGATGTACTTTTAACGCAAAGCTGAGCGTTTTTTGAAACATACAGTCTTGTTTATTGACAGATGATTTATTTTTTATTTGTGGGCCCCTCCCGAAACGAAATCCTGGGTACGGGCCTGATCTTGAACACATTCATTGTTACAATACCTACTTGTCTCATTATTAATCGTTGTTAGTAACCAATTACACTTCAGCAGTATCCTATTTGAAGTTCTTAGATTTTTACCTTTTTTTTATAAATATAAAAAATAGGTATAGAATTCGCTCAAACTTTAGAAAAATTTTCCGAGGCCCGAAGGGCCGAATGTCATATAACAGATCGGCTGAAAAGTTCGTATCGTTTCTATGAGAGGGCGCCACTAGAATTAAATCCATACCAAAAGATACGTGTATAAATTTGACAGCTGTCTGATTATTAGTTTGTGAGATATTGCATTTTGAGTCAAGCTACTTTTGTTATTGTGAAAAAAATGAAAAAAAAGGAATTTCGTGTGTTGATGAAACACTACTTTTTGATGAAAAAAACGCAAAGCTGATGAGTGTTATCCAGACTCTGCACCGGGCGAAGCAACAATTCGTAAGTGGTTTGCAAAATTTCGTACTGGTCATATGAGCACCGAAGACGATGAACGTAGTGGACGTCCAAAAGAGGCTGTTACCGATGAAAACGTGAAAAAATCCACAAAATGATTTTCAATGACCGTAAAGTGAAGTTGATCGAGATAGCTGACACCCTAAAGATATCAAAGGAACGTGTTGGACATATTATTCACGAATATTTGGATATGAGAAAGCTTTGTGCAAAATGGGTGCCGCGTGAGCTCACAATCGATCAAAAACAACAACGAATTGATGATTCTGAGCAGTGTGAAATTGAACGAATTGGGCTTCGAATTGCTCCCTCATCCACCGTATTCTCCATATTTGGCCCCCAGTGACTTTTTCCTGTTCTCAGACCTCAAGAGAATGCTCGCTGGTAAAAAATTTAGAAGCAATGAGGAGGTAATCGCTGAAACTGAGGCCTATTTTGAGGCAAAGGACAAATCGTACTACAAAAATGGTATCGAAGAGTTGGAAGATCGCTATAATCGCTGTATCGCCTCTGATGGCAATTATGTTGAATAATAAAAACGAATTTTGGCAAAAAAAACGTGTTTAATCCACCTAGCAGTGAGATGATACCTTTTTTATCAATCCGCATGTGTTTTTTGCATGAATATTCTTCGGTGTTTAAGTTTTCGTGACATTATTTTAATGACCGTCGTTTTAAGCGACAATTTGAGATTTTAATCACTCATTACTGTCGAAACTCAAATCGTATCGAATTTGAATCTAGAAGTGTGATAACCGATTAAACATGCCATGATATGTAAGTTCCACTTTAGAGTTTACGGTAATTTAAGGTTCTTCCAGGGCCGGTATTCAGGAACCAGTATAACCCAAACCGATTCGTATGGCCATACGACGAACGTCGAAACTCAAATCGTATCGAATTTGAATCTAGAAGTGTGATAACCGATTAAACATGCCATGATATGTAAGTTCCACTTTAGAGTTTACGGTAATTTAAGGTTCTTCCAGGGCCGGTATTCAGGAACCAGAATAACCCAAACCGATTCGTATGGCCATACGACGAATAAATTACAACAGTTTTGAGTCTAACTTTGAAGCTTTTCGGGATTGTCATCTTCTATATCGGTTTGAATTTTAAAAATTCATCATCATGAATTCGAGAACCGGAAGTCATAATGGGATAAAATTAATTAATTTTTGTATATAAGTTTATTTTAATTTGAATTTTTGTTTCTGAAATTTGATTAGGCTTTTTTTGAGAAAACGATTGAGCTTTGAGAAACGATTTTATACTGGAACCGGAATTTTAAAATCGGTGTAGCCGAAGTCAGTTAAATCCACCTCAGAAGCTATATAGTTTACATTTGTTTCAAAATGTTTGACAATCAGTGTAGACATCTTTGAGAAATAGTAGTGCGAATTGGATTCGCATCGAAAACTGAATACCGCTAAAACTGAAATAAGTTTATTTTGTTACTATCCAAATCTGCTAACCCGATAAATCTGATTAATTTATGTGGAATAGACAATTTTATACCAATCACCCTTTATCCCCGAAACCGGAAGTTGGATCTGACTGAAGAGCAAGATGTTTTATAGAATCTTGAAACTTTTCATTTGAATCTTAGATGATTCTTAGATTTCATTTGAATCTTAGATCGGTTCAGCCATCTACGAGAAGAATGAGTTACACAATTTTGATTTCGTTTCACATATCATCCTGTAGTTCCGGAACCAGAGGTCGGAACCAAACATAATTCAGGAACTTTGTTTGGGAGCATACGACTTTTCGTATGAATCTGAATTTGAAGAAAAGAAATTTTCCGAGAAAATTGAGTGAAATTATTTGTCACACACGCATTTGCTGATCTCGACGAACTGATTCGAATGGTATATGGATGTTATGTTCTTCCAGCATTTATTGCTGTAAGTAGTTTAAAACAATATAATTTAAAACTGCCATCATCTGGTTTATATATGTCATATTCGAACGATTATGTTGCCAAAAACGAGCCTTGCTAAAATCGGTCCGAGGCTAAATGTCATGAAAAAGATGCTGTACACAGTCTTTTTGGTACTTAGAAACGATTGTATGTAACAGTATAAAAAATCGTGTTTTCCGTTGCTCCCAAGCATTTCTTTGTCATACAGCGCTCAAAACTTCTACTGCTGGAATAGGGGGAAAAGTCGTTTACACAAAAATTTCGATATCTCCGTTAAAAATGGACGGACGAACTAAGCAAATGTCCGTGTGTGTGTGTGTATGTGTGTTTATCTGTATGTGTGTTGTCAACTAAGAGGTCGAGATCTCAGAGATGGCTGGACCGATTTTGATCAAACTAGTCGCAAATGAAAGGTCTCCTCGTCGCCCTGAACGCTATTGAATAGTTTTTAAATCGGATGTTTACTTTTTGAGTTATACGAAGTTTTATGTTAAAATTTTCAGTTTTTTGACAGCATCTGTCACAATTGACCTTGAAAACAGAATATATTTTCAGACTTAGATTCCGCACGGTAATACCTATCCAACAAGCCATAGATTGTTAAAATCCGTCCATTTTTAACGGAGATATCGACATTTTTGTGTAAGCGACTTTTTCCCCTATTCCAGCAGTAGAAGTTTTGAGCGCTGTCTGGCAAAGAAATGCTTGGGAGCAACATAAAACACGATTTTTTAAACTGTTACATACATTTGTTTTTAAGTACCCAAAAGACTGTGTACAACATGATATTTTGCCTCGGACCGATTTTAGCACGGTTCGTTTTTGGCAACATAATCGTTCGAATATGGCATATGTTAACCATCATCTGGCAGAATTGTCGAGTTGAAGCAATTCCATAATTATATTGACTTAAACTACTTACAGCAATAAATGCTGGAAGAACATAACATCCATATACCATTCGAATCAGTTCGTCGAGATCAGCAAATGCGTGTGTGACAAATAATTGCACTTAATTTTTTCGGAGATGACTCAACCGTTTTCTACAAACTCAGATTCATATGAAAAGTCGTATACTCTCAAACAAGTTTCCTGAATTATTTTTGGTTCCGACCTCTGGTTCCGGAACTACAGGATGATATGTGAAACGAAATTAAAACTGTGTAACTAATGTTTCTCGTAGATGGCTGAACCGATCTAAGATTCAAATGAAATCTAAGAATCTTCTAAGATTCAAATGAAAAGTTTTAAGATTCTATAAAACATCTTGTTTTTCAGTTAGATTCAACGTCCGGTTTCGGAGATACACGGTGATTAGTATAAAAATGTCTATTTCACATAAATTAATCAGGTTTATCGGGTTAGCAGATTTGGATAGTCGATAACCATATAAACTTATTTCATTTTTGGTTGTATTAGCACCCAAAAAATTTATTCTCACTATGATTCCTCAAAGATGTCTACATTGATTTTCAAACATTTTAAAACAAATGTAAACTATACAGCTACTCAGGTGAATTTGTCTGACTTCGGCTACACCGAATTTCGAGTTCCGCTTCCAGTATCGAATCGTTTCTCAAAGCTCAATCGTTTTCTAAAAAAAAAGCCAAATCGAATTTCAGAAACAAAAGTTCAATTTAAAATAAATCAAATTTTATCCAATTCTGACTTCCGATTCTGGAATTGTAGGATGATGAATTTTTAAAACTCAAAGCGATATAGAAGATGACAATCCCGAAAAGCTTTAAAGTTGGACTCAAAAATATTTCAATTTATTCGTCATATGGCCATACGAATCATTTTGGGTTATGCTAGTTCCTGAATACCGGCTCTGGAAGTACCGTGAATAATGATGAAAAACTCTAAAGTGGAACTTACTTCGACATCTTATGGAATGTTCAATCGATTGTCACACGTTTAGATTGAAATTCGATACGATTTGCAGTTTTGACATTACAGAGTAATGAGTGATTAAAATCTCAAATTGCCACTTAAAACGACGGACATTAGAACAACGTCATGAATACTGAAACACCGAAGAATATTCATGCAAAAAACACATGCGGATTGAAAAAAAAAGGTGAATTAAGCACGTTTTTTAACAATCATTAGGCACAATGCGGTTCCAATGATAATTCCTAAGATTATTTAATAAATTTGCATCATATCAACTGTGTGACTGATTCTAATCGTCCCGTGCTTCAAAGATCAAACATTTCAAATACTTTAGAAAAATTTCTATATCAGTCTTTAAAGAAGTGTGAATAATAGATAGGTATTGCAAATCAAATGCTAATCTATTTCACATTATATTATACTTAAGGATCTAAAACCCGAATTAAATTTGTTTTATAACGCAATTATGTTAAATACTGTAACAATATTGCCCTGATACAAGTATTTGACTTTATTGCCATTCGGATATTCTGAGATGATTTTCCGGTTTAGCTTAAATGGAAGAAACAACATACTGGTGAAAAGTTCCCAGTACAGAAAATGTTCAAAGACAATTTTGATTGTTGTTTTTGGTATCTAGATCCATCCCATACCGCCCGGAGACAAGTTTCATCACACACTCGGTCAAAGTATACAGTGAATCAACGAATATATTATTAGTGTAATTATGTTTTTTTCTCGCTGGTAATTAACTCCGACGGGATAAGATTTCATTCCTAGCCACGAATGGTTTCGAGTGTAGATCTCATAGCCGCTCTTCGATGCATTCAAGCGAAGAACTGGAAGAAGCAAAATACTTTCACTTTCAAGTCGGTGTGTTGAAAGTTCGGATAAATCGAAATAATTGAATAATTGTGTGAATTATAGATATAAATAGATCATGTTATGCTATTATTGCGATGAACTGATGTAGAACCCTGATATTTGCGCCACTCAGTGCATGTCTGTGATGTTTTACAGGTCAAACCTTTGACATTTTTGTGCAACAATATTAAATAGTCTGTCAAAGAAAAGGGTATTCTTTTGCGAAACCGGTATTCAGTGGAATAATTTAAACTTACCCGAATCGGCAACTAGAAACCGAGCAATTATCTGCCTTTCACATGCATCACGTGTGGCAAAAATATTTTTTTCTTTCATTATTTCCCGTTTTATAATAATTAGATAGTATTATCTGATAGTTTTTCCTGTGAAACTTTTGGTTAAGCAGAGAATTCCTTGGTCACATGAAGCAACAAGTGTTGGAATAACATTCCTTCCCATCCTACATTGACCTGCATGGGCGTGGCCATCTACGTAATTGATTATTTCATGCTCTAAGTCAGTTTAGGTTTCACGTTGAGCATGATCCCAAGTATCATTCGTTTGGTTCAACATGCAATTTTAACAGATTTCTGATCAATAACGGGAAACTCACGGGCGATCAACTAAGCTATCGATATCAAACGCTTTGAACATAAGACTGAAGTGTGTATCTTTATGACATGTCGTCGTAGAGATTGTGGACTGTAAGTATATTCTTATAAATTCCCTGTGAATTAAAATAAAATCCTGTTTCGCAAATCGAACGAAACCTAAAATTATCTTATATCGGTTATTACCAGGAAATTGACGAAAATGTTTTTGGCAGACGATGGTGGTTTTATAAACAACCTGATTCATAAAAAAAAATCACATTTATGTTAAAATACCACCTTTGGGATAAAAGCTTCGCAACCTGCCAGTTATGATGATATTATGATGTCGACAAACTTGAAAACGTAGTAATTGTATCTATTGCATTGAGGGGTTTGTTATTTAATTATCCAATTGTTTTTGAATTAGTTGATTTTAACAACAAAATTTCCAAAATAACTATGAAATTAGTTAAAATTGAGAATTTACTTTGCTGGAAAAAACTCTTACTTTTAGAGAATTTGTTTAGTTGGCGAATATCCTGGACAAAACCCAGCAATATTTCAATCCAACACGAAATTCTCATTGACAACTAATTTGTTAATAAAATCAGAAAATTTGTTTTTAT
Organism: Malaya genurostris; assembly: GCF_030247185.1. Classification (NCBI taxonomy): domain Eukaryota; kingdom Metazoa; phylum Arthropoda; class Insecta; order Diptera; family Culicidae; genus Malaya; species Malaya genurostris. Next base: position 126,314,279 of record NC_080571.1, on the reverse strand, counting down.
TTATCTATCACCATCATTACTGAAGGACAGCACAAAGAACACAAAGAACAAAAATGAAATTGGTTTAATTAACAAGTTTATTAGCCAAAAACCCATGAGATGTGTCAGAGCAAAACCATCCATTAAAAAAGCTAAAAAGGACAGTCTTGTTGAAACTGCTTGCAAATTGTTTTGATGTTTTTCGTATCTGTTACGATATATCCATAAATAAATTTCTGATTCGGTTTGTGAAAATGACGTAAACTCTTAGTGGAAAGTGTATTTATTCAGAATTTGTGCGCATTTGAAGCGATTGTGCGAAATAATATTTTTGCGCGGAACAGTGAAGTGAGTTTCGAATGTTGCACTCTAATTGTATATGTCAAATGATGTTTTTTGTATCTTCCAACCTTCCGGGCTACGCCGTCCGATGTATTACTTGTATACGGTTTTTGTTTTCAGAGTGCTCAAAGTTTTCAGTGAGAGAGTCGATTTCGCGAAGTCGAATGAAAAAAGCAGCGATTTAGAAGAAAAATTTTCGAAAAGAAGTTTATGTTTCGCTTATGTCTTTTTCTCCAATACAACATCGTATTTATACCTGCCAATATAGAAAAGACTACCGCGACTGAAATATTTTTCGGTAGTAGTGTGCCATCTAGTGGCTAGTAGTCATTACGGTGTTAACGTTTTTTTCGGTGACAGTGCGCCACATAGCTGCAAATTGCAGTAGCCAATTCAGCCATTTATGTTGGTTGAAAACAACGTTTTAATTCTCTAATTCAACTAAAAAATTAGTTGAATGGAAATAAAGTGTGCCTTAGCTATGAAATGACAGCACGTTGAAGTGGTGAATTCAACTAAAAAATAGCCATTTCAATAAATATTTTATTATTATTATTAAGGGAATCAGAAATAAAAAATCTAAATTAGCAAAAGTAAGATTTTTTTAGTTGTCTCAAAAAATAACTAACTAAAATCAGAAAATCAACTAATTTTTTCGCCAAAATGCTGATTTCGGTCTTTCCGTGTAGGAGAAATTACTTTCATGTCTTTTTTCTTTGTCTGAGATTCGTTTGAGTGATGGTATATAACATATTTGAAGATACCATTACTGTCCTACCGCCACATATAAAACAAAAATGGTGATAAGGGGCGCGGACCAATCACTACAAACGATTGAGATCGATTATCGGAATAGCCACAAATATACAGGCTCAAACGAAATTTTTCAAAAATTCATGTAAATTTATAATTTGCTGCATATTGAAAATCGGGACTCAAAACTGCCACCTACTATAATGTTCGCCTTGAAAAGTATGCAAAAAAATTGAGTGATAAGAATGCAGTACCAAAAATAGTGTCGATCGCGAAGACATCTGCAAGTACTCGTTAGGCTGCTCATTTCAAAGTTCATATGCGAGCTTGTATATCTGTTATCTGTGATCAAACTAAAAGCGATTCAGTATTTTCTCACCTTCATCAAAACATCAAACCCATTTGAATGGACACTGTTATTTTCAACCACACTTACAATAGCACTGGCAAAATCTTAACAAAACATATTGTCTCATGTAAAGACCACAAAAAAGATTGCTGTGATCGTGTTCCTAAAATGAGATCGCGTTGAGCGTGCGAATGTCGTCGAAGCTATTAAGCTACTTGAACATTTTTAAAGCTCACATAATAAACTGATTTCGTAACACGATTCAGTTAGGTTGGATTTGCACTGCCCTGTAAAAGTTTGGACTCACTTAGAAAAATCTGTTTGTTTATTCAGCACTTGAATCATCATCCTCAGACAGTTGTAACGGATTTGAGAATACCATCTATTAAATTAGTTCAAACATATACACTATTTGTGATATTTTCTCGTAGAATAAATAAATAATATTTCAAAGAAATCATTCAAATCTCATTCTTAAATGTGTTGCCATTTAATGTACGTAAGTACATAAAGACGTAGAATGATGAATAAAGTAACGAAAAGAAAACTAAACGATTTTCTCAAGCGAGTCCAAACTTTTGCAGGGCAGTGTATGTATGGAACCAGAGAAGATGTATAGATGAAACTTAACCAAAAATCGGCGTGTGTCGTATAACTTACCTAGTTTCTAGTTCAGCGAATCGTTTTTGGTTGTCTGGTCGATTAATTAGAATCTGAAGCTGGTCATTCAGCGCCTGAGCGGTCGTCTCCGAATCACACCGATATGCATGTACGTGAAGAGGACATTTGGTAGCCGGGTTGTATAACAACAGGATACACGCTACAATATCTTCTGTCTGGACAGAACAAGTTATAGCACCGTGAGGAATGAAATGCTTTGCCGAACCCTGAAATGACAAGTTTGTTTGTAAGGATCAAAGGATCAAAATACAAAAAAATATTGGAGTAACTTATGAAATTTATTTTCTATCATTTCGATTGTCGTGAGATTGCATATTAAAGTACTAGGTTTAGTCCGCTCTCGTATCTTCTTTTCGTTGTTACACGTAATTCAAGGAACTCAACATATATGCTATCAAATTGAAAAAATTATATTTTTACCTGTATAATCTTCAAGCCCTTGTGAGATATCTGTAGCGTAATTTTAAGCGGTTCGTGTTCCTTCGACTTTTCGATTAAACGGGGAATTACCGGTAGAAGAACTCGTGAACCACGGAGTCCTTTCGCTTCCTGTGCTCCGAGAAACCACACGTAGTAGGATGCCTTTTGGACATCCTTACGCAATCGGAGTGCCATAGTTCGTGCGCACACATAGACCACTGATGGCCGGAAAATCTAGTGCATCAGCATCGACAATCGCATTGCCTGCAAAAGTTATATAGAGAAGAAAAAAAACTATTGTTTAAAGCTGCACCTCCAAAGGCGATAATTGGCATTATCGTGCATTTGTCGATCGGTTCGATCTCAAAGAAAAAACAGGTGATCGCACTGTTCCGAAATAATCGAGTTCTCATGTCATCTTTCATACCCCCGCCAGATTGTGTTTCTCGTTTTCTTCACACTCCTATTTGGCTTGCAAGAGTAGTGGTTTTCAATTTGGTAAGTTTGTTTTCGTATCATGTGCCGTAATTTCACACCAATTCTGTAATCGATGCCAATGATATTGACGCCGTTCGTTCCTGTGCGCATTATACCAAGAATCATTTTGCTTTTCCTTCATTGCACCTTCTCAAATGATGTTCGCTTACATAATATTGATAATGGAATTATCTATTCTTTAATTGGATACCCGCCGAATCTATTAGACAATGATGAAACAGTTAATTTAACGAAACATACAACACCATTTATAGATTATCATTTATAATAGATGATACTTGATGATACATCTAGTATGTAATTAGGGCAGATTATGAATACTGAAACCATGAAATCACTTGTAAAATTCCCACGAAAAAGTTTGCAAAATTGCAAGCCAATTGAGTAGCTAATAACTACGATCGAAACAGTAAAAACATAGGATTAATGATTGGAACCTTATAACCTAATTACATGAGAAAACAAGATTTGATTAGTGCAAATTAGCGTATGAAATAAGATTAAAATACATTGTAGAACAAGAGTGTTCGACAATATTTTTTTAATCTTATTGGAAAATACAGATTGATTTTCAGAAATGACTTTTTGTGTATATTTTAACATTTCTGTTAAAAAAAAGCCTTAATATGTCGTCCGAGTTAGTGATAAAAACCGCAAGGAAGAAGCAAAGAACAAATTGTTTGTGAACAATCGAAATTAGTAAGCCAAATAAAAGGCGCCGGCGATAGTACAAAAAATATCGTCGTTGTTGCCTCCGAACGGGCTCGTTTCACAGTTTCTGTACAATAATTCCAAGTGTTGCTTAAGGAGAAAATGCACCTCGGTCTTCGAGGTGTGCATGATTTTTCTATGAAAGCCTCCGAACAAACCTTTCGAATAATCATGTCGCTGTATGGAAATATTCGGAAATCGAACAAAAAGGATAGAAATAATTTTCTGAATGGTGTAAATTTATTGCACGTGCGTTTCAGAAAACCAAGTCCATCTTGTTTAACTCTCACTCTGTACACAATGTACCCAGTAAAATCTCACCTACACAATCAGTACCCAGTAAAATCTCACCTACGACAATCAGCCGGCCACATGTCAGTATAGCTAGAAAATTGTTTCATATAGTAAGCCATGAAAGAAACAATCATCTACACCTATGACAATGAAACTTCTGTTACGCTTGCTTAAATCAATCCTCATCATTGAAAACATCATCTGCAACTGGAACGGGTCACTTCGCCGAAAGTCATTTGGCCAAGAGTCGTTTCGCCGAATAGATCATTTCGCTGAAAGTCATTTCACCGAAAGGGTCATTTCGCCGAAAGGGACATTTCACCGAAAGGGACATTTCGCCGAAAGGGTTATTACGAATACATTATATTATTGCCTTTCTCATATAGAAAGGTTATACAATCACTTGGAAAACCGACTAGCGAAAATTGGCCCGGAGGGCCATGTGTCATATACCATTCGACTCAGTTCATCGAGCTGAGCAATGTCTGTGTGTGTGTATGTGTGTGTGTATGTGTCAAATAATCTCACTAGGTTTTCTCCGTGATGGCTGAACCGATTTTGACAAACTTGGATTCAAATGAAAGGTCTCGTGGTCTCATACAGAATTCCTGAATTTCACCCGGATCCGACTTGCGGTTCCGGAACTATAGGGTAAAGTGTGTTCAATATTGTACACCGTCACTTAAACCGGCGAAACAAAAACGTAAAAAATTTTCTAAACTGGTCTCAAAACCACACAAATCGAAAGTCATTATAAGTAGGCAACTAAACAAACCGATTCCGGCTATCCTGGTTCCCGGTATCCGGTTCCGGAAGTACCGGAAATAGTACTCATATATACCAAAATAGATCTCACTCACTTTTCTCAGCGATGGTTTGACCGATTTCCACAAACTTAGATTCAAATGAAAGGTCGTGGTCCCATACGGAATTCCTGAATTTCATGCGGATCCGACTTCCGGTTCCGGAGGTTTAGGGTAAAGTGTGTTCAATATTGTACACCGTCACTTAAAATATTTTCGGATACAACAAACATTTAAATCGTAATTTAGAGTGCGTACTAGAAGAGTTTGTGTGTCATGTTAGTTGGTGGCCACACGAACCGACTTTGGTTTGTGAAAATGTGAATGACTCACGCAATCAAAGCATTGTTTTATTCTGTATGTTATACTAGTTAATGCACAAACAATCTCTTGGTTTGTTTCAAAAATCGAAGAGATAAATTTTGAATGGAATACCACAATATTATATGTACATGGGAAAGGCATCATTACACCACTAGGTGGATTAAAACAGTTTTTTTTCGTGTTATTATGCCTTCTGTATAACTGTATAACGCCGGCTGAGTTGGTCGTCGACCCGCCGTCGGAAGCGGCGGCCTCTTGCATACCGCCTCGATTGCCCGGTCTACTCAAAGCTAGGATTCAGCAAAGACATCATATTAACAAGATATCCAGCTCTCACATTTCCCGAACAAATCATTGGCAACATCCTTTTTTGCGAGCATGTCGCCCCCAGGCGAGCCCGCATCGAATCTTATACATAGAAGTAGGGGAGAAAAATGTCAAATTCGTGCGCGCCAAAATAGCAGGGTTGCGCACCCATACAATTGACATGATATGTTGAATGTGATGCCGTGCGATGGCGTTGCTGAACTGAAGATTGACTTCGCTCGAAGCTAACAGGGTCTGGATTCAGTTAACTACAAATCCAACGACTAAAAAATTTCACTCCAAAACGATGCTTCGCATAACAACAAGCAACGCCAAACCCATAGACGAGGACGTGAATAGTGAATCAATGAATTCTAATTTCGGAATTGAAAAGATTTTTTCAAGATAGTTCAGAAGACGTTACTTTATGTTTTTCACAATTTGTCTGTACACACCACACAGCAAGAAAACACCTGTCCGAAGGCATTCAAACAAAGAACCCTTGCATGATTTAAAAAACGAAGGTCATTGATAGTCTGTGGCTTATTAAAGACCAGCAAGTTGAAGTCATTATTCAATTGTAAAGTATATCATTGAATTTGTTTCTCAAGAGCTGCCCGGCTATTGTATGATGAGAAAATCTAGTTTATCTACAAAACCTGCCGCAGGAAAAATGTTCAGTTTCCCAACGGACACATAATAAAATGTACTGTATATTGTACTCAAAGCGCAAAACAGTACAGCTGTTTGGACAATTGTAACAAAAAAAAATCCACTCGACGCATAGGTGATAGTCTTTAAGTTCGTTGAGTTTCGAGTTCTAGCGCGGCAAAACCACAGAAGCATTATTCGAAACATAAAATGGTTTCAGAAAAATTAATACAAATTGTATTTTTGAAACAATTATAATCAATGCTTTAAATGATCTTCGACAGTCTCACTTATGAAATACTATTAATAATCTCCACAACTTGCTTCAAACTCTTGCTTAACACGCAGAATGCTGTAACAATTATTGCGAAACCCAGAAACACATTTGCACAAATTTTCAATTTAACGCTCAACTTTCATAATATCGAAGACGTGCCATTTAATGTAAACAACGAAAGAACACAAGCCTACACACGCTTATAGTGATAGGTAAGCAATAGGCCACTCGTTTGACTAGGAAAGTGGTCGATACTGGAATGCGACCACAGCAAAGACCGCAGCACCAAAGACGACAAAAACATCACACGCGTGCAGAAAAAAATCATGGAATGGAATGCATTAGTTGGTGCTGCATTCGGTGCTACAGCAGTGAGTAAACGGATTGATTATTAAAACCAAGCCAAACCCAAAAACGTCTTGGAGTATCGTTCGTTTATGTGATTCCAATTGCGTAATACCCAATAGATTTTAATTCATATAGTAATTGAAAAACTGTCGTTCTCCTGTGCCTATATTCGAACCATGTAGGACTCACACGCCATTAGGCAGAATATGGTATAGAACATGTAGTGGGTCCAAAGCCAACACATTACATCTCTTATGTCATTTTTACTTGAAACCTAAACTAATTCAGTTTCCAGTCTAAATAATGTTGAAACGTTTACTTGAATCCAAATTAGAACCTAGGTTTAACGCAACAGAAAGTTTGATCGGGTTGGTGCGTTTAGCCTGAGTTGTATAACAGATTTACTCCCACCTTCGTATCAGAGTGCAAGTTTAACTTAGTTTAGTCATTTTTTGAACCAATTAACCTGACAAAGTTTCTGGGGAATCGAACCGGATACAATTTCGCACACATCGAGAAAATAACTAATAGTCTACATTCAAATACCATTATTTTTGACCCAATGGATAATATAATAATGAACTCATTGATTGTTCCTGTTATTTACATTAATATGAACAATGTAGGGTGTAATAAAAATACAAATCTCTGATAGTGATAACTACAAAAATGATTTTATTAGCTTCAAGCTGCTAACGCCATCTAACGGTTCAACTTGAATCGCTAAGTAGACGTAAAGATTCATTTGCCTCTTATTTAATACTAGCTGAATTACCCGGCGTTGCTCGAAAATATTTCATGAAGACAAGGCCACAAAAAAGGAGTGAAACACAAACAAACTTAGACGTTAACCCGTTCGAGCAATACTCCGTACATTCAGATTGCACACGGCCAGTGTGCCATCTCAGATCTCACAATAATCATAATTTTCATGGATTCTTATCAGATAGGGTCAGTTTTATATTTGATTACTCTTGTTAGGAACATTTAAAACACTTCTCTCTCTATAGATCCAAAAAATATATGTGCTTGTAACGTACTTGAATTAACAATATCTCAGACTCCCGTGCTACTTCCACCTTGTTATAAAAATTATCATAACACAATAAATTCCATGTAATCGCTCAAGATTTTCCATCTGATAATAATTATATCATAACGAAAGTATGTGTATCATCATAAATATATTCGTACCATAGAATGAACAAATGTTGTCGTAAATTTATTTCCATCAGCTTGGGTCGAAAGTTTTCTCTATTTACATAAAAAAACACATATTGATTGCATTATTTCTCCTTTGATGTGACTGTAGTATCTGTATTAGTCAATAATTATCGTTTCTCGTCGTATACATTTTAAATTGAACTCCCCGTTTCCCCCTCCATGATTGCACTTATGATCACCTTGAAAAAATTCTTGTCCCTCTCTTGTTTTACGAAAACTGGGACATGAAAATTAAATTTCAAGACTTCCTTCTCCTAATCTGAGTCCCTCCTTGTTTTTTAACCAATAAGATAAATTTTACTTTAAACATCCCTTTCTACAGTCATTAGCAACAAACTTGCAAAGAAACTTATGACATCCTCTGAAGAGCAAAAATTACCTGGACCAAGTTTGATGATAATGCATTGAGTTGTTATTGAATTATTCCTAAACATTCAAACAATTTGACTAAGAGCTTCTTTATTAGATAAACTTGCTATCTTTTCACATGTATAAATATCCTTATGACCATCTCTTAATTGTACTAAATATTTGTGCCTTTCGGAAAATGTTGATTTTCGCAAAATTCGAAACATTTTACCTCAAAGTTCCACTGTTAGTAAACGCTTACTACACTTCCCCTAAATATCCTTATAGCTAGCTATGAACAGCAAGAATTACTTGTACTAAGTTAGGTGGCAATTTATTCAGTTGTATCGGAGTTAGGTTCCCCATTCGGCCGGTGGGACCCGTCAAGCACGTTTTCTCTCTTCGGCTTTGACTGAGCATGTCTTTGTACATGTTTTAGTATGACGGACCCAGCAAAATTTGAAGACCAATCGCAACGGTACACAAATTTGGATTATTGAATATTTTTAATTATGAAAAACAAGAAATGGAGGGATTCTGCCAAGCCGAGCTACTCACTATAGCATATTTAATTCAAATCGATTCACAATTTAATAGTAGCTTTCAAACGAGTCTAAGTTTGTTCAAATCGGTAAAGCCACCTTCGAGAAAATTGAACGCATAGGAAAGACGAAGGTTTGTCGTTTACATCACTTCCACGATCATATCTCCGGAACCGGAAGTGTCAGCCATTTGATCTTCGAACTTGGTCCACAATACAATTGTAGCTTTCGAATGAGCCTCCGAGAAAATTGAGCGTATAGAATAAATCTTCAAAAGGTGCGCACACGCAAACACACACAGACATTTTCCGATCTCGTCGAGCTAAATGGAATGGTGTATAATACTAGGAGTCTCCGAGACTCCGATCGAAAGTCGGGTTTTTCAGCAATGTTATTAGCTCACAATAGAGAACGACAAAATAATTAAAAATAATAGCACATTTGGTATGTGAATTATTTTATTAAGTTGATGGTTTTAAAAATCTCTTAATTCGATAATATTTCCATGCCCATATATTTTTAAGAAACTTTTCAATTTGAATTTTCTCTCGACGACCCTGACTGAAACCGTGCATAAATGGTTGAAAACAGTACGTTTTAGAAGAACATTTACCCGTTCGAAAAAATTGCAGTTTTTAAAAATCCACCTGATAATTTGTTGAGAATATTCTAATAAATTGATTCTAGAATTGATTGATGCGATTGAGTGATTCATTGACTTTACCTAACTGAAGAACTGATACAAACTACAACGCAACGAATGGTATACCTCAACTTATTCATCGAAAATCTTAACTTTCAAAGCATGCATCATGATTCTACTGCGCCGAAGTTGAGATGATTTTATTTAGATACACGGATAAAAATTTATTACCGGTACCATGATTAAAAAATCATGAAATCATGAACCATGCCTTCTCATGAAATTTCATAAGCAAAATGATTGATATCATGAAAATTTTCATGAAAGATATGTTGTTATTATTATTTCTTTCAATCTAATCATTAGAAGTAATAAATAATAAGATGTAAAATAAAATAATTTGAAACGTTAACGTTTCAATTGATGATCATAATTACGAGAAAACAAGAAACGATAATCAGTTTTTTAAGGGCTAGTTCCTAAGGGTATTGTTAGTATCAATTAGGGGCGTAGCTTAAGTCAAGTTTACCTATCGCGAATTTCATTATATTCAAGGATTATCCAATCGGTTACATTTTATGTCCGATTTGCTTTACATATTGCAACAAAATAATTAAAAGAAGCATACAGAAGCATTAATTCCATGGTTTATACTCATCATATTCGTAGTAATTATAATAATGTTTTGATTTCCTTAAAAACAATTTTTAATTTCAGTAGTGTGTCTCTAATAATTTCAGATTTCGAGGCAGTTGAACACAAACGAATTTCCAGACATGACAGTCACGATCTTTTTTTGGCGCACATCTACGGTCCTCCGTGAAACTGGCACCAATGGTGATAAATTGGTTGCACTGCTGAGTTCCCATCATACATTCATAATGCTAATGTCAAACCGTGAGAACCCTTTCGATTCGGTAGCTCATTTGTATATATTGAGATTTTATGGCACACTGTGGTTGAAATGATAACAATGCAATTAATCTCGCGCTCCACCAAGCGGTGAGTGCGGTCATTTCAGAAGGTACCGAGAACGAACCACATTTTTCAAAAATATTTAAAAGCACATACATGTCTTTATTATTTATCTTTGGTTGAACTTTCTTCGAAAAATTACGTGAATAATGAAGGATCATCAGCATCACCATAGACATAATTTTAAAAATAGCCCTGAACATGACATTGCGATGGCGACACACGTGTGGTGTAAGCCAGCAAATAAATAATGACGGTAATTGTAATAATTCACCACTCAACCCGAGCCACTGTCATTTAAATCTCATTATCAAACCCTGCTATTAGCATGTGATGCACAACACAACTACTCCGGAATGTTTTAGCGCGACCCTATCATTTTCACATCACAGTTGTTATTTTTTTACCAAAGCCATTCACAAGAGCTCATTGATTACAGTGAAGTATTTCTACACTCACAGCAGGTAAGTGTACCTGTGTATGCCGTCGCAGGCCATCAAGGTGAAAATCGTTTGCAGATGACCGGTTACCAAACGAAGTCTGCTCGTTTTCACTCTTCATAAGATTTTACCGCCTAGGGCAAACTGTCTGCCAATGAAATTTATATTCATGTTCGCAAAGGAATTCGACAACCCTAGAGGCAAATTTCAATTTTGTAGTGCCAAACGTTGCTCAATCCGACAATCACGGTGATCCAGGCACTGCGAAAACGCTATGGTTTGAAACATTGAAGTGTCGTTTGTTTTGTTACACGCAGAAAAAAATATTGTAAAAGTAACTAAATTGGGATTTCACGCAACGATTTACTTGATTGAAATATAGACAAAAGAAAATTTGGATTAGTATAGCAGATATTGCTTTTGAATCTACGAAACTAGATATTTAATTTTTCTCAATGGCTTAGTTTTTTCAATAAATATTTTGTTATTTTTGTCAAAATATTTATTGAAAAAACTAATCCATTGAGAAAAATTAAATATCTAGTTTCGTAGATTCAAAAGCAATATCTGCTGTACTAATCCAAATTTTCCAAATACTTTACTTGTGTGTTCCTGTCAATTTGTTGCCAAACAATTTCATAGTAAATTTAACTTGCAGAATCAGTTTGAAATTAACTAACTTGAGATAATGAGGTTATATTTGTAGTGCTTAGAATCTATAAACATGGCAATTGAAATAAATAACACATTAACTTAAAATGATTAGTATTTCAACTTACGCTTTTGTTCGAGAAAATCATACTTTTTGTTTTATTTTTAAGAGTAAACTGATTTCTTTCAAAATAATTAGGGGCTTTTAATATATTTTTCTTAGGTTTATATATTTGTAAGCAATTCTAATTGCTCACATTTATAAAATTTCAAATATTTGCATATCACAATCAAACCCTGACAAATTACGTTTTTATAGTATCCAATGATTCGGTGCACTTTCAGTCCGGTCAAGATAGAGACATCCTGCATCAAAGAGTTTTTGTAAAGAAAACGTGTTATGTTATGTTATACAGTTTCTAATGTTATTATTTATCAACAGTTATGCTTGGAATGTTGAAAAGCCCCAAGAAATATTTGTTGTATCATTACACAAATAAGATCATAGATAAAGTGAATCAAATCTTTCTTGACATAAAGGTAAAGGAGAACTGAATCAACATAGATAATGCCAATTTAATCAACTCAGCTTTGATTGACATGCAATAAATAGGTAATTTATTGCAACAATAAGATCATCTGAATCAAATATTTTTTCCGTTTAGCTAAACCAAAATTTTGATTAAACAGAGATTGTTGTTGATGTTGAAGGGTTGAAATTTGTTTGAAACATTCATATTATAACCTAAAATTAACATTAATCAAATTTCATAATCTACTGAATGTTTTGTTATTTTAAACAATCTCCATGTTTCTGCGTGTATAATATCGTTCAGTGTCTAATACAAAAGTTTAAAAATCAGTGAGCAAGTGGGGTCTTGTACCGTCAACAAAGAAACTGATAGAAGCAAGTTGGAAATGTTGGGACCCGTCGATCAACGACTATGAATAAGGTTTGCACATAGATTACTATTCATGAATAAAATAATTGACGTCAAATTTCCAAATATAATTGATGCAGGAAACTAGATGTTCAACCCCTTTTCTAAATGTCAAATGTATCACCCCGGATCTGAGCGTCAGGAATCAAAAAGTATGCTAATCATGTCTGTCTAAAGATGCAAATCTTAACAAACATGTAAAGGAAACAAACGATTTCGCATGAGTTGGAATGTTTTTCTTTGTTTTATACCAATCCGACAACTTTTAGCCGTAATGATTGAACTCGAGGAATGCATGTTAGGTAATAATTTTCTGGAATTTACTGCAAATAGTGTTGATTGACATGTTGCTGTTGCACTTTGTTCGTCTAAAATATCGTTTGAATCACGTTGAAACTCTGTGCTCTTGGAAGGTATAGCATCCCAAATCACCTTCCTGTATAGACCGTTCATAGTGCGGAAATCGTTTCAATTCGAGCGCATTTGCTATGTTCAATCCAAACACGCAACACGAAGATGAGATGATCTTAAGAAACGGTATCGTGTCTAATTTCACTCCGTTTTTCGTTCGGATCGAGTCTAGCCTAAACTGCCAACCACGTAATCGCTTGAAACGGTGCATAAAAACTGGTTTATAGATTGTTTTCCTGTAAATCTTGTTGAATGAATAACATATTTGGATAGAGAAAACCTAATTATAGCTACTTGGATAGAGAAAACCTAGTTTATAGCTAGTTTTTAACATGGTTTTGTTAATACATCTGGCTATATTTTGTGTGTATACTTTTACATAAATTTTAGATACGTAACTTTCATTTCTTGATATACAGTAAATCTGATAATCATTTTTAACAAAAGAATTTGTTGCAATCGTTAGATGTAATATGCTGAAACCTTAATTTTGTTAACAGGTGCGAAAATAACTGTGAATTATGAGTAATTTCGTATCAGTAAAAGTAAGCAAAATTTCACTCTAAAATATCAAGTTCGGAACCAAATAAGCGTCAAATGTAGAAATTTTGATTGAAACATTTCATCCGCAGCTGAAGCTCATCTATTGCTTGTAGAAACATATGGTCGTAAAACATATGATTTAGCTACGGTGAGTTCAATATGGACAACTAAACACGCAATAGGAGAATATGAAAGTGCAAAGACAAAAAATTGAAATTGCTATAGTAAGATTTGTCTGGAAAGCAAAATAACTGGCACTCACATTATAATAAGTTGAAGGTTAAAATATATCCCCTAGAATTTCCTTATTGGCTTCGTTTTAGCTAAACAAAATTAACGTAAAAGTTTCATGCATGACTTGAATCACTATTCTTTCACATAGTTATAAAAAAAATGGTTAAATAATTATTCATACGAATATATGCGGGATACAACGTTCATGGTCGTTTTACGAAAAATTTACATTTTAGATTATGCAATAATCTTAGACCAGGTTTCACAAAAAAACTTGTTTTTGAACAAAGAATTTCACTTATTATTAAAAAACAATATTTCAAAATTATACTTTTTACAGATAAAATTACATATATAAAATTTCAATAAAATCCATTATTCTTTTTATTTTTTCAATATGGCCGCTCTGAAAACAGCTGTTTAAATTGGTTCGATTTGTTTGAAGGTGTCCTCATTTCCTGGAAACCAATCTTCATAAAGCTAAAAGCAAAACAGTAAAACAACAAAATGGTTATCATTTTTAGATTTTCGAACGTTTTTGCCTTTCGCATATAGAAAGGCTATGCATTCACTGTGAAAACCGACTTTTGAACGGAGGTCCGGAGGGCCGAGTGTCATATACCACTCGAGTTCGTCGAGATCACAAAATGTCTGTGTGTGAATGTATGTGTGTAAGTGACAAATAATGTCACTCAATTTTCTCATAGACTGCTATTAAATTTTATTCCGATCCCACTTCCGGTTCCGGAATTACAGGGTGATATATACCAAATAAATGGAAAAAAATGTCACTCAATTTTCTCAGAGATAATTGAACCGAAGGTAACAAACTTAGATTCGAACGAAAGGTCTCATGGTCCCATAGCTTGCCATTGAATTTCATCTTTATTCGACTCCCGGTTCCGGAATTACAAGGTAAAATGTACAAATATATGAGAAAATGCGCACTCAAATTTCTCGGAAATATCTTAACCGATTTTCACAAACTTAGATGCAAATGAATTTTTTTTTAAAGTCCCCGAAAAGTTGATCCAGATCCGACTTTTGGTACCGGTTTTACAACGCGATAAGCGGAAAATTTTCAATTTCCTGAGGATTTATTTAATAGTGATGGCGAAACGAGGTGCAAATTTTTATAAAATTTACTGATAAATTAATCTACTTGGCAGACCTTGTTAGTTAGTGGATATGTAAATCTACTTTGGGACTACTAGTCCCCGGTTTCCGCTTCCGAACAAACCGGTAATAGTGAAGAAATGCTCCTAAAACGGTACTCAATTCGATTTCTCAGCAACGGTTGAACCGATTTTCACAAAGCATTCTACAAATTGAAGCTCTCAGTGTTTTAAAAGATACTGTGCAATTTCATCCAGTTCCGACTTCCGTTTTCGAAATTATAGGGCAACGAGTATCAAAACTTTCAAACTGGCATACAAAATGATGCAAAATCGGTACGCATCGGTACGTACTGGTACGGAAGAAGAATAAGCCACCGCCCAACACACAGCGTGCTTTGTTCAATTTTGTATAGCGTGCTGGGTTGCCACATTTAAATCTACCTATATTAACTTGACATAGCTGTTTGCAAATGGCAATGCTGTTGGTACTTTATATCAATGAATGTTTTCGATTTCATTCAAGTTTGAAAAAACAATTTTGACCGAATCTGCTAGTGATGTTTTTGAAAATATAAGTAATATGAGAAAGGCATCACACATTTAATCATTAATTTGATAACTTATACATAATGTCTCACATATTTAGGATATTTTGCCCTAATAAACATGACAGATAACTTTGGAGATTATTTCATTTTATTGCAAATAACAATATTAGAAAATAATTAAAAAAAACTTTTCTTTATACACCAAGTGATGTCAAAATGCCTTTCTCTTGTCATTCAATCAGTCTCATTATAACATACTTTTTTAATAAGGATAACATCTGACACGAATTTTGGATGATAATTCCTGACATAAATTAATTCAGATTGATTCGATTAGTTCACAAAAGCAGGATTCAGTGATTACGTCGCATATCCGACAACATATTCGAAACCAAAAAAAAAGTAGCAACAATATGTTTGAACGTGTTCATTGGTTATTGTTTGAAAAAATGTGAGGAAAGAGAAAACGTTATTTGTTGTTTATGTCGCTTATATGATTACATCTCCAGAACCGGAAGTAACAGCCAATTGATTTATAAACTTGATTCACAAACCAAGAGTAGCTAACGAGCCTAAGTTTGCTGAAATTGGTTAAATCATCTGAAAGAAAATTGATGCACACAAACATTTTATCGATTGTTTAAAACCACAAAACGATTGATGATCGATTAGTTTGTCAAACCACGTCAGTTTCGTTCGGCACGTCAGGAAAGACGTGGTACTTCGGTACCAAATGAATAAGTGTTTTGCAAGTAACATTAACTTTACGTCTGCTTAGCGGTTCAAGTTGAACTGTTTAAGTTTGCAATAAGCAGTTCAATTTGAACTGCTCTGCACTGACGAGTCTAAGACGAAACGTAAAGAAAAGCAGAAAAAAATGTTCTCAACCGAGATATCGCAGATTTAAATAAAATTTTGCCTGTTTTCAATTAGAATATGGTTATAATATTATTGTTCCAAAGAAACATTGGTTAAATCAAACCAGAATTGTTATTGTCACTATATAAGCAAAGTCATTATTTACGGTACTCTCTGAACCTCCAGGATATTCAAGGACCAGCATAATCCTAATCGGTTCGTATGGCCTTTATTCATGACGAGTAAATTGGAATAGTTTCGAGCCCAACTTCGAAGATTTTTTGGTACCTTCATCTTCTATGACGGTTTGAATTTTGAAAACTCATCACCCTGTAACTCCAGAATCGGAAGTCCGTATCTGATAAAATTCATCAATTTCGTCTTTTAATTTCATTTTTTGTTTATTTATCTTTGGAAGAACGATTAAGCTCCTCTATTCCAGATACTCTAGGAGCAGAATTTGCAAACCATTGTAAGCCATTTCATTTGATTCGAAAGTTTTGGAAATCAGTGTAGCCAATTTCGGGTACCTTCCCGGATCGAAAACCGAATACCGGTATAACTGGAATAAGTTTATTTGGTCATCGACTATCAAAATCTGCAAATCCGATAACCGATAAACCCGATTAGTTTATATGAAATTGACATTCTTACACGAATCACTCAGAATTTCCGGAACCAGAAGTCGGATCTGATTGAAACCGGAAGGGACAATTCATTTCAATCTTAGATGGAGGAAATCGGTTAGCCATCTACGAGAAAAATGAGTGACCTTATTTTCAATTTTTACACATATTATCTTATAGTTCCGGAACCAGAATTCGGATACAAATGAAATTCAGGAACTTTGTATGAGAGAATATGACCTTTCATATGAATCTAAGTTTCCAGAAATCGGTTGAGTAAAATCCTAGAAAATTGAGTGACATTCTTCGTCACACTAACATTTGATAATATCGACGAACTGATTTGAATGGTATGTGGGTGTAAGAAGTTATGTTCTACTAGTAATTATTGCTGTAAGAAGTTCAAATTAATATTATTATGAAATAGTATTGAATTCGAGAATACTGTTATCTTTCTAGTTTGTCATAAACGAACGATTATGTTGCATTGCTAAAATCGAAACGAAGCAAACTGTAATGGAAAAGCATGTTGTACACATTCTTGTAGGTGCTTAGAAACAATTGCATTCAACAGTATTAAAAAACGTGTTTGACCTTACTCCCAAGCATACTGCTGGAATAAGAAAAGAAGTCGCTTAAACAAATAAAACTATATCTCCGTTGATTTTAACAATCTATGGTTTGTTGGAAAACTTTTCGGTGATTGTAGTTGAAGACAGTTACAATCGAATTAATTATAAACACGTATGGATTATCAGTTTTAATTCGAAGATAATGCAGAATTTATAACATAAGGTTTAGCATGTCACATTAGAAGGCTCCGGAAGGTTTTATGTGTTGTCAACAAGGAACAGTGCTGAAAACAAATCAAGTGAAAATACTACGATGAAAAGTACTGTATTCAATCTTGCAATCCTTCAAATAAGATTGTACTGAAAATTAAATTCGATTCCAAGCGTCATTTCATCGTGCTTCGTTCAAAATTCCTACTATTGGGATAAGGCGGAAAATCCGACTACTACAAAAATATCGATATCTCCGAGAATAGTTGACGAATTCTCACAATCTATCGTATCTCATCAATCTCCACGTCGGACCCTAAATCATTTGAGCTGTCATTTTTTGTACACGGATAAAAATTCATTGCCGGTGTTAAAAATAAAGTCATGATTTCATGAGCAAAATGATTGATATCATTAACAATAACACATCTTCCATGAAAAATTTCATGATATCAATCATTTTGCTAATGAAATTTCATGAGAAGACCTGGTTCAACAGTAACAACAGTGGTAACAGCAATAGATCCGTGTAGATAGGGTATATGAGACCATCCAGCAAGTTCAAAGGCATTTCATCTCCTTCCCAGATCATTTCGATCACTTGGTGGAGTGCGTAGTACAGCTGCTCGCTTTCAGCATTGAGAAATTCGAACCGGGATCCCGTCCCTCCCAGCGATCTTTACGTTCTTAAGCTAAGCGTTCTAACCGCTTTACGTATCTCGTCTAGCGTAGATTGGTCCACAGCTTGTCCATCATCCTCAATTCTCATTCTGTTCATACTCTGTTCAATCGATTGTTCGTTGAGTAATAGCTCGAAGTGTTCCTTCCACCTGACCACCACTGATGTGTGATCGGTCTACAGATTGCTGTCACAGTCGTTGATCGGAACTAGTACGGGTTATATAGAACTCCCGATTAATATTCTCAACAAACAATTTTCTTCCACTGCAAGCACTCGTTGTGCTCACCTTTCTTACGCCAATGCAATATTTTCTCAGCTGCTCTCATCTCTGCATATTCTGTATTGACGAGTCACCACAGTGAGCATTCGACTTCGGGCCTGATATTTATGGTTTGTAGCTCTCTGGCAGTCAATATCAAACCAACCGTTCTACTGGGTTCCCCGTGTGCTACCACTTCTGTGGTTGTTATACTGATTGCATTGTGAAAATGCTTCCACACCGCATTCAAATTATTTTCATTATATCGTTGTCCAATTCGTTCGTCGAGTAGTCGGATGTATTCCTCGGATACAGCCAAGTGTATTCTTCGGATACAGATTCTTCAGATATTGCATGGCTTTCTCCAGCTTGAAACCTGTGACGCTGGATAACCGTGCACGAATCGTGGATATCACCAGATATGGTCAGAATCTGTTTGGCCCTCAAACATTCCTAACATAAATCGGAGAAATGTCGGCCGTCTATGAAAACATGTCGACTTGAGAGCATGTTTCACCATTTGGGTGTCTCGCGCGAAATAGATGCTATAGGTAGCCATTCCTTTGGCTACGACAAGGTTTATCAACCTAAGGCCGTTATCATTGGTAGGTGAGTGGAAACTCTCCTTTCCTATAACTAAGTAAAAGTATTCTTCCATTCCGACCTGAGCGTTTACATTTCCGATGATGATGATGATGATTAACGTCGTGTTTAGGGTACTCACCGTAGGTCTTGTCTAGACGCTCATAGAAATTGTCTTTAACATGATCATGGATGCTTACCAAGAAATTCTAATGAAGAATCAATTTTGTATTTTCTTATTTTGGTGCAAGTGTAAAAAATGTGACCACCCATTCAATAAACAGTAAATAAATACAGATCACTGTTGTAACATTTTTTTTGTTGACAAAATCACCTTCGCTGATTCGACGAATGACCAAAGCATAGATTACAGAAATACATACTATGTGTAAATTGTTAATAGAGCAGCCTGGCGAACACTTGTCACAACGATAAATCTATTTTGGGTGCTGCATTAACATAATGTAAAAGTTTTGCTCTGCTGTAGGATAAAATAAATAAGTTTATTGTTATTTAATTCAGTTCTGCATATGGACCCACATGAGATTTAAGCGACTTTGGATTAAAATATTTGTCGAGTAAGTTGCAAAAGTGAGTGCCGTATTTTCAACGTATAGCAAATCAAAAATTTACACAGGCTTTTGAAAAAAAATTGTTCGTGCCTGTACATCGGTTATCTTTGGTTGAAGTTGCCAATAAATCCAACAAACAAACCTTCACTGATAACTAACTGCCTCTTATTATTCAAATGAAAAACTATGAGCCAAGTACTAAAGAATGCTCAATAAATTAATTGCTCAAGTATTTCCAAATAACCTAGCTTCCGAACGTGATCTAAAAATGCTATTGAACTTTGAGTATATCATGAACTATTCTACACTAATTGTATGAGCACGAATAATGAACGCACGACATTTCGATCCGTGCTATACACATAAGAAGCGCAAGTAGAATTATCATATGTCTAAATTCGTCTGTTCGCTTTTGGTGCGGTAGTCAGTCAAATACTTTATCATTTTGAAAGCATGACTCACGACCTGTCAAATCCAACTGAGTAGTTACATTTACCTATATAGGATTATACCACTGACAGGCATGTGATTTCCGTACAATGATTTCGCTGTACGCGTACAACGATGAAGTGACAGACATTTTTTTTTTTTTTTTTTTTTTTTTTAAATAACTATTTATTGGAATATGAGTTAAAATTAAATTATTAAGATTTAAATTGGGTGTTCAGCCACAAGTGGTGACTTTTCAGCCCTGTTATATATATATATATATGATTTGGTTATTACCATGAAGACATCGCAATTCTGAGATTTTTGTGTAGGGAAAATTCTAAACCTACTTGTATTGTGTAATGGGGAAAAGGAACTTATATACTAACTTACTAACTAATACAGAGAGCGAATCGATTCAATTGAAGATTGCATCGATTTTTGTCGGAATTTGCTTATAATATTATGTGACATTACATCTAATGGTTCTATATTTGTGAGTCTGTGTAACTCATTTGTACTAAACCAGGGAGGACGCTTCAGAATCATTTTTAGAATTTTATTCTGAATCCTTTGAAGCGTTTTCTTCCTGGTGGAACAACAGCTTGACCAAATTGGTACCGCATAAAGCATGGCTGGTCTGAAAATTTGTTTATAAATTAACAATTTGTTTTTTAGACAGAGCTTAGAATTTCTGTTTATAAGAGGATATAAACATTTAATATATTTATTACACTTTGCCTGGATTCCTTCAATGTGATCCTTGAAAGTGAGTTTTTTGTCATACGTTAAACCTAAGTATTTAGCTTGATCAGACCATGTCAATTCCAAGCCATTCAATTTGAGAATGTGATTATTGTTTGGTTTAAGAAAAGAAGCTCTTGGCTTGTGAGGAAAGATAATTAATTGCGTTTTTGCTGCATTTGGTTTAATTTTCCATTTTGACAGATAATCACTGAAAATATTTAAACTTCTTTGTAGGCGACTGCAGATCACTCTTAGATTTCTACCTGTGGCTAACAGACTTGTGTCGTCACAGAATAGCGATTTCTGACAACCAACGGGTAGATTTGGAAGATCAGAAGTGAAAATATTATACAAGATTGGAGCTACACTCGAACCCTGTGGAACACCGGCTCGTACGGGTAGCAATTCAGATTTACAATTCTGATAGCTAACCTGAAGAGTACGATCAGTTAAATAATTTTGAACCATTTTGATCAAATAAATAGGAAACTGGAAATCAGACATTTTTGCTATTAAACCTTTGTGCCAAACACTGTCGAATGCTTTTTCTATGTCTAGAAGAGCAACTCCAGTGGATAACCCAGAAGATTTATTTGATTTTATCATGTTCGTTACTCTGACAAGTTGATGAGTAGTTGAATGTTCATGACGAAATCCAAACTGCTCTGGTAAAAAAATTGAATTCTCATTTATATTCTCAATTCGAGCGCATTTGCTATGTTCAATCCAAACACGCAACACGAAGATGAGATGATCTTAAGAAACGGTATCGTGTCTAATTTCACTCCGTTTTTCGTTCGGATCGAGTCTAGCCTAAACTGCCAACCACGTAATCGCTTGAAACGGTGCATAAAAACTGGTTTATAGATTGTTTTCCTGTAAATCTTGTTGAATGAATAACATATTTGGATAGAGAAAACCTAATTATAGCTACTTGGATAGAGAAAACCTAGTTTATAGCTAGTTTTTAACATGGTTTTGTTAATACATCTGGCTATATTTTGTGTGTATACTTTTACATAAATTTTAGATACGTAACTTTCATTTCTTGATATACAGTAAATCTGATAATCATTTTTAACAAAAGAATTTGTTGCAATCGTTAGATGTAATATGCTGAAACCTTAATTTTGTTAACAGGTGCGAAAATAACTGTGAATTATGAGTAATTTCGTATCAGTAAAAGTAAGCAAAATTTCACTCTAAAATATCAAGTTCGGAACCAAATAAGCGTCAAATGTAGAAATTTTGATTGAAACATTTCATCCGCAGCTGAAGCTCATCTATTGCTTGTAGAAACATATGGTCGTAAAACATATGATTTAGCTACGGTGAGTTCAATATGGACAACTAAACACGCAATAGGAGAATATGAAAGTGCAAAGACAAAAAATTGAAATTGCTATAGTAAGATTTGTCTGGAAAGCAAAATAACTGGCACTCACATTATAATAAGTTGAAGGTTAAAATATATCCCCTAGAATTTCCTTATTGGCTTCGTTTTAGCTAAACAAAATTAACGTAAAAGTTTCATGCATGACTTGAATCACTATTCTTTCACATAGTTATAAAAAAAATGGTTAAATAATTATTCATACGAATATATGCGGGATACAACGTTCATGGTCGTTTTACGAAAAATTTACATTTTAGATTATGCAATAATCTTAGACCAGGTTTCACAAAAAAACTTGTTTTTGAACAAAGAATTTCACTTATTATTAAAAAACAATATTTCAAAATTATACTTTTTACAGATAAAATTACATATATAAAATTTCAATAAAATCCATTATTCTTTTTATTTTTTCAATATGGCCGCTCTGAAAACAGCTGTTTAAATTGGTTCGATTTGTTTGAAGGTGTCCTCATTTCCTGGAAACCAATCTTCATAAAGCTAAAAGCAAAACAGTAAAACAACAAAATGGTTATCATTTTTAGATTTTCGAACGTTTTTGCCTTTCGCATATAGAAAGGCTATGCATTCACTGTGAAAACCGACTTTTGAACGGAGGTCCGGAGGGCCGAGTGTCATATACCACTCGAGTTCGTCGAGATCACAAAATGTCTGTGTGTGAATGTATGTGTGTAAGTGACAAATAATGTCACTCAATTTTCTCATAGACTGCTATTAAATTTTATTCCGATCCCACTTCCGGTTCCGGAATTACAGGGTGATATATACCAAATAAATGGAAAAAAATGTCACTCAATTTTCTCAGAGATAATTGAACCGAAGGTAACAAACTTAGATTCGAACGAAAGGTCTCATGGTCCCATAGCTTGCCATTGAATTTCATCTTTATTCGACTCCCGGTTCCGGAATTACAAGGTAAAATGTACAAATATATGAGAAAATGCGCACTCAAATTTCTCGGAAATATCTTAACCGATTTTCACAAACTTAGATGCAAATGAATTTTTTTTTAAAGTCCCCGAAAAGTTGATCCAGATCCGACTTTTGGTACCGGTTTTACAACGCGATAAGCGGAAAATTTTCAATTTCCTGAGGATTTATTTAATAGTGATGGCGAAACGAGGTGCAAATTTTTATAAAATTTACTGATAAATTAATCTACTTGGCAGACCTTGTTAGTTAGTGGATATGTAAATCTACTTTGGGACTACTAGTCCCCGGTTTCCGCTTCCGAACAAACCGGTAATAGTGAAGAAATGCTCCTAAAACGGTACTCAATTCGATTTCTCAGCAACGGTTGAACCGATTTTCACAAAGCATTCTACAAATTGAAGCTCTCAGTGTTTTAAAAGATACTGTGCAATTTCATCCAGTTCCGACTTCCGTTTTCGAAATTATAGGGCAACGAGTATCAAAACTTTCAAACTGGCATACAAAATGATGCAAAATCGGTACGCATCGGTACGTACTGGTACGGAAGAAGAATAAGCCACCGCCCAACACACAGCGTGCTTTGTTCAATTTTGTATAGCGTGCTGGGTTGCCACATTTAAATCTACCTATATTAACTTGACATAGCTGTTTGCAAATGGCAATGCTGTTGGTACTTTATATCAATGAATGTTTTCGATTTCATTCAAGTTTGAAAAAACAATTTTGACCGAATCTGCTAGTGATGTTTTTGAAAATATAAGTAATATGAGAAAGGCATCACACATTTAATCATTAATTTGATAACTTATACATAATGTCTCACATATTTAGGATATTTTGCCCTAATAAACATGACAGATAACTTTGGAGATTATTTCATTTTATTGCAAATAACAATATTAGAAAATAATTAAAAAAAACTTTTCTTTATACACCAAGTGATGTCAAAATGCCTTTCTCTTGTCATTCAATCAGTCTCATTATAACATACTTTTTTAATAAGGATAACATCTGACACGAATTTTGGATGATAATTCCTGACATAAATTAATTCAGATTGATTCGATTAGTTCACAAAAGCAGGATTCAGTGATTACGTCGCATATCCGACAACATATTCGAAACCAAAAAAAAAGTAGCAACAATATGTTTGAACGTGTTCATTGGTTATTGTTTGAAAAAATGTGAGGAAAGAGAAAACGTTATTTGTTGTTTATGTCGCTTATATGATTACATCTCCAGAACCGGAAGTAACAGCCAATTGATTTATAAACTTGATTCACAAACCAAGAGTAGCTAACGAGCCTAAGTTTGCTGAAATTGGTTAAATCATCTGAAAGAAAATTGATGCACACAAACATTTTATCGATTGTTTAAAACCACAAAACGATTGATGATCGATTAGTTTGTCAAACCACGTCAGTTTCGTTCGGCACGTCAGGAAAGACGTGGTACTTCGGTACCAAATGAATAAGTGTTTTGCAAGTAACATTAACTTTACGTCTGCTTAGCGGTTCAAGTTGAACTGTTTAAGTTTGCAATAAGCAGTTCAATTTGAACTGCTCTGCACTGACGAGTCTAAGACGAAACGTAAAGAAAAGCAGAAAAAAATGTTCTCAACCGAGATATCGCAGATTTAAATAAAATTTTGCCTGTTTTCAATTAGAATATGGTTATAATATTATTGTTCCAAAGAAACATTGGTTAAATCAAACCAGAATTGTTATTGTCACTATATAAGCAAAGTCATTATTTACGGTACTCTCTGAACCTCCAGGATATTCAAGGACCAGCATAATCCTAATCGGTTCGTATGGCCTTTATTCATGACGAGTAAATTGGAATAGTTTCGAGCCCAACTTCGAAGATTTTTTGGTACCTTCATCTTCTATGACGGTTTGAATTTTGAAAACTCATCACCCTGTAACTCCAGAATCGGAAGTCCGTATCTGATAAAATTCATCAATTTCGTCTTTTAATTTCATTTTTTGTTTATTTATCTTTGGAAGAACGATTAAGCTCCTCTATTCCAGATACTCTAGGAGCAGAATTTGCAAACCATTGTAAGCCATTTCATTTGATTCGAAAGTTTTGGAAATCAGTGTAGCCAATTTCGGGTACCTTCCCGGATCGAAAACCGAATACCGGTATAACTGGAATAAGTTTATTTGGTCATCGACTATCAAAATCTGCAAATCCGATAACCGATAAACCCGATTAGTTTATATGAAATTGACATTCTTACACGAATCACTCAGAATTTCCGGAACCAGAAGTCGGATCTGATTGAAACCGGAAGGGACAATTCATTTCAATCTTAGATGGAGGAAATCGGTTAGCCATCTACGAGAAAAATGAGTGACCTTATTTTCAATTTTTACACATATTATCTTATAGTTCCGGAACCAGAATTCGGATACAAATGAAATTCAGGAACTTTGTATGAGAGAATATGACCTTTCATATGAATCTAAGTTTCCAGAAATCGGTTGAGTAAAATCCTAGAAAATTGAGTGACATTCTTCGTCACACTAACATTTGATAATATCGACGAACTGATTTGAATGGTATGTGGGTGTAAGAAGTTATGTTCTACTAGTAATTATTGCTGTAAGAAGTTCAAATTAATATTATTATGAAATAGTATTGAATTCGAGAATACTGTTATCTTTCTAGTTTGTCATAAACGAACGATTATGTTGCATTGCTAAAATCGAAACGAAGCAAACTGTAATGGAAAAGCATGTTGTACACATTCTTGTAGGTGCTTAGAAACAATTGCATTCAACAGTATTAAAAAACGTGTTTGACCTTACTCCCAAGCATACTGCTGGAATAAGAAAAGAAGTCGCTTAAACAAATAAAACTATATCTCCGTTGATTTTAACAATCTATGGTTTGTTGGAAAACTTTTCGGTGATTGTAGTTGAAGACAGTTACAATCGAATTAATTATAAACACGTATGGATTATCAGTTTTAATTCGAAGATAATGCAGAATTTATAACATAAGGTTTAGCATGTCACATTAGAAGGCTCCGGAAGGTTTTATGTGTTGTCAACAAGGAACAGTGCTGAAAACAAATCAAGTGAAAATACTACGATGAAAAGTACTGTATTCAATCTTGCAATCCTTCAAATAAGATTGTACTGAAAATTAAATTCGATTCCAAGCGTCATTTCATCGTGCTTCGTTCAAAATTCCTACTATTGGGATAAGGCGGAAAATCCGACTACTACAAAAATATCGATATCTCCGAGAATAGTTGACGAATTCTCACAATCTATCGTATCTCATCAATCTCCACGTCGGACCCTAAATCATTTGAGCTGTCATTTTTTGTACACGGATAAAAATTCATTGCCGGTGTTAAAAATAAAGTCATGATTTCATGAGCAAAATGATTGATATCATTAACAATAACACATCTTCCATGAAAAATTTCATGATATCAATCATTTTGCTAATGAAATTTCATGAGAAGACCTGGTTCAACAGTAACAACAGTGGTAACAGCAATAGATCCGTGTAGATAGGGTATATGAGACCATCCAGCAAGTTCAAAGGCATTTCATCTCCTTCCCAGATCATTTCGATCACTTGGTGGAGTGCGTAGTACAGCTGCTCGCTTTCAGCATTGAGAAATTCGAACCGGGATCCCGTCCCTCCCAGCGATCTTTACGTTCTTAAGCTAAGCGTTCTAACCGCTTTACGTATCTCGTCTAGCGTAGATTGGTCCACAGCTTGTCCATCATCCTCAATTCTCATTCTGTTCATACTCTGTTCAATCGATTGTTCGTTGAGTAATAGCTCGAAGTGTTCCTTCCACCTGACCACCACTGATGTGTGATCGGTCTACAGATTGCTGTCACAGTCGTTGATCGGAACTAGTACGGGTTATATAGAACTCCCGATTAATATTCTCAACAAACAATTTTCTTCCACTGCAAGCACTCGTTGTGCTCACCTTTCTTACGCCAATGCAATATTTTCTCAGCTGCTCTCATCTCTGCATATTCTGTATTGACGAGTCACCACAGTGAGCATTCGACTTCGGGCCTGATATTTATGGTTTGTAGCTCTCTGGCAGTCAATATCAAACCAACCGTTCTACTGGGTTCCCCGTGTGCTACCACTTCTGTGGTTGTTATACTGATTGCATTGTGAAAATGCTTCCACACCGCATTCAAATTATTTTCATTATATCGTTGTCCAATTCGTTCGTCGAGTAGTCGGATGTATTCCTCGGATACAGCCAAGTGTATTCTTCGGATACAGATTCTTCAGATATTGCATGGCTTTCTCCAGCTTGAAACCTGTGACGCTGGATAACCGTGCACGAATCGTGGATATCACCAGATATGGTCAGAATCTGTTTGGCCCTCAAACATTCCTAACATAAATCGGAGAAATGTCGGCCGTCTATGAAAACATGTCGACTTGAGAGCATGTTTCACCATTTGGGTGTCTCGCGCGAAATAGATGCTATAGGTAGCCATTCCTTTGGCTACGACAAGGTTTATCAACCTAAGGCCGTTATCATTGGTAGGTGAGTGGAAACTCTCCTTTCCTATAACTAAGTAAAAGTATTCTTCCATTCCGACCTGAGCGTTTACATTTCCGATGATGATGATGATGATTAACGTCGTGTTTAGGGTACTCACCGTAGGTCTTGTCTAGACGCTCATAGAAATTGTCTTTAACATGATCATGGATGCTTACCAAGAAATTCTAATGAAGAATCAATTTTGTATTTTCTTATTTTGGTGCAAGTGTAAAAAATGTGACCACCCATTCAATAAACAGTAAATAAATACAGATCACTGTTGTAACATTTTTTTTGTTGACAAAATCACCTTCGCTGATTCGACGAATGACCAAAGCATAGATTACAGAAATACATACTATGTGTAAATTGTTAATAGAGCAGCCTGGCGAACACTTGTCACAACGATAAATCTATTTTGGGTGCTGCATTAACATAATGTAAAAGTTTTGCTCTGCTGTAGGATAAAATAAATAAGTTTATTGTTATTTAATTCAGTTCTGCATATGGACCCACATGAGATTTAAGCGACTTTGGATTAAAATATTTGTCGAGTAAGTTGCAAAAGTGAGTGCCGTATTTTCAACGTATAGCAAATCAAAAATTTACACAGGCTTTTGAAAAAAAATTGTTCGTGCCTGTACATCGGTTATCTTTGGTTGAAGTTGCCAATAAATCCAACAAACAAACCTTCACTGATAACTAACTGCCTCTTATTATTCAAATGAAAAACTATGAGCCAAGTACTAAAGAATGCTCAATAAATTAATTGCTCAAGTATTTCCAAATAACCTAGCTTCCGAACGTGATCTAAAAATGCTATTGAACTTTGAGTATATCATGAACTATTCTACACTAATTGTATGAGCACGAATAATGAACGCACGACATTTCGATCCGTGCTATACACATAAGAAGCGCAAGTAGAATTATCATATGTCTAAATTCGTCTGTTCGCTTTTGGTGCGGTAGTCAGTCAAATACTTTATCATTTTGAAAGCATGACTCACGACCTGTCAAATCCAACTGAGTAGTTACATTTACCTATATAGGATTATACCACTGACAGGCATGTGATTTCCGTACAATGATTTCGCTGTACGCGTACAACGATGAAGTGACAGACATTTTTTTTTTTTTTTTTTTTTTTTTTTTAAATAACTATTTATTGGAATATGAGTTAAAATTAAATTATTAAGATTTAAATTGGGTGTTCAGCCACAAGTGGTGACTTTTCAGCCCTGTTATATATATATATATATATGATTTGGTTATTACCATGAAGACATCGCAATTCTGAGATTTTTGTGTAGGGAAAATTCTAAACCTACTTGTATTGTGTAATGGGGAAAAGGAACTTATATACTAACTTACTAACTAATACAGAGAGCGAATCGATTCAATTGAAGATTGCATCGATTTTTGTCGGAATTTGCTTATAATATTATGTGACATTACATCTAATGGTTCTATATTTGTGAGTCTGTGTAACTCATTTGTACTAAACCAGGGAGGACGCTTCAGAATCATTTTTAGAATTTTATTCTGAATCCTTTGAAGCGTTTTCTTCCTGGTGGAACAACAGCTTGACCAAATTGGTACCGCATAAAGCATGGCTGGTCTGAAAATTTGTTTATAAATTAACAATTTGTTTTTTAGACAGAGCTTAGAATTTCTGTTTATAAGAGGATATAAACATTTAATATATTTATTACACTTTGCCTGGATTCCTTCAATGTGATCCTTGAAAGTGAGTTTTTTGTCATACGTTAAACCTAAGTATTTAGCTTGATCAGACCATGTCAATTCCAAGCCATTCAATTTGAGAATGTGATTATTGTTTGGTTTAAGAAAAGAAGCTCTTGGCTTGTGAGGAAAGATAATTAATTGCGTTTTTGCTGCATTTGGTTTAATTTTCCATTTTGACAGATAATCACTGAAAATATTTAAACTTCTTTGTAGGCGACTGCAGATCACTCTTAGATTTCTACCTGTGGCTAACAGACTTGTGTCGTCACAGAATAGCGATTTCTGACAACCAACGGGTAGATTTGGAAGATCAGAAGTGAAAATATTATACAAGATTGGAGCTACACTCGAACCCTGTGGAACACCGGCTCGTACGGGTAGCAATTCAGATTTACAATTCTGATAGCTAACCTGAAGAGTACGATCAGTTAAATAATTTTGAACCATTTTGATCAAATAAATAGGAAACTGGAAATCAGACATTTTTGCTATTAAACCTTTGTGCCAAACACTGTCGAATGCTTTTTCTATGTCTAGAAGAGCAACTCCAGTGGATAACCCAGAAGATTTATTTGATTTTATCATGTTCGTTACTCTGACAAGTTGATGAGTAGTTGAATGTTCATGACGAAATCCAAACTGCTCTGGTAAAAAAATTGAATTCTCATTTATATGAGTCATCATTCTTAACAAGATAATTTTTTCAAAAAGTTTACTGATAGAAGAAAGTAAGCTAATTGGGCGATAACTTGATGTTTCTGCTGGGTTTTTATCAGGTTTTAGGATAGGAATTACTTTAGCGTTTTTCCATCTTTTTGGGAAGTAAGCTAATGAAAAACACTTGTTGAAAATTTTAACCAGGAGTCTCAAGGCAACATCGGGAAGATTTTTAATAAGAATATTAAAAATTCCATCATTACCAGGAGCCTTCATGTTTTTAAGTTTTCTAATAATTGATTTAATTTCATCAAAATTCGTCTCAATAATGTCATCGTGTGATAACACTTGGGTTGAAATATGATCATATTTCAGTGAGACTTCATTTTCAATAGGACTCACAACGTTCAAATTAAAATTGTGGACACTCTCGAACTGTTGAGCAAGTTTTTGAGCTTTTTCGCCATTTGTAAGAAGTATTTGATTTCCTTCCTTGAGAGCAGGAATAGGTTTCTGAGGTTTCTTAAGAACCTTAGAAAGTTTCCAGAAAGGTTTAGAATATGGTTTAATTTGTTCAACTTCTTTAGCGAAATTTTCATTTCGCAAAAGAGTAAATCTATGTTTAATTTCTTTTTGTAAATCCTTAACTATGTTTTTCATAGCAGGATCACGAGAACGTTGATATTGTCGTCGACGAACATTCTTCAACCGAATGAGCAGTTGAAGATTGTCATCGATGATAGGAGAATTTAATTTAGTTTGAGCTTTGGGAACTGAAAGATTTCTAGCTTCGATAATATAATGATTCAAATTATCAATTGCTGTGTCGATATCCGCAGAATTTTCTAAAATAGTTTCATGATCCACATGATTTTCAATGTGAGATCTGTAATCCAACCAATTTGCTCTATGATAGTTGAAAATAGAACTAATTGGATTAATTATAGCTTCGTTGGAAAGTCTGAATGTTACAGGAAGATGATCTGAGTCAAAATCAGCATGAGTAATCGGTTCACTACAAATGTGACTTTGATCTGTTAGAACCAGATCAATTGTAGACGGGTTTTTCACGGAAGAGAAACAAGTAGGATTACTGGGATGAAGAACTGTAAAGTAACCAGCTGAGAGTTGATTATGAAGTATTTTACCATTACTGTTATTTTGCCTACAATTCCACTGGACATGCTTAGCATTTAAGTCCCCTATTACGAAAAATTTCGATCGATATCTTGTAAGTTTTTGCAAATCGCCTTTAAAGAAATTTAATTGTTCGCCGGTGCATTGGAATGGCAAATATGCTCCAGCGATGAAATAAATTCCATGAATGGTTTCAACTTCGATTCCCAAGCTTTCAATAACTTTAGTATTGAAAGAAGGTAAAATTCGATGTTTAATTTGCCGTTGGACAAAAATGGCAACTCCACCACCAATTCCAGTAAACCTGTCAAATCGATGAACCACATAATGTGGATTACTTTTCAATTTTACATTTGGTTTAAGAAAAGTTTCTGTCACAATGGCAATATGAATTTTGTGAACTTTGAGAAAATTATAAAATTCATCTTCACTCGATTTCAAAGATCGAGCATTCCAATTTAAAATATTCAAATAATTATTTAACATCACTGTTAAATTTTAAATTCATTATAATATTATTTGCAAATTTCCATCCGATTTGAAATGCTTCAAAAAGTGATGAAGTCGAATTCATTTGGATGATCATTTGAAAAAGTTGATCTTGTAGGTAGATCATTTTATTTTCAGTTATATCGCCTAAATCGACTTCATTTAAAGAAGCGAATGGCATTGAAGGAATATTTATAGGTAGACTGCCATTAGAAGAAGATGATTTGGCCGGTCTACCTATTAATAAATTGTTTTCGTTAGAAGAAGAACTGCAAGGCGGTCCTGTGTTTTGATTATTTACATTAGAAGAAATAGGAGATAGATTTCTACCTAATATACCAGCATAACTGACATTAGAAGAAGATGATGACGAGGTCGATCTACCTGTCAATAAATTGTTTTCGTTAGAAGACGAATTGGCAGGTGCCTTAGAAGAATTTTCAGGTATGTTCTGTAAATTTAAGGTCGTTGATTTGACTTGTTGTCTAAGCGAACGAGCGTTTAAAATTTTTTCCCTGACAGGACATTTCAAATAATTGGATTTATGATTTCCATTGCAATTTGAACATGAAAATTTATCAGTGGTTTCATTCATTGGACAAGCGTCTTTCGAATGCGATTTACCACAATTCAATACCGTATATCCATATGACAATTTTTGGTTCCATGACCGAAGCCTTGGCAACGACGACATTGCGTTAAGTTTGCAATACGATTATGCCGTTTATAATGTTCCCAATGAATTTTAATGTGGGAAATGAAACGTACTTTTTCTAAAGTTTTCAAATTGTTTACATCACTTCGATTGAAGTGTATTAGGTAAAGTTCATGGGAAAGTACCATTCGCTCTTTTTTTCATAAGTATTACTTGGGAAGGGGCAAAACCAAGCAATTCTTTTAGTTCATTTTTAATTTCATCAATACTTTGATCATTTGATAATCCTTTCAAGACAGCCTTGAAGGGTCTGTCTGATTTTATATCATATGAATAAAATTTATGAAATTTTTCGGACAAATATCGAATAAGACTTTCGTAATCTTCCAATCCATCCACCAAGACTCGACATTCTCCTCTTCGTCCGATTTGAAATGAGACTTTTACTTCCGGGAGAAAAGTAGAAAGCTCAGTACGGAATGCTTTGAAGTCGGAAATCATCACCGTCACTGGTGGCATAGATTGATGTTTCTTCCCAGAACGACAAGCGTCCATTTTGGGAATTTTTGAAGAATTTTCTTCTATGTCGCTACAATCGGATTCAGGAAGAATCTCGTAAATATTGTTAGACGGCATAGGATCAACGGAAGGGAAATCCGTCCGTTGTCTTTTATTTTTACATTCAGATTCTATAAGATCGTGAATGTTATTAGAAAAATGTTGAATAACGGATTGTGATTTATTCCGTATTGAATTATTTTTAGCCTTAGGCTTGTTGCCTTTCCGGTTGGACGCAGGCATTTTTGAAATTAATGAAATTTTAAATTAAATTAACTAGGCTAAATTAGTCTTCGATTAGACTCCTAGCTAGCCTTAAAAAAGGCTGATTAATTTCTTAGTCACTCTAATATCACTCTTTGTATCACTTAGTCACTCTAATATCACTCTTTGTATCACTTAGTTAGTGATTCAGGTAGCCTTGAAAAAGACTGAAGCCTTGAATCAATGAAACTCTAGGTAGCCAGAAAAAAAATTCCAGGAGCCAAGAGCTATACGCGTGCGGTGCGAACGACTGTTCAACACCGACTGAAGTGACAGACATGTTTTGCGCACAGAAAGGATATACAGTGGAACGAAAGAACTCAAAACTTTGCTTAGTTTTCCAGCTCCGATGATCGATAATATAGAAACCAAAATTTTTTGCGTTTTGAAGTGTATTTTTAGTAACTGATTTATGACAGATACCTTATGATCAAAAAAGAACCGGAATTTTCATTTTAAAATTCCCGCGCTTGTCCAATCGGGAAACTTTTATTCTCTCAACGTTGGCAACACTTTTATACACATTCTGTCAAATTTTGACGCATATCGTACGATTAAATGGATTTAAGTGTTCCGAAACGTTGAAAATGTTAGATAAGGCCTTTGGTGAATCGTGCCTAGGAAAAACACAGACATACGAGTGACCGAACACATTTTAACTGATGTTTTGGGTTTGAAACGCGTCGCTTCTCGGCTGGTGCCAAAAAAGCTTTGAATTTCATTCAAAAACAGCGTCGGTTGTGTCGCAGTTTTTGGCCAAAATCTCAACCAATATCATGAACCAAGCACCGTACTCTCCAGATATGGCCCCGTGTGACTTTTTCCTCTTCCCCAGACTCAAATTGCCATTGCGGGGAACGCGTTTTGAGACCATAGAGACCATGAAAGAGAATTCGCTGCGTGAACTAAAGGCCATACCTTCGGCGGCCTATAAAACTTGTATGGAAAATTGGATCAAGCGTTGGCATGCATGTATTGCCGCAGGAATACCTTGAAGCGGACTTTGCGTCTGGTTAGCGGTTTAAGTTGAACTGCTAGGCACGAGATGGCATTTCACACACATATTCCAAAAAATGCAGTTTATTCATTACGAAATTTTCATAAAAAAGATTATGTTTATCATAAAGCTGATTTTAGAACCTTCTTGAATTTGAAATCATTCTGAAATAGATTTGACATAGGTTTGATGCTTCGTTTTACTTCATAAGGCTTATGAAAAATGATCTACTAGGCTGGAATATAATCTCATAATGATTTTATAATGATTTTGAGGAGTTTAAAGTTGTGACTACACAATTGGTTTACCACATGTGAATTCAAAATATGAATCATTATGTGTTCTAAATTCATTTGAACAATAAATTAACTGTTATTGAAAAGAAAACAATATCTCAATAGTACTGATTTTATGTACAAATATGGATATATTGTTTTCCTTATTTGTATTTAAAAACTTCACCAAATTTATGAACATATCTTGGTTTGACTGCTTTTTAAAAATAAGCTAAAAGGTTGATGAAGTGTATAAGTTTTATGCTTCTGGTTAGCATTCTACAGAGATTTTTTTTCTCAAAATAAAACAAAGGTTTTTTTTATTTAATATTATAATATAATTTTAAGGCACACTGCTTAAGCTCTAAGATGCCAAGGGTATTTACTAATCTTAATTACGACTAACTTAAAACTAGAATAGTATCATTATGTAATGTAGCGGTAGCGGATTTTCGAGAATTCAGCTTTCAGCTGGCGATCGGTAGTAGCCGGTGAATTGAATATTGCATGAGGGTCTTCCATATGGCGTTGGCGAATATCCATGTTGGCCGCATCCTTCGGTCCGTGTGGGTCCGCGGGAAACACCCCCAGGCTACGAAGGCCCGGCGGGTGGCCCGCATGCTGGTTTTCGACTGGAGCGGTTTTCCATGGACGATGATGGTGATGTTACGGAAGAGAATTAAAAAAAAGTAAATATTGTGGAAACGGGGTAAAAATGGGAGATATGGGACCAAAATGTTTGAAAACGATAGAGATCTAATTAGTTGCCATCGAGATGGTGAATAGACAGGGAAGGGAGAACGAAAAAAAAATGAAGGTTGTTTATTTTTTGATACTCAGAAGAAGGAAATATTGCTTCGTGAGTTCATTATCGCTCGTCAATGGCGCTGGTAGCAGTAAACAGTGATGTGATTTTGCACAGTATAACGATAAATGATCGTAGTACGGAAATCACCTTTGTATCATAATGCTCGCGTGATACCACCGTGATTCAGGGTGACGGACATGTGATTTCACGGTGTACAGTGATTCCGATATCACATGTCTGTCATAAGCATTATTGTACCAATAAACATCCCTAGTCATACCTTCACGTCGGATTTAAGAAGTAACATCACAGAAAAATTCTACTATAGCCACTATAGCAATGCACCGATTTCCATCCTACACTTTGAGCCAATGTATTGAGCAGAAATAGCAGATCTCACTCTAACTAATAGTTTTAGCATATGTGATGAATGGTAAAGCTGAGACGAACAGGAGTACCGTTACCCAAAAAAAAAATACTTTTAATGCATTACCAATCGTGATCCTAAAATTTCGGTTGAAAAGAGCACTTTTAGATACCTCAATCTTGCCAACATCAATTCTCACGAGTAGTAGGAACTAAAAAAGAGAACAATATTTGAAAAATACAATTAACGAAGGAAATCATAAGGCAACGAGTTTCAAGTCCTATATTTTTCACACTTGAAAATATAATTCAATATCAGAAAGGTTAGTCCAGCTATAAATCACAAGAGAAAAAAATGCATAATGTAACCGAATTCATGACAGGCAGTTTTGAAACAGCATTTCCACGTTGCAACAATTGGTTCCGGTCAATAAACGCTTGATGTGAGAAACGGCACGGCCCAGACAATCGTTGCAACCCGAGAAACAGAAAGAGATAGTGAAAAATGCTAACTGAGTGCCCGGGACTGCACTCTGTCGCGTATACTTTCTCGAGAGTGTCGCCCGGCCACCGCTGAATCCACAAGCAGGTGAAAGGCGGGCTCGCGGACAGTTCAGGGTGCGGTTCCGCTTCACCTGCTTTCATACCGTCAACTTTCATTCAAGTTTGATGCGTACGTACACGAATACGATCAGGTCAGAAAAATTGATGACACAGTACTTTGTTCTCATGTGCGACGTGATTACGTTCGGAATTGTTGACAAAAATGCATGAAATGATAGTACGCATTTATTTACCTATTTATCATAGACATTCAAGTAAACAGTGTGATATTAAAGGAAAGCAAAGAGTAATGGAAACAATAGTTCAGCAGAACCAATTATACCGACAAGGATTCGTGGTAATATTGGTTAGTCATTTTCCTATGTTTATGCTTATCCTATTCAAATCTATTTAAACTAAACATATGCTACGGCTAACCACTCCGAGGTCTTTTACAGTCACTGAATCAGTTAAATAATAGATAACCTCAGAACTAATAATAGACATTGAAACATTCCTATGTGTAAATTTTCAAGTTCTCATATGAACACCGAATGTAAGAAATTAATAGAAACTCTTAATATAAAAAGCAGTAGGCAGTATTAATGTCTAGTTGCAAACCGTGTTTAAATGCTGCGTTCTTCAATCACATACACAAATTTCCGTAACTGTTCGACCATAGGTAAGTCATCGTAATGCTTTATGTTGAAATGGAAGCAAAGCATGAAGCAACGTTCAACGAGACATAGCTCGATCGTAGTGGTTCGCAGTGCCATATCTGGAAAGAGTAGTTGCACCTCACGGAGTGTTCGTTTCCTATCCCTCTCACCCTTTTCAAATGTTTCCAACGATAGTGATCTCAATTAGTTAGTTCTTTTCGAGCATGCTTCTTACACGGCATTCAGTTTGCAGATAGTTACTTTCGGTACCACAGAGTCGCAAATGTTACGAGGAAGACTACTTGAAGTCCAAAAACTAAAAACTAATTAATGAAGTGTTGTTAGAAACGTTCACACCAAAATGAGAAACCGGCTACTTTTTGTTTCATTTCTATACAGTGGAACTGGTGTCGAACCGATACTAATTTTAACGGTGATAGAAACGCAACCATAACCGAAATTGCGAAAGCAACGTTCATTAATGATCGAAAGAATCACACAGAAAAAATTAAATTACTAATGATTGCTTGGCATATTTTCTCAAACTGCATCAAGAACTTAGCAAACGTACAGAAAACAATCTCAACAGCTGTTACATTACATTAAATGTATCAAGCTCAACATCATCATCATGTGAATTTAAAACCTGCTGCACCGGAAGTCCAATGTGACAGCAAGCACCCTTTATGGCCATGATTGCCACAATTCCGCTTTCGGTCGTTGTCTCCTGGCCATAAGTTAAGAGGTCGCTAAGCAACTTTTACTGTTTTCTCTTTCATTTTCGCACATCATCTTTTTTTGCCGCTACTGCTAGCCGTGTTGGGCCAACTGCTACGTTTATGGTCAACACTGTATGATGCTCTGCTTCCATGTTGTTTGTTGCTTGAACAGCACTTGTATCATACCACTCTTAGTATGTCCGGTACGGGATTTTCTATATAGTCTGTGGCATCCCATCCGTACCGGCACTACAGAGCCAACCAGTCGAGAGTATCAACAACGAGTGAGAGGGAAACTTTCTTTCGTTTAAGTCAGCATTTGCGGAACAATTTGCTGACCACA
The DNA here is from genome assembly GCF_030247185.1 of Malaya genurostris. Lineage (NCBI taxonomy): Eukaryota > Metazoa > Arthropoda > Insecta > Diptera > Culicidae > Malaya > Malaya genurostris. Next base: position 126,276,273 of record NC_080571.1, on the reverse strand, counting down.
ACAGCCTGAACAATAACAATACGCTGTTGACCCTCTCCGTACTTTGAAATGATACGAGTTTTAATTTCGAATCTTCGAAACAGTTTTCATGCTTTTGAGTTCACAGTTAAAAATAATTGCAATTTTACATCTGTGAACATTCACATCACACATAAAAAAAGAATATTAAAAATTTTGCATGCACAATTTTTTATTGTTTCTACAAAAATTTTAATAAAATTATACTAATGCAGATTGAAAACTCAATGCACTCTAATTCAATACTAAATTTCTAATTTTTAAATGTTTTTGATATACTCGTGTACGGGTTGACGGTTCAATGCATAGGTCGCTGGTCTTACAAACCAGTTGTCGTATGTGCGTTCGAGCACCGACCTGGAAGGATTCGTAGTGTCAGTAGAATCGTAGCACTAGCCATGCACTGGTTCTGTACACTCTGAATCGACTGCGAAGTCTGTTGAAACAGAAAGTCAAATTCCACTACAGGAATGTAATACCAAGGCTTTGCTTTTTGATATACTCGTGTAGTTTTCAGTAATATTTTGTAGGTAAGCTGTATTGTAGTAAATTTACCCATTCAATATCCTTAGGTAGATTTATTCAATTATTTTTTCGGATCTACTCAGCACCGGCGACTTATAGCCGGAATAGCATTTCGCGGATAAGTACTCTTTTTAAACCGCAGGTATCAAGACTGCTCCATTTATGACCATTGAAAGTGGTTGACTCGCACGCTTGATTTTTACCAATACGAAATTTCTGCTCTCTTAATGAGATTGCACAATCTGCTCATGTTACGAGCTTGGTCCTCGTGGCGATTGTTAACGATACTTAAAATGACTTTTCAGATGCATTTAGTTATGTTTTATGTGGTATTGATGTTCAGCAATAACAAGTTTTGATTCTTCTGTTTGCGGTCTCCAAAGTTTGTAAATGGTATTTTGCACCCATTGAATAAATTAACATATTTTATCACAATTATTACCCGACTTATACCATTTCTATCTGTTGAATCAATTCGTCGAGAACTCAACGTCATCCGTATCCAACTTCCGGTTCCGGAGTTACAGGGTAACAAGTAAAACAAATCAATTTTCCAAATATTTTTATAAACATGGCGACGTAAAAACAATCAAAGTCATTTGAATTAGCCATATAATATTTTTATACTACTGTGGGCAAAAAGTAGTAAAACTTTTAAATTATATTTCGCGTGGAAACCTTATTCGTCGAATTTTTTTTTAGGTTGGTATGACTGTCAGTAACGTTTGTGCCAAGTGTCACGTCAAAATATTCATTAGTGTTAAGGATCTGTCTTTCTGAAGTATTAAAAGTGCAATCGACGATTTTTACAATGAGTGAAAATTTTCAACAAAGAAGTTCCATTTAATTTTGTGTTCGGAATGTCAACAAGGAATACTATTTAAGTGTTATGCGTCTATTCGTAAAAAGAGGCCGGAATTATGGGCCAACAACTCTTGGTTTTTGCACCACGATAATGCACCGTCGAATACTGCATTGATTCTTAGTGATTTTCCCGCCAAAAAAATCAACCGATATCATTCCACAACCACCGCATTCGTCTGATTTAGCTCAGTGTGACTTCTGGCTATTCAGCAAACTCAAACGACCGCTCCGGAAAAACCGCATGAAGGCTATTCCGGAAATTGACTTTAACAACTGTTTCAAGGATTGGAAAAAAAACGTTGACACAAGTGTATGAGAGCCGGAGGGGGCATTACTTAAAGGGTAAGAACCATGTTTGGAAGAATAAATAAAGAAATTTGACATTATGAGCAGAGTTTTTTGCCACAGTAGTAGTGTACATGTTTTATTAGTTGAGGAAATAAGTAAAAAATTGATTTCCGGTTCCCAGCTCCGAAAGTGCCGGCAATATTGGCGAAAAACTTTGAACCAGAATTGACTTTATGTTCTCGGAGATCCCTGAACCGATTTTTATAGCTTAGACTCGAATGAAAGGCCTAACGGTTTTTCATTGCTGTTAAGGTTCATCCGGATCTGACCTCCGGCTCCGAAATTACAAGATGAAGTGTGTTTGAAATCTCATACCGTCATTTAGGGCAACGAAGCGAAAAAACGGGAAACTTCTCCTAAGCTTGGCTCAAAACAGTTTCAAACATTAGTTCATGCGAGTTGCCGGCCCAACGAACCGATATTAGCTATATCGATTCCCAGTTCTTGGTTCCAACCGGAAATAGTAGCAAAAAACTCCAATAATGGAACTCATTTTATTTTAGCAAAAACGCCCAAACCAATTTTCCTAAACTCAGATTCAAACGAAAAATTCACTGATGAGCCGAAGACGAAAAACACAAGAAATTGTTTTAAATTTTCATTTGATTTAGTAGTTGTCTAAATGAACCGATTTCGGTTACAAAGGAATCCTAGTTTCGGGAGTACCAGAAATAATGATTAAAAACACCAAAAAAGGAGCTGACATCATTTTTTTATCTATTCCAGACTCAATGAAAAGTTTTTTGAAGAATCTGTTATTAATATTAAGTAATGAACTTATGAGAAAGCAATCATTGTACCACTAGATGAATTGAAACAGGTTTATCTGGTTTCCATGTTTAAACATTATAAATAAAAGTTTTTTAATGTCAATTGCATCATAGCACTGGTCATGTAATTATTATGTACGCTAAGAATCGGCTTAAAAGAATGTTTATCGCAGGAATCATTGGAAGAAGTGGATGAACAGTTCCACGCTTCCGGTAGTGGACAAAACTTTCAAAACAAAAGGAAATCACCACAGTTTCTCAGGGACAGTGAAACCGATTTTCACGTGCTGATGTTTATATCAAAGGTCATATAGTCGCATAGGTTGCAACGAAATTTTATTTGGGTCCGTTTTACGGTTCCGGAACTGAAGGGCGAAGAGAGTTGAAAAGAACTGTCATTTAATGTAACGGTGCAATCTTAAAAACTCTGTGCTGTGAATCTGATAAAAACTGTATCAATATTGTTAGTTGAGGAGCCAGTTTTGGCTAAACCGACCTTAGTTCAAGATTCCGGATGTATCGGATCAGAGACCCCAATACGAAACTCGCTTCATTTTCTTAGAACCTGAGCCTATTTTTACAAGCTTGGGCTCAAATGAAACACGTCAAAATTTTGCTAAATTGAGTTCCGAGCTTTCAATTTCAGGGTTATGCAGGGTTATGTTGATGAGCAACGAAATGACTTGAATGGTTGGTTGAACCTATTTTTACAAACTGAAGATCAAATGATAAATCTTATGTTGCAATTGAACTTTATCCGATTCCCGATTCCGATTAAAACAGGTTTTTCTCATTACAATTTTCGGGTTCGTAATTTACGAACAGGCACATGAAGATTTCATTGCGGTACTATGAAGTTGATTTAACACATTGAAAAATATCTCGTTGAAAAAATCTACTCCATCTGATTGAGATGGTATGTAGTGTGACTTTTTATATATCTGAGAGTTCCAATGTTTCAAGAGCGAATAACATTTTGACACTTATTTAATTTGACGACGGATAATTTAATAATGTGAATTTTTAGAAGAAATTGCAATATCCCCGATCGATCTGTTTTTCTCCTCCCCTTTTAGGTTCGCACCTCCGTGATCATTGAACTCTCTTTTGATTCAAATTTCTTAGTTGTGCTGTTTACTTTCTCGCATTTTGTGCTTTTCTTTTCCCTACGAATCCGCGAAGAATCAAACTCTTCTCTACTATGAGAAATATGTTTTGTATGCTCGACGGATCTCTCACCTCGAGGCTAATGGGAAGTATATATATACATATATACGGATAGAGAGCTACAACAACGGAACAATGCTGTAATATCCGCCAGCATTAGCTTTTTTATGATGATGAGTAATTGTTACCGAAGTTCGGGAAAATTGACTGGCAACATCTAATTGAGAAATTGCCTTAACAATTCATCAATAAACGGCATAATTTAGCGGCGGAATAACTTGGAAAGTTCGACACTAGTGTCTGAGCGGTGGCTTTTGAGGAAAATAGCAGATGTTTTATCAATTTTATCGAGTGTACCATTTTAATATTTTGATGATATATGATGAACGTTAGTTTCATACTTGCATAATGCAGTTAACAATTTTATTACATAAATCTATATCAACGCAATGAACATTACAGATAATTATTCTGAATGTTGGGTGAACATTTTAAATATTTACTTCTGACTCTTTAGACAGGTTGGCTAGTATTAGAAATACTACAAAATCGTGATCAAAAAAATGAAAATGTAAAAAAACTGAAGTAAAATTACAATACAACAAAATGGTGCTACATACCGGTCGTCTTAGTAAAGTTTGGAAAAACATGAAGATGCTAAATAAACAAACAAACTGTTCATTCGAGAAATTAGCACGATAATCATAATAACCTAGAAGGCCACGTCAACTATGATGCGTAACTTTGGTCATTGTCATTTGTGAAGCATTAGAAAAATCAACACGCGTCGAACATATCCACTTGTCTTTATGAGTACCGTTCCCATACCAGCAAACATTATAGCGCGATAAAATTCCTCCAATTTTACCTTGTAGAAATATAGTATGTAGTAAATCAATTTTACTACATGTCAATGACATATTTTATGAAGTAGTAACAAATTATTTCGAATGACACATCTACACTGATGAGAAATTTCGAATAATTTCTAAATATATCCATTCTTGTATGAGCGATAAGAAAAGTTAATGTAAAATCAACAATTATTATGGGTGTACATACGTGTCAATGTATGAAAATATTTTTCTGATACTTCCTATGTTCCTATTCATAAACTACAAGCTGATGAGTGTGGTCCGAACAACATTTGTTTTATTATTTTTACGTTTCGTCTTTGACTCATCAGTGCAGAGCAGTTCAAATTGAACTGCTTAGTGCTAAACTCGGCAGTTCAATTTGAACCGCTAAGCAGACGTAAAGTTTCTGCTACTTACAGAACACTTTTTGTTTTGCCTGCATCGGCCAGAAATAGTCGAAAACACGTTTTTGTTCGGCACGTCAGAAAAGACATTGCACTTCGTTGCAAAACAAAAAGTGTTCTGTAAGTAACAGAAACTTTACGTCTGCTTAGCGGTTCAAATTGAACTGCCGAGTTTAGCACTAAGCAGTTCAATTTGAACCGCTCTGCACTGATGAGTCAAAGACGAAACGTAAAAATAATAAAAACGGTTATGTGCCCTAGCACAAAATTTGGCTAACTCCTAAATGACCAAACCTGCATCGGCCAGAAATAGTCGAAAACACGTTTTCGTTCGGCACGTCAGAAAAGACATTGCACTTCGTTGCAAAACAAAAAGTGTTCTGTAAGTAGCAGAAACTTTACGTCTGCTTAGCGGTTCAAATTGAACTGCCGAGTTTAGCACTAAGCAGTTAAATTTGAACTGCTCTACACTGATGAGTCAAAGACGAAACGTAAAAATAATAAAAACGGTTATGTGCCCTAGCACAAAATTTGGCTAACCCCTAAATGAACATTTGTTTGTTTGTTTATTTTCAGTAGGGAGAAGCCCGATGGAGTTAGCTTCTGTAAAACTTGCTCTCCAATAGGCATAAAACCTCCTCATCTTTTGCATCAACAGATTACAATCGTCGAAGTGATACAGAGCAAGCAAATCGTTAAAAAAAACTAGAACTAGTTCAACTAACTATTTTTATTAATACTCAATGGATTTTGTCAAGCAAGTGCGTCTTGATATTGGTCAGTGTGGAAAGCCTTGTTGTATTCTATCGATGTGTCTAGTATCTATTACGCGCAACATCCTTCTGCTGCAAAAACTCAGTTCAAGAGTTATATTTACAATTGTTTGTTACATTTTCCATTTCAAAAAGATTTTCGCATTCAAAATTATAAGATCATGTCATAATTGACATGTGAGTAAAACTATATCTTTTTCTCTTATTGCGTTATTCACCTAACCAAATTATAATACATATGGGGCATACCACGCAAAATCAGCCACCCCATTTTTTTTTAAATTTAACTATCTAACTCGTAAATATTCGGCACGTATTTTTGTCATTTCAATATGGTACGTGGAATTTTCAAAATATGATTTTTTAAAGTTTCGCGTTTTCATAAAAGAGCCTTTTTTAACAGGCTGTACTGTAAAATCAAATAAAGATACAATAATTCGTCCAAGACATAAAATGTGCGTCTTTTCCTTAGCTTTCAAATAAGCGATTCCATAAAATAACCTTTAAAGTTAGTTTCATTAAATAAAAGGTTCAAAATCAATAAACGAATAAAAAAATTTCAAACTTGGGCCTAATTATTTTTCTTTTTTTAGTTGAAAAAAAAAGCCTTAAGGGTTTAACTCAATCTTGGCAAAGTTTCAGAGTGGAAAGATTAATGCTTTCGGAGCAGTGAGTATTGTAATCACGACCCGCACGCACGGAGCGTACCGCAGCGCAACTCGCTCGAATACGGGCTTAAGGTGAAATGTAGCGTCATAAAATGCGCGCAAAATTTTATCCGCTTCAGTTGAACGAACCGTCGCACAAAGCATACCAAGAAAAACGGCCACATAGAAACAAGAACTTTTTTCAATGATTGAGCGCAGTGGGTTTACCTCTCGTTATATTGGCTTGTAAAAAAGACGGGACGTAATGGATTTTAGAATTCTTCACACTTTGAATATATGCTGATTCAATCATCATTGTTAGTGATTACTCTTACACTAGAGCTATAAATCATGAGTATGAATGATTAACATGAGGTTATATGTATATGTATTGACTAACTTGCTAACCATGTATATGCCTGATTTTAGTAGCAAGCATCGATTCTCCTTCAAAAGAACGGTTGAAGACAAGAGAACATTCAAGTATTTTCGATATCTTTGCCAGTCGTTCACCAGGCCCTTCCCGCCGATAAGATAGAATTTACGTAAAAGTATTCACCATTAACTTTTTTTCGGAAGCGACTTTCGGAATTGTTTAGCATGATGAGTCTAGAAATGTCTGTTTCAACGATAACGAACCGAAGACCAAATAGCCTCTGGCCTCCGGTGCCAGAAATCATCAATAGTTTAATAATTTCTTAGATTACATTATTGGAATACATTCCAATTATAACTAATAGTTCATCATACCATGCAGTTAAAATTATTTAGTGAATCTTTTCTCAAGCACATATTTGGGGCACGAAATTGAATATAAAGTTATTTCGTAGTTCCTTATTATTCAATCGATTTTGAAAGCAAAATCAAGCGTTGATTCATTGTATTCATAATAATTGAAAAACCAATGAATTCCAATAAGTTTTCCATGCTGACTGGCTCGAAGCTGGCCCTCAATGTTTATCACATTGTTTGTATAAATGACAGCTACTTAGAAAATAAACGATTTTTTACAATACTCATTTTATTGTATTCAAGTCGTTTTTATTTCAACACAAAACCCAATGCTGCATAAATTCGCGTCATTATTTTATATCTATTTTTTGCTCACGATATAATGCCACCGTGCCCACCGTGCATTTCTCAAACCACCTCAATACGAAACAGCAGCGCGCAAGCAATAAAAAAAATGCAGAAAAGTTTATGAAAACTTTTTCAATTTTCGGTTGTTTTCGCTAAAATTTTATAATTTTGAGTTGCATTTTCAGATTCTTTGTGAAATTCTGCTACAAATACTACTTTTCAGTTCTAAAATCATCCCCGTGAGACGGAACAGTGACCGTTTATACATTTCAAAAACCAATTACGGCTCGGCAAAGCAAAATTTCAAAATTCTAAGAATACTTAGTTATGATAAATTTGATTTCGAAAACTTAAGTGTTTTTGGTTTTTCGAAAATCGGTCTAGTTTTTGAATAATTGATCAAAAACGCGATTTCCGCATTCCGCTACATTTCACCTTAACTTGTCGCGCCGTTGATCGATTTCTAACTTTGACAGTTTATTGTTAGCAACGTTTATTTAGGTCGCGGTGTAAAAATGAATTCAAACATCAAAATCGTTGATGCAATCCTTTTAACTTTAAGACTCATGTTAGCAAAAATCAAAAACATTAGTTGCGTCGGGTTTCTTCTTCCCTTCTTAAGAAATTCGAAGTTTGTGAAAATTGGTCAAGTCAAATCAGTGAGATCCATTTTGGAATACTGCTTCCGGAATCAGAAATTGGGAACCTAGATTGTCGGAATCGGTTTGTTGGGTTGTCTATTGGTAATGGCTACCGATTGAAGGCCAACTAAGATTTTTTTTTCTGCGCAGCTTTAAGCGACGGTATCAAATTTTAAACACACTTTATCCTATAAATCCGGAACCGGAAGTTTTATATGGGACCATTAGACCTTTCATTTGAAGTTGAGTTTGATAAAATTAGTCACGCCATCTCTGAGAAAATTGAGTAAGTAATTTGAAATAGGAATTTTTACACCAATGATCCTGTAATTCTGGAACCGGAAGTCGGATCAAAATAAAAAAAAAACTCTGGAACTTTGTATAGGATAATTATAGCTTCCATTTGCATCTAAGTTTGTAAGAATCAGTTCAGCCGTCACTGAGAAAAGTAAGTGCACTTGAAAATCGGCTCAGCCATCTACGAGAAAAGTAAGTACAAAAAAGGTTACATGCATTTGTTACATGTTACAAATTTTGAAATAGAGCTCGAAGTATACCGAATTTTTAATTGAGATGCAAAAACTAACAAACATATAAAAAAATTTGGTACCAATATGTGATTAAGAAATGTTACGTGAATGTTACGGAGTGTAATGCTCATTGCTCGGTTCTATAGCTTTCCAAGTACATAATAATCGATTTGAAATTATAGATGGCAGCCTATTCTACGAAATCATGCACAATATGCTTGAATTCAATGCATAGTTCGAGTAATTAACATTATTTCTTTGTTATTTTCGCAAGGGTCTAAACTAGTTTTGAAGAATTCCTTTTCGACCATATGACTATTTTTCCAATAACAAAAATCACTTATTTATAATGATGATAATGTAAATAATATCCCAATGGTAACAATCAAAACATGAAAATAATAGGGCGAAATAGTCACTACTTGTAACTGTAACTGCAATATTATTTCATAACAAATAATATAAAATTTAAAACAAATCGATAGGTAACAATTTTTTTAACTATCTTTTTATTACATATTTTCAACATTTACCCAGCACATTGTATTCAGATTAGTAATACATTTTTTATTTTACTGAAATTAACTAACAAATTGACAAATATTCTATTGTAATTTAGTCCAAAGTGATACAGGACTGCCGCAAATTGCATAAGAAAATGAGTTCCAAGTGTTTGATAAAACTCTATATGAATAGGAGTAAAAATAAGTCAAATCTCTTGCCTAATTCACAAGCATAAATTACCGAAGGAACAAGGTCATTTTGGAGATTTTCACGCATCGTAATCACGGTGTGAAATCATTCAGCATGAAGCGCGTTTCCTCTATTGCTAACGTCTTTCCATTTATAATCAGCTTGACGTATCGGGGGGAAAAATGGGTAGGTGGAAAACGGTTTCCAAAATCATAAATTCGATTGCCACAGAAGTTAAACTATTATAGAGGAGAATAATTCATATGTTTGCAAACGCAGGATACAGGTAAGTATGAAGTCACATACTCGCAACTCAATCACCTTTGATATATTCTTGTTGCCATTAGTATTCCATAAGGCCACGAAACTTAAAGCGCATAATTTTGCTTGGAGTGGAATGCGCTCAAAGGCTATTGAAGTCAGAGCTCACCTCTGAATTGGTCGCAATCTCATACCTTACCTTTAAGACCTCTTTTGCACCATCGTAGTTCTGTCTACACAGTTCACTATACACAACGACAGACAGATTAGCAGAAATTCCGAATGAGCGCTGGGAAAAAATCCTTCTCGCGTCCACTTTTTATAGTATTTGTAAAGTTATCCGCAGTGCAATCTCGTTCATACGTTGCGCTCTTATTCCACGTCGTTTTGCTTTTTCTTCTTTAACCGTAGCCTATTCCAGAAGAGGCAAATTGGTGACGATCACTTCTTTACACAAATTACCGTGCCTTTAACCGTATTTCTTTATAACAGTTATTGCACATCAATCCGATATAGATATAGGAACGAAGGACGATGCTTTCTTGCTCAGCAACAAACTACTTCCTTGTAATCTACACAACTTGAACAATTTTATTTTAAACAGATCTATCAAACTAACAAGTTTCCATGTTACAATACCACTTGCAATAATATCAACGAAATTCAAAACATCCGTCTCGTGAGCTAATAATCTAAAGAAGTTGACCTCTGGACTATAAAAAAAAATCACTTAGTCTCAAGCCCAAAACCCGGCGCGAGGAAAACTTGAAGCACACCTCATCCGTCCAACAACCACACACCAACTGGTGGGCTGAATGGAATCTGACTGCTCAGGCTATACGAAGAGTCTCTTGTAGCTTTTCCTTCAACAAAATCGTAAAAAACATAACTTCTTACAAGTCAACCTGAAGAAAACTGGTTTTGCAGTGGAATGTAATGCAGGTATTGGTGAGTATAAAAAACGTTCTTCTTTTCTTGGTGTATGAGTACGAACAGCAAACCACAAAAACACCAAAACCTGCGGGTGTCCACATTACGTGTGTTGGATAGCCGTAAAACGGATGAACCTCGACTTGACGATCGTACAGGTGAGTCTTTCATCGTCACAGTAGCTTTTATGTCGTGAGAATAAGTTAAGACTTCGATGAACACTGAATGACATCATCGACAAGTTGAGCTTTTTCGCCTGAAAGATCTTCATCGATACAGTGATACAACACATTCAATTTGTTCGTCAAAACATGTTCCTCTTTAATTATAATGGACATTTTTATCACGTTTTAGATAGTCTGAAAAATTGAAAAAATAATAATAGAGAAAATATTTTGTTTGATTTGCCTTCGTATCCTGTAACTGTAGAATATATTTTTGTTATATTCTGGGAAATAGTTATATTTGTCAGACATTTTCTTATCTGTAATAAAATTGATTGTATACCATTCAACTCAGCTGAACGAGATCGGAAAATATCTTTGTGCGTATCTACAAAGGATTTTTCACTCCGCTCAATTTTATCGGACGTGGTTTAACCGATTCTAACGAGCTTATGCTCATTTGAAAGCTAACACATGGATCAATAAGTCCCGAAACTAACAATGGAAACAACATTTTTTTTGCAAAATTTTTTTTTATTCATCAACATAATCACCTTTTAGGGTGATACAATGGTTCCAACGTTTTTTTTTAGATAAACTGCTTTCTGAATCATCGACTCGTTGCTGTTTTTGTTCCATCGAAAGCATTCGCCCACTTGGATAAAAACCTTTTTCATGCTCAATTTTTCATGAATGATAGTAAATACACTTCCATATGATATCTGTGTCATCTCAGCAATCTCACGGAGCTTCACTTCACGATCTTTCATTATAATTTTTGTCACTTCACTCACATTTTCCGGTGTAACGGCTTCCACAGGTCTACCCGAGCGTTCCGCGTCATTTGTGTCGGTACGACCACGTTTAAACTCGGCGAACCACCGACAAATCGTTGCTTTTGATGGACAAGAGTCCGGATAACATTTTTCAATCTATTGTTTCGCTTGCACGGTGTTTTTACCCATTAAAAAATAATGTTTTATCAAAACACGAAACTCGGTTTTTTTCCATTTTTTAAACAAACTACAAAACGACTTCACTCCAACCTCCATAACTCAGCTGTTTCTGGTCGGATCGACTTAAAATTTTGACCCGTTTCAAGCAAAGGTTAGTACTCTAGAAAGACGTGGTTACTGGTTTACTACGAGCACCATCTCTGCTTTAGTCTCGGGACTTATTGATCCATGTGTTACTCTTGGGATGTGTAACAAGTTCAAAGACCAATTAGTTGTCACTTTCGGTTCCGGAGATATAATGGAATAAGCGACTTAACCGACAAATCGTACTTTTATCTCTCCGCTTAATTGTCTTAGTGATGATCACACCGATTTCTACAAACTCAAGCTTATTTGAACCCTAGTCTTAGGATATAAATCAGCTTTGAAGTTCGAATGGCTGTCACTTTTGGTTTCAGGGATATAATAGTATAAATGATGTATCTGACAATACGCAACTTTTTGCCTTTCGTTCAATTTTCTAGGAGATGGCTGTACCGATTTTAACAAACTAAGGCTCGTTTGTAAGCTTTGAAATATGGATATTGATAAAGTTGAAAATCATTATTTTGAACTTACTGTTCTTATATTCCTGGATCGTACCATTTCATAACCGTATGACTATAAAGAGAAAATCAAATCATGAGAAGAATACGGAGGGTACCAAAATAGAATAATATTACCGTACATGAAAACGTGGATTACAACAGAATAGTGCAACAAACGTATACGCTCATGATCTCACACCAAATGATGCGATAATGATTACAAAGGAAAATTATCATGTAGATTGCAAGGAACTGAACTAGAAGACATCTAAACCCAAGGACAATGAAGCTACTTCAGTGCAACCCCAGTACCCGGCCAAACGCGACCCCAGTACTTGAAGATAAAAGTTAAACCACAATACTACACTTTTATCATCAATGCACAACAAGATTTGTCTGCTCCAGCTAACAACGAAACCAATGCCTGGAATACCTCACTACGATCAGTTTTACAATGACTGAGTGAAAAAATATATTGAAAAAGTCAAATGAATGAGAAACTCACAGAAAAGATGTTTTTTTTTGGAAAAATATACGCTCAGAGGCAGAACTCGAACCAGCGTTCTTATGGAATCCGTGCATACGCGTTTACCATTTCCGCCACCCTGAGCTATGGTATACACAATACTACCACAAAACTGGGTTGGTAAGTGTACAACGAACAATGGTTTAAAACCTAGTCACCTCACGAACGGTACCCATACCCAAACATCTTCTCTGTTCGTCAGACAATAAACACTAGTCTTCTTGCTCTATACCTATTTCCCGGTCATGCACTAGGTAAGAGAGTATATTAATTATCGCTTGCCTTGCCAGTTACTGTACCAGTTAATAAATCCTCACTACGATATTTCCACCAACAACTGCGACGATGAATCAATGGATGACGACGAGAATAATGAACTATCAACTAAATTATATATCAGCCCGGGTTGGCGGTTCAATACATAGGGCGTTGATCTTACAAGCCAGTTAACGTATGTTCGATCTGGAATCTGAAAGGATTCTTAGTATCAGTAGGATCGTAGTGTACTAGCCATGCAATGATTCTGTACGCTATATGAATCGACTGCAAAAAAGAAAGGCCAAAATTCACAAAAGGAATGTAATGCCAAGACTTTGCTATATATCTTTACTGTTGCAATATTACTCGAAAAATCGTAAATTGAAAATCGAAAAATAATTATGAAATTTATATTTAGTCAAAATGATGCAAGGAACATATCGTATAACTATTATGCAGTTCCTCGAAAAAAAAATACTTTGCCGAATTTTGTCTAAATTAATGCATATAAATTTCACGTCAGTTTGAATTCACATCAAGCTGAATCACAGTTTATTTTACTCTGTATTTCTAAAACATGTGCAATGTTTCTCGAATAATATACACAAAACCTATTTTTAATCCACCATGTAGTGTGATAATGCCTTTCTCTCATCGAAACGGTCTCATTAAAACATGTTTTGACTTTTAGCCAATCGGTAAGATGTTTTAGCCAATGGGAAAGGTGCAGTAAGACAATTACGTCACTCATATCATTATATCTCCGGAACCAAAAGTGACAGCGATTTGACCTTAGAAAATAATCAATGTACCAATAGTAGCTTTCAAACAAGCCTAAGCTTGTTAGAATCGATTCAAGCCATCTCTGAAAGAATTGAGCGGTAAAAAACAACGCGTTTTGTCGGTTACGTCACTTATACTTTCATATCTCCAGAACCAGAAATCACAGTCTTGATCTTCGAACTTGATCAATGGCCCAATACGAGCTTCCAAAGAAGCTTAAGCTTGTTAAAATCTGTTGAGCGGGGAAAATTTCATTGAAGAGTGCAGGCACATACTCACACAGACATTCTCCCAATTTCGTCGAGATTTTTCAACAATTCTATTACCTTTCTATACAGAAAGGAAAAAAGAATGACGATTGATAACGTAATTTCAAGACGTATTTTCTACACTTGTAGTTAGCATAAATTTCCAGTTCATAACCAACAGCGCATTATACAGTTTAATAGGTATTTTTCAATGTCATTCATTACCAAACTGGTTGAAAGTAGTTTAAATAATATCATTGAGATACAACTTAAACATCGCTCATAGTTCATAATGCTCCTTATTGGACTTTTAAATTATTTTCTCATCGAACACTAATTCAATTCATCGGAATCATGTTAAAAGCTTAACAAGCGAAACTTTATGGCTATCCGTAATTCCGTGGCAATGGAAAGCTTTTATGGAAAAAGATCCCCACCAAGTTTACGATCGATTATATGTACAAACAGTAGACAACCATCTACTCAGCGAAACAAGTTTAGTATGCTAAATTGGCATATATGATTGCTCACATGTGTCTACATCTACATAAAGCGTTCGTAATATATTTCAGCCTTCTTTAACTGCTTCTCGGCGAGTCAGTGGTTTTGATGATCTTACTGTAAAAAGAAGCTATTCGTTGGTTGTTATACAGAGTTAATTTAAAAATGCAGTTTTATATACAAATAATCGTACGTTATTTTTTCTCAATTTGAAATTGTATTGAATAATATTTCACTAATCACGTACGAACATTAGTTTCTCGCAATAATTTTAGTAGGATTAGTAAAATGCGATGTATCGCATGTTCTACAAGGGATTGTCGTACAAGAGGAAATTTCCACTCTCCCGCCACCGCCCAGACCCTACGCCTTCAGTTATGCAGCAGGACGCAGCCCTGGCCATATTGATCGTACCCACAGTGAAGTTTCTGATGGAAGTGGTACAGTGCAAGGATCTTTCTCCTATGTAGATCCAAAGAATCAGGTACGAACCGTTGAATATGTTGCTGATGCCCATGGATTCTATCCTCGCCTAAGTCATCCTCAATTGGCTCCTTCACAAACAAAGGCCGTTGAGCGGGCCTCACAAATGCATTATGCGTTGTACAACAAGATTGCCGAAGAACGTGCTAATCCTCCTCCTCAAGCAGTTGTGAGTATCATTAGTAGAGATTTATTTAACGAATGTTTAGTTATCATCTTATTACACTCAGGAATCATCACTTCCGAGAGACACTGTAGCTGTTTCCAAAGCTAAAGACAGACATTTCACACTATACGAGAAGATTGCTAGAGAACATGCTGCGATTGCAGCAGAACGTGAAGCAGAACGACTGGCATTTGAAGCAACATCCGAAGTAAACGAACTGCACTGAATGCCTCACATGAAAAATTAAACCAGTGTCATACATATATGAATATAAATCTTCAAGGACAATTGAAATCGTACTGTTTTAAATTTGTTTGGATTGAATTTATTTGTTGATATATGACTCCGACGAATACACGTCATCATTGTCGGCTACATTGTCAAGCTTAACTCAGTATTTATGTAGAACCGAGAGCTCGCCAAATGAAGTTATAGACAGCTTGACCAGATTGTTTTCTTCGTCTATCTGTTTGCCTTTGAGAATTTTCATAATAATCAACATATTTATAATCATTGTCGTTGTCGCCATAATCATATCCGTAGTCGAACAAATTTGAAGTAGTTCTTCGATTAGTTCTGGTTACTATAAATTTCAATTGATGACAATATTGTTACTATATCACACATATACATTACCTTGACGAATCCCGTACCAATATTGTAATGGACGACTAAACTGCGGAGAATATCGTTGTTGTACAATGCGGTTAATATTGTAGTTATAACCTGAACTAAATCGATTATAATTCGGCAACATGTTCTGTAGATCATACATGTCTGCTATAATGTTCACAACTACATCCGACAATCCATATTCTAGCAAAACAATAAGTTTTTACTGAACTTCCCGATATTTACTGTTTTAACTTACGATATCCCAAACATGTTCTCGAATTACATGGTTGCTTGGTAGTCAGCCTTGATCTGCTCGATCGTCTAGTTGTAGTTTTTTCCGTAGTCGTTGGTTTAGTTGCTGAATGTAAACAAACCATTTGAAGCTTCATTTGTATTATTCTCTGCAATAAAATTACTTACTAGTTTTTACAGTAACAGTAGTATTTTCATCCTCATAATAATACTCGTATTCATACGTTTCTCCGTAAGTCGAATATGTATGAAACACTATTATTGCTGCAATCATAATGTAGCAGCTCACATTCATTTTGAATATTTAAATCGTCTAAAATAGACTGGAACATAGAGAAACCAGCAACACCTATAAGCTATTCTGAAACTAATCTACGAAGTTCAAGTCGGCAAATGAATATTACATTACGTTCCTGATTTATATTTTTGGCATGCAATAATGATACATTTCGTTGCCATGGTTTAACATCCAATTTAACTGCCATTAATAATAATCACCAGTAATCAGTTCTCTGTTTTTTAGTTTTATCTTTTTTTCATACATACGTTAATAGGCAATATACGCTAGTATTTCTTCACCGAAACATCAATTTTAGTTAGTATGGTGGTAAATATTTCACATTCAGGAATCAGAACAAATTGGCTCAAATGGCACGTTGATAATAAAGTTTCATGTAAGAAATGGTCCCGACTACCAAGAATATTGCAATTTGAGATATTGTATAGTCTTTTAGGCATGAAAATAATTTTTCAGTTGATATTCCAACTCGATAGAGATGAGCGTCTAATGTGTAATGAGTACCTTATGATAAAAAAAGAACCGGAATTTTATTAAAAAACGTGTTTAATCCACCTAGCAGTGAGATGATACCTATTTTTATCAATCCGCATGTGTTTATTGCATGAATATTCTTCGGTGTTTATGTTTTCATGACATTATTTTAATGACCCTCGTTTTAAGCGACAATTTGAGATTTTAATCACTCATTACTCTGTAATGTCGAAACTGCAAATCGTATCGAATTTGAATCTAGAAGTGTGATAATCGATTAAACATGCCATGATATGTAAGTTCCACTCTAGAGTTTACGGTAATTTAAGGTACTTCCAGAGCCGGTATTCAGGAACCAGCATAACCCAAACCGATTCGTATGGCCATATGACGAATAAATTACAACAGTTTTGAGTTCAACTTTGAAGCTTTTCGGGATTGTCATCTTCTATATCGGTTTGAATTTTAAAAATTCATCATCATGTAATTCGAGAATCGGAAGTCATAATTGGATAAAATAATTAATTTTTGTATATAAGTTTGTTTTAATTAAAATTTTTGTTTCTGAAATTTGATTAGGCTTTTTTTGAGAAAACGATTGAGCTTTGAGAAACGATTTTATACTGGAACCGGAATTCTAAAAGCGGTATGGCCGAAGTCAGATAAATTCACCTGAGTAGCTGTACACTTTACATTTGTTTCAAAACATTTGAAAATCAGTTAAGACATCTTTGAGAGATCATAGCACGAATTAAATTTTTAGGTGCCTTCTGATCGACAACTGAATACCACTAAAACTGAAAAAAGTTAATTTTTTTATCGACTATCCAAATCTGCTAACCCGATAAACCTGATTAAATTATGTGGAATAGACATTTTTATACAATCCCCGAAACCGGAAGTTGGATCTGACTGAAAAGCAAGATGTTTTATAGAACTTTGAAACTTTTCATTTGAATCTTAGATGATTCTTAGATTTCATTTGCATCTTAGATCGGTTCAGCCATCTTCAAGAAAAATGAGTTACACAATTTTGATTTCGTTTCACATATCATCCTGTAGTTCCGAAACCAGAGGTCGGAACCAAACATAATGCAGGAACTTTGTTTGGGAGCATACGACTTTTCGTATGAATCTGAATTTGTAGAAAAGAAATTTTCCGAGAAAATTAATTGAAGTTATTTGTCACACACGCATTTGCTGATCTCGACGAACTGATTCGAATGGTATATGGATGTTATGTTGTTCCAGCATTTATTGCTGTAAGTAGTTTAAAACAAAATAATTTAAAAAAATTCTGCCATCATCTGGTTTATATATGTCATATTCGAACGATTATGTTGCCAAAAACGAGCCGTGCCAAAATCGGTCCGAGGCTAAATGTCATGAAAAAGAATGCTGTACACAATCCTTTTGGTTCTTAGAAACAATTGTATGTAACAGTATAAAAAATCGTGTTTTCCGTTGCTCCCAAGCATTTCTTTGTCATACAGCGCTCAAAACTTCTACTGCTGGAATAGGGGGAAAAGTCGCTTACAGAAAAATTTCGATATCTCCGTTAAAAATGGACGGATTTGAACAATCTATGGCTTGTTGGATAGGTATTACCGTGCGGAATCTAAGTCTGAAAACATATTCTGTTTTCAAGGTCAATTGTGACAGATACTGTCAAAAAACTGAAAATTTTGACATAAAACTTTGTATAACTCAAAAAGTAAACATCCGATCTCAAAACCATTCAATAGCGTTTTGGGTGACGGGGAGACCTTTCATTTGCGACTAGTTTGATGAAAATCGGTCCAGCCATCTCTGAGATCTCGACCTCTTAGTTGACAACACACATACGGACACACACACATACACACACACACACACAGACATTTGCTCAGTTCGTCGAGCTGAATCGATTGGTATATGTCATTCGGCCCTCCGGGCCTCGGAAAAATTTTCGAAAGTTTGAGCGAATTCTATACCTATTTTTTATATATATAAAAATAGGTAAAACGCAAAATTTCAATTTTTAATAAATTTGTTTATTATCGCCTTCAAAGTACTCTCCTCCTGCGGCAATACATGCATGCCAACGCTTGATCCAATTTCCCGTACAAGTTTTATAGGCCGCCGAAGGTATGGCCTTTAGCTCACGCAGCGAATTCTCTTTTATGGTCTCTATGGTCTCAGAACGCGTTCCCCGCAATGGCAATTTGAGTCTGGGGAAGAGGAAAAAGTCACACGGAGCCATATCTGGAGAGTGCGGTGCTGCGACATAACCAACGCTGTGTGAGCCGGCGCATTATCGTGAAATTCAGTTTTTTTAGCACCAGCCGAGAAGCGACGCGTTTCAAACCCAAAACATCAGTTAAAATGTGTTCGGCTAATCCATAAGAGATGCCCAACAACACAGCAATCTCTCTAATCGGTACAGAACGATTTTGCAACACGATTTGCTTCGCCGATTCAATGTTTTTTTCAGTAACAGATGTTGTTGGGCGGCCAGGGATCTCATCATGATCCAAGCTTGTACGACCACCTTTGAAGCGTTTATACCACTCGTATGCCTGTGTTTTTCCTAGACACGATTCACCAAAGGCATTTTCTAACATTTTCAACGTTTCGGAACACTTAAATCCATTTGCAACGCACACGTTGCTTTAAATTTTCTTCCATTATAAAAATCGCCACACGAAAATTTTTCAACTTCTTTGTATAGACGCCAAACAAAAACTAATCGTACGATATGCGTCAAAATTTGACAGAATGTGTATAAAAGTGTTGCCAACGTTGAGAGAATAAAAGTTTACCGATTGGACAAGCGCGGGAATTTTAAAATGAAAATTCCGGTTCTTTTTTCATCATAAGGTATGTATATCAAATGGATTTTACTCACATCCTACTCCCTAATCCATGTATTTGTCGATAGTTTTAAAAAATTAGTATGTAACTACCCATATCATTCTTATCCCAAGAAGGTTGCCAGTTGACATGTGTCCATCGGTGAGACGCGCTATAGAATTCATTGAAAGCAGTCGGTCGCTCATAATTTTCACCCTTGATAGCACCACACTTGGCAAAATTATCCACTCTCTCATTGTTTGGAACGGTGCAATAAGCTGTGACCCAAACTATTGTGATTTGATAATAATTATTTAGTAAATCGTCAAAATACTCTCATATCATGTCCAGAAAAACGGTCCATTCTTAGGAATACTGTTTTAGCGAATAGTTTCAATTGTGCTTAGACTATCTGTGAGGATGAAATAAAGGTTCAAAGCAGAGAAGTTTTGGTTTCGTGTATTTGAAGCCGAAACCCGACCCGAACCCGATGGGAATATATTTTGCATAATTAGTTCTGTTATATTTTTCTAAAAATATTTTTTGAGTTCGTTAATTTTGTAATTCTCTAAGATATTAAACACTGTTTGGATATAAACACGCAAATCTAATCAAATTATCCCAGCACGAAATGAGCGTTTGCGGTTTTGTACCACGCAAAAGATCTGCTCTTATTACTGGTGATTGCTTCTACCGACGATCGAAGTCCAAATGAAAGCACGACCTGAGTGTTTCACACTTTATACTTGGTCTGTTCTTACTGATGCTGATGGGAGAAACTCAACCTCGACATCCAGCTCCGAGCTGAGCTGAGCTGAGCTGAAGTAGATCGCGCGTAGTTGTACTTCGTGATTGACCGAATGAGTGGAAATGTACAATGAAAAGAAACTTGGGAGAAGCAAATCACTTTCACTGTACATACCCACTCACTCCTAACTTTTTATTAAATTATCAATAACGACGCTGGCTACGACCAAAGGCTGAGGTAAAGGAAGGAATGTTAGTCCGATACTCGTTGTTTCTAGAGAGCGCGGGTACCACAAGCATCACGGGTTAGGCGATTTGTTAGTAGGGAGGGAAAGAGATCCGGATATGTTTTGGTAAACAATATGATCTCAACAAAACCTGATTTTCGATACGCAGGAGAAATATAACACATGGATCAATAAGTCCCGAAACTAACAATGGAAACAACATTTTTTTTGCAAAATTTTTTTTTATTCATCTACATAATCACCTTTTAGGGTGATACAATGGTTCCAACGATTTTTTTTAGATAAACTGCTTTCTGAATCATCGACTCGTTGCTGTTTTTGTTCCATCGAAAGCAATCGCGGCACCCACTTGGAAAAAAACCTTTTTCATGCTCAATTTTTCATGAAGGATAGTAAATACACTTCCATATGATATCTGTGTCATTTTAGCAATCTCACGGAGCTTCACTTTACGATCTTTCATTATAATTTTTGTCATTTCACTCACATTTTCCGGTGTAACGGCTTTCACAGGTCTACCCGAGCGTTCCGCATCATTTGTGTCGCTACGACCACGTTTAAACTCGGCGAACCACCGACAAATCGTTGCTTTTGATGGACAAGAGTCCGGATAACATTTTTCAATCCATTGTTTCGCTTGCACGGTGTTTTTAGTTATTAAAAACAATCAATCAAAATCAAACAATTTATCAAAACACGAAACTCGGTTTTTTCCATTTTTTAAACAAACCACAAAACGACTTTACTCCAACCTCGATAACTCAGCTGTTTCTGGTCGGATCGACTTAAAATTTTGACCCGTTTCAAGCAAAGGTTAGTACTCTAGAAAGATATGGTTACTGGTTTACTACGAGCGCCATCTCTGCTTTAGTCTCGGGACTTATTGATCCATGTGTTATTTATGATAGATGAAGTTTAAGATAAGTATTGTACTATTACATAAATCCGATGAAACGCCACCGTAATCATAGTGATTTATTTACATGAATGTAAATCTCTACAGGCATTTACAATACAGAACCGTCCTTCAGAGACGACCGTAACAATTATCTTTCATGACAGTTCTCTGTTGGATGGTCGTGCTTCTGCTGGTGTCTACTGTCGTGAAATGAGACAGTCTCATTCATTTGGTGGATACTGTACTGTATTCCAAGCAGAAATCTATGCGATTTTATGTGAGATACAATCGACACTTCATCAGAGAGTCTGTGGTAATCTTTAAAGGCTCTCAGTACGAATGATTCACAGTCGAATCTAGTGATGGCATGTCGAACTCAAATCGAAGACCTTTGCATTTCAAATACTGTTCACTTCTTATAGGTACTCAGCCATTCTGGTACTACTGGAAATGAATGGGCTGATGGCGATGCTTGTAAACTTGCGCTCAGACAAAAATATTTTTACAAGACTAGATTGAATATGAAAATTTCAAAATGTCTACTGCATTTTTGAGCATCATTGCAGTAATCTGATTAAAGTGATCTTGAATTTATAGATATTGTATCGTTTCGCACCCCACCTGTTGTCAGAGAGATTCATTGTTCTTCCTGGAGCAATGTTGCACATATTCTTCGTGTAACTAATTCATTCATCCATCTTCAGTGCGATTATCCTTATATTACTCACACTCGTCAAGAACAACATTGAACTATTCACTGCACGAAAGAGAGAAGGGTGAAAATGAATAAGCAATAATCGTAGAGAACCCGAATCTACTAATACATTCTTCGCTGCTGGTATACATCGTGCATGTTCGTTTCATACATTCGTTAATTTACTTTACTCTTCGAATTAGTTGATGCGACGATCGTTTGATCCCATTCTTTGTGAAGCATTCTTCAACTAATAAATTCATCACATCTCGTAAGGTAGCAGCAATGGGGGAGTGCTGAGATATGGTTCATCACATACACACATAAGACTATGGTACTAATACAGAGGAAAACGTCCTAATTTTCTTCTTTCAAAGACAGCACGAACGATCATCGCCAATTAGGTTTTGACGATGATCGGTGCATTAACATTCGTTTTATACCGAAACCATCTACTACGACAAATCGCGTATCTTACACTTCATTTATCATTAAATCCCTGCAAGCGCGACTGCAAGTAGATGCTATACATACTGATTTTTTTGCTGCTTTCGAAAAGATCAATCATCGGATCTCTATTTAAAAATTTAGTAGACTTGGATTCAATGGACCTTTTCTTAATTGGCTGTACTCATATTTAACTAATCGCGACATGTCAGTGAAAATAGGAAATCGCATTACATCTTCATTTACTGTCAGCTCCGGAGTTCCTCAAGGTAGTCATCTTTGACCATTCATTATTCTACTTCACCGAAACGATTTAAACATGTTGCTAGAATGCATGAAATTATCATATGCTGATGATTTCAAACTCTCTCACCTTATCAAAACCGAAGACGCTTGGACATTTAAACAGACTGGTGTAAAGTAAACCGAATGACCGTTCTATTGTTGTTGTTCTGTTATTTAATTACTCGCAAACGTTCTATGATTGAATTTGACTACTAGATCTTACAAACCGTTCTTAGACGAGAATCGTATATTAAAGACTTGGGAGTCATCTTGGATTCGAAAATGAATTACAAACAGCACATTCAATATACTATCAATAAAGCCTCGAAGCTGTTAGGGTTAGTCTTTCGTGTAACGAAAGACTTCAAAAACATATATTACCTAATAGCGTTATATTGTGCTTTGGTCCGTTCTACACTATAATATACAGCTGGTAATATTTATTCGTTTTGCGCTTCGCCAACTATCCCAAATCTTCCTAGTTACCAAGATCGTTGCAAGCTCTACTATCCGTTCGCAGAAATGTATTCAAGGCAGTTTTCATTGCTGATCTTCTCCAATCATTAACTGATTGCTGTTCTGCTTGACAGATTTCGATATTCGTCGTGATTTTCTTTGAGCGCATTTTTTCTTACACATTCCTTCCGTTAGAACAAACTATGGCCACAACTAGTCATTTGTCAGTATGTGCCGACTGCTTAATCGTTGTTCATGTCAGTTCGATTTTCATCGAACCCGTGATACTATAAGAAAATTGTTTTCTCGAACACTATCTCTTTAAAAATTTATCGTTAGCGTTAAAAGTTTAGTTATGCAGTTTTAATAGTTAATAACATGAAATGTATCATTGCCGTTTCAACCTTCCGAGTGAACGGACGTTCTTTGTGTTTACTGCGAAAGCGTTGAAAACCAGTGCCGTGTGTGATAAAGTGACCGGACGATCAAAACTAGATCGCTATTGTGTAATAGACAATAGTGCTTTTTCCTGTGAGAGGTTTTATGCACATTATATACTGAAGCAGTGCATTGTTGTGAGCGGACGATCGAAACAGTACCGTTAGCCGGTGATTGTTCGATCGATCAAAACAGGCCCAGCGGTGTACGTGATATCACTGTGCGGATTACAAAAGAGTGTGCTTTTTCCTCTCGGAGGTTTTTTGCACACCATCGCAGCGGCGATACGCCGATCGACGAGGGCTAGGCCTTGGTGGCCCCCGTTGGATTTAAGTTAAGTATCATTGTTTAGTTGTTTTTTTTCCTTCCTGCATTCGACTGTTCTATTTCTCCCCGATTCACTTATTTCTGTGCGGAGGTAGCTCCGCAACATGTCTAGTCTAAATTCTGACCCCCCCGTTCCCGATGATCAATAGGAGACTTCCCTTGACTATAAAAAGTCTCGCATAAAGAGCTATCCGGATGGGCTCGCACTACCGGCCGGTCCTTATGCGGTCTATTTCCGGACCAAATCGAAAGAAAAAAAAATTAAATATTTTAAAAATATCGCGGGACCTGTCCTCGCGATACAATACTATAAAAAGTTTTGATAAGATACGTCCAGACAAGCTCAGGGTCCTGTTTACCAGTTCAAAACAGGCTAATGAGCTCGTTCAAAATGATCCTTTTACGCGGGAGTACCGCGTCTACGTGCCAGCTCGCGAAGTAGAAATCGACGGTGTGGTCACCGATTCGAGTTTGACTTGCGAGGACGTTCTTAAGTACGGGGCGGGTTGTTTTAAAGACCCCTCACTTAAGAATGTCAAGATACTGGATTGCAAGCGATTGCATTCAGTATCGATCGCCGGGGATGGAACAAAGTCCTATCCCCAATCAGACTCTTATCGTGTGACCTTCGCCGGTTCTGCTTTGCCCAACTACATCCTCTTGGACCGGGTTCGTTTGCCTGTTCGCCTATTCGTACCCCGAGTAATGAACTGTACTAATTGCAAACAACTGGGGCATACAGCTACCCATTGCAGCAATAAGCCACGTTGTGCTAACTGTGGGGAAGCTCATGCGGACGGCTCTTGCGGTAAGGATGCTGAAAAGTGTCTCTACTGTAAGGAGGGTCCGCATGACCTCTCTGATTGTCCCGCTTACAAACTGCGAGGTGATCGAATGAAGCGTTCCCTAGAGGAGCACTCCAAGCGTTCTTTCGCAGAGATGCTTAAAAGTGCCACCCCTCCTAAACAGACAACGAACCCATATGCCTGCTTGTCAACTGACGAGAGCGATTCTGACGACCCTTTGGAAGGTCCATCTTCGGCGGTCCCTCATAGCTGTAGGAAAAGAATAAATAAATCCTCTCATAAGCTACCTAGTAAGGGTTCGAAGGTGTCTTCCGAAGGGCTTCGAAAAGTTACAGCTAACGGGAATCGGGACACAACACCGAAGCAAAAAGCTCCTGGTCTCGGAAAACTCAATTCCGAGATGGAATTCCCACGACTTCCCGGGACTACAAAATCCCCAAGCGTCCCAGAAAATCTACCAGAGAACCAACTAGGTGCTGGACTTATCAAGTTCTCTGATGTTGTGGACTGGATTTTTACAACTTTCAATATTTCAGACCCTCTTAGAAGCATTTTAATTGCTTTCATGCCAACAGTAAAAACATATTTGAAACAGTTGACTGCAAATTGGCCCCTTCTCTCAGCGATTGTATCCTTCGATGGCTAAATCATCCACCGAGGTCACGGATCTAATCACTGTTTTACAGTGGAATTGCAGAAGTATCATCCCAAAAATAGATTCTTTTAAATTTCTAGTAAATAATCTGAAATGTGACGCATTTGCATTGTGCGAAACTTAGCTAACTTCTGAAATATCCTTAAACTTCCACGATTTTAACATTATTCGCCTGGATCGAGATGATCCCTATGGAGGAGTACTTTTAGGGATCAAAAAGTGCTATTCTTTTTATCGAATTAACCTCCCCTCGATACCAGGTATTGAAGTTGTCGCATGTCATGTTACAATCAAAGGTAAGGACCGACGTTGGTTTTAGGAGACTTTAACTCACACGGTACGGGATGGGGCTGTCTTCACGACGATAACAGATCAGCTATGATCCATGATATTTGCGACAACTTCAATATGACAATCTTGAATACGGGAGAAATGACACGGATTCCTGCACCACCAGCAAGACCAAGTGCGCTGGATTTATCCCTTTGCTCGACATCGCTACGGTTGGATTGCACGTGGGAGGTAATTCCAGATCCCCACGGTAGTGATCATCTACCGATCGTAATATCAATCACCAGCGGCTTAAAACCATCGAAGACAATCAATGTTTCGTATGACCTCACACGAAATATTGATTGGAATAGCTATGCGACCTCGATATCTGAGAAACTTGAAAGAACTCAACAACTTCCTCCGGAGGAAGAGTACACGTTTTTGGCTGGCTTGATTCTCGATACTGCGATTCAAGCTCAGACGAAACGTGTACCCGGCGCAAAAACTAACATCCGTCCTCCCAACCCGTGGTGGGACAAAGAGTGCACAAATTTATACGCGGAGAGAGCCTCCGCGTATAAAAAATTCAGAAAAAATGGAACACCTGATAATTACCGGAATTAGGCGGCGTTAGACGTTAAAACTAAGAACTTGATTAGAGCCAAGAAACGCGGTTACTGGCGTCGGTTTATAGACGGCTTAACGAAAGAAACATCTATGAGCACTCTTTGGAACACAGCCCGACGAATGCGCAATCATAACACCACGAATGAAAGCGAGGAATACTCCAACCGCTGGATATTCGCTAAAAAAGTATGCCCAGACTCTGTTCCGGAACAGAAGATCACCCGCGCCGCGACACCAAATACAAACGAATCACCGTTTTCGATGGTAGAGCTCTCACTTGCACTTTTGTCATGTAACAATAAAGCCCCGGGATTAGACAGAATAAAATTCAACTTGTTGAAAAATCTGCCTGACCCCGCCAAAAGGCGCTTGCTGAATTTATTCAACAAGTTCCTCACGGGTAATATTGTCCCACACGACTGGAGACAAGTCAGAGTTATCGCCATTCAAAAACCAGGGAAACCAGCCTCCGATCACAATTCGTATCGGCCGATTGCTATGCTTTCCTGTATCCGGAAATTGTTTGAAAAAATGATTCTGTTTCGTCTAGACAATTGGGTCGAAACTAATGGTTTACTTTCAGATACACAATTTGGTTTCCGCAGGGGCAAAGGAACGAACGATTATCTTGCGTTGCTCTCAACAGAAATTCAAATGGCATTTGCTCGTAAAGAACAAATGGCGTCAGTTTTCCTAGACATTAAGGGGGCTTTTGACTCAGTTTCTATAAATATCCTATCTGAGAAGTTGCATCAGCATGGTCTTTCGCCAGTTTTGAACAACTTTTTACATAATCTATTGTCTGAGAAACACATGTACTTTGCGCATGGTGATTTGTCGACAATACGATTCAGCTACATGGGTCTTCCTCAGGGCTCATGCTTAAGCCCCCTTTTATACAATTTTTACGTAAGTAATATCGATGAATGTTTCAACACATCTTGCACGCTAAGACAACTTGCCGACGACAGCGTTGTGTCTATTATAGGACCCAAAGCTGCCGATCTCCAAGGATCATTACAAGATACTCTCGACAACTTATCATCATGGGCTCTTCAAATGGGTATCGAGTTCTCTACGGAGAAAACTGAGCTGGTTGTATTTTCGAGGAAGCGAGAACCAGCACAATTACAGCTTCAACTAGGGGGTGAAACCATAGCTCAGGCCTTCACATTTAAATATCTCGGGGTCTGGTTCGACTCCAAAGGCACCTGGGGATGTCACATTAGGTATCTGAAACAAAAATGCCAGCAGAGAATCAACTTTCTTCGTACAATAACCGGATCATGGTGGGGTGCCCACCCAGGAGACCTGATCAGGTTGTATCAAACAACGATATTGTCCGTGATGGAATACGGATGCTTCTGCTTCCGATCAGTGGCGAACACTCATTTCATCAAACTGGAAAGAATTCAGTATCGTTGTTTGCGTATTGCCTTGGGTTGCATGCAATCGACTCATACGATGAGCCTCGAAGTGCTGGCGGGCGTTCTTCCACTGAAAAACCGGTTCTGGAATCTCTCATATCGTTTGCTCATTCGATGCGACATTTTGAATCCTCTGGTGATTGAAAACTTCGAAAGGTTAGTTGAGCTTAACTCTCAAACCCGTTTTATGTCCTTGTATTTTGATTACATGGCTCAGAATATTAATCCTTCTTCGTTTGTTTCCAACCGTGCTCATTTCTTGGATACTTCTGATTCTACTGTGTTTTTCGACACATCCATGAGAGAAGAAATTCGTGGAATTCCGGATCACGTGCGCCCTCAAGTGGCCCCAAATATTTTTTATAATAAATTTAGAACAGTCAACTGTGAAAAGGTGTTTTACACTGACGGATCAAACATCAACGAGTCCACAGGCTTCGGCATCTTCAATCAAAACATCACCGCTTCTTACAAACTCAGTGATCCGGCTTCAGTTTACGTCGCAGAATTAGCTGCTATTCAGTACACCCTCGAGATCATTGAAACCATGCCCAAAGACCATTATTTCATTGTCACGGACAGTCTAAGTTCAATAGAAGCTCTCCGGGCAATGAAGCCAGGAAAGTATCCCCCATATTTCCTGGGGAAAATACGGGAACATTTGAGAACTTTATCTGAACGGTCTTATTTAATATCGTTAGTCTGGGTCCCTTCGCATTGTTCCATTCCGGGCAATGAAAAGGCAGACTTATTGGCTAAAGTGGGCGCATTGGAAGGTGATATTTATGAAAAACCAATCTGCTTCAATGAATTTTTCAGTATTTCTTGTCAGAAAACTCTCGAAAGTTGGCAAACTTCATGGACGAATGACGAACTGGGACGATGGCTACACTCCATTATCCCTAAGGTATCGACGAAACCTTGGTTCAAGGGGATGAACATGAGTCGTGATTTCATTCGCGTTATGTCACGGCTCATGTCAAATCACTATACATTCAACGCACATCTCCGGCGTATCGGGATCGTGGAGAACGGGCTCTGCACCTGTGGCGACCGTTATCAGGACATCGAGCATGTCGTGTGGTCGTGCGTAGAGTATCGTGACGCCAGGTCGAAGCTACTGGAATCCCTCAGGGCCCAAGGTAGACCGCCTGAGGTGCCGGTTCGGGATGTGTTGGCGAGTCGGGATAGTTCATATATGCTTCTCATATACCAGTACCTTAAACACATTGATATACAAGTGTAATGTGTTATTCCTCGCTCAGAAAATATAATCTCCACCTACAGGTTCGACACTAACATCCGCCCGATTCTCTCGATCCCCGTCCCTGTCCACCATCTTCATTGGAATTAACAAGATCTTTTTTTTTTTGCCACTAACTTTTTCGTTCCCCTTTCCCTGTTTTTTCATTATCTCGATGGCAACTAATTAGATCTCTGTCGTTTTCAAACATTTGGTTCCCACACCCCTTTTTTACCCCGTTTCCCACAATATTTACTTCTTTTTTTCATTCTCTTCCGTAACATCACCATCACCGGAAGACCGCTC
This sequence comes from Malaya genurostris, assembly GCF_030247185.1. Classification (NCBI taxonomy): domain Eukaryota; kingdom Metazoa; phylum Arthropoda; class Insecta; order Diptera; family Culicidae; genus Malaya; species Malaya genurostris. The sequence goes on along the minus strand of NC_080571.1, from coordinate 126,246,745 downwards.
CAGTCAATGACCAGCATGCGGGCCACCCGCCGGGCCTTCGTAGCCTGGGGGTGTTTCCCGCGGACCCTCACGGACCGAAGAATGCGGCCAACATAGAAAATTACCATCGCCATCTGGAATCATCTCATCCTAAATTCAATTCACCGGCCACTACCGATCGCCAGATACTATATTACATAATGGTACTACTCTAGTTTTAAGTTAGACGATAATTTAGATTAGTAAATACCCTTGGCATCTTAGAGCTTAAGCAGTGTGCCTTAATATTATATTATATTAGGCCGATACACATATTTTTTTTTAGTTTTGTCCATCTGATGATTTCATGGTGAAGGGGGGGGACAAAAAAAAATAAAAGATAAATGCAAATTAAAAATTATTTTCAATGGTATAACAAGTGTATTTCAAATTGAATATTCATGGTAACAGCATTTTATTGCTTCTTAGGTCGGCCTTTTTGAAGACGATCTACAGTTTTTGGTGCGCTGTTTTTCTCATTTGCGTAGCATCTCTTACAAAAAAGCATTTTATTATCGGTAGCAACAGTTGATTTGTTCAAACACTCGGAACACAATTCATGGAAATCTGGAAGCGAGGGGCCAGCCTGATAATAATGCAGCGAAACAGGATCAAAGCAATTCAGTTTATAATTTTGAAAAACATCTGGAAATTCTTCCAGTTGTGCCCCACAAATGAATAGTTTTTCCTCCAGATATCTATTTAAGGCCGCAGCATCATCCTTACTCAACGCATATTTAGAATACAAAAGGCGAGGGAAATTGCATTCAGTGCAGATAGCAATCACTCGTGCACGGGATGCAGCAAGTGGAAATGAAGGTTTTGGTAAAGCTGACTCAATAAACGCAGTTTTCGAATTTTTACTAGGTACATGCCTATCGTGTGGTTCTTGGTGACCATAGACAGATTCAAAATCCTTGAATTTGTCATCAATTGGTTCTGGTGATGGCATCCACAGTATTTTATCGAAATCGACCGTATCCATTCGCCTTTTCAGGTGAAACTTGCATTGGTGATCAGTACACTTTTTGATTTGTAGAGCATACGTTGTCGATCTTACATGTGATTCGAAAAATTTCGAAAATAAAGAGTTATTAAGGGGGCTACCACGTTTGGCATAAAGTCGTTTGGCATAATACCGTTTGGCATAACGCCGTTTGGCATAATGGTTATTTGGCATAATGGTTATTTGGCATAATGGTTATTTGGCATAATGGTTATTTGGCATAATGGTCATTTGGCATAATGGTCATTTGGCATAACAGTCATTTGGCATAACAGATGAACATGCTGCTTAATAGAAATTGTTCTAATTTAGTGCAATTTTGAAAAGTCTAATGCGGCTACGCCGCATCGTTGTTAATGACCTGGTGTCCGACCTCGCTGCCGCTCGTTCGGACTTAACTGAGGGATAGCTCCTAGCTTTGGGTAATCCGGGCAAACGCCCGCAACTAGACAGAGGTGATTTCTGCGGGGGCGCTGCCCCCCCGCAGTGGCCGGCGCTTCCGACGGCGGGTCGCCGGCGCACTCGCGGCCTTCGGCCGTCTCGACCTGAATCATCTATGACGAACAGAATATTGTGCTGGCACTAAGTGAGTTGCTTATATAAAAAGGTTTCACATATTTCGTTGGAGTTTCCCTTGCACAACATCAATCGATCGAAACACATACGACAATTTTCATTAGATTAAAATATTGCAAATCCCATTATTATTATGCCAAATGGCATTATGCCAAATGACCATTATGCCAAAAGACCATTATGCCAAATAACTGTTATGCCATTATGCCAAACAGCGTTATGCCAAACGGTATTATGCCAAATGACCTTATGCCAAACGGGCCGCCCCCGTTATTAAGAACCTGTTGCTTAGAAAGTTTTTTATCCATTCTAATTTCATTCCATATATTAGATATTCTGCGTTTCAGCGCATCGATCTCATCTTCGGAAGCAGGATCCCCAACTATTACTTTATTTCCTTTATACGTTAAGGACTCAAATCGTTTTTTTAACAGGCTTCGAGCATCTTTAGTTCCATCCAAAGCCATTTTTCTATAATCGACATTCGGGTGCTTCACTTGAGCATCTCTCCACTGTTTTTTTGACAGTAGAGAATGTACCTTTTGCTCATCTTTGCCTAGGGAATTGCGTGCCAAAGATACTCCCATCAATTAACTTTAATGAGACTTCGGAGGAACTAACTTTAATGAGACTGATGGGATAAGATGTTGGGGAATATTGTCATGATCCATAGCATTTAATCCCCTGGGATCTAACCCTGCCATAAGCACAGAGCGTTGCCGTCTGGTTGCACTAACTAGAGCTCCTACAAATCCAACCGGAATGGACGCTTTGTCATCCATCAGAAATAGTCCTAATTTTGTATTATTAGAATGGAAATCAGAGTTTAGCGAACGTTGAATACTCACCAGCCATTTTTTTAAAATACTGAAACTGTTTAGCTCCATAATGCTGGTCCACACGAGCTTTATGAAGGGTTCGTTTCTGCAAACCAAATTTGACGTCAAAACGACCATAATAACGTTTACTAACAGCGGATTTGCTGTTCCTTGGTTGAAATTGGATACGAAAATATTCGTATGATGGGATAACGTTCTGATCACAGTGGGGGAATATTTCTTCCATTTTCCTTTCACATTTATCCATCAGATCTCGCAATGATACACATAATGGAGAAATCCAAGATGTTTCCCCATGACGCCTCTCTTCCGCAACAGCGTAGTCATTCTCTGCTAATACCTGCGCGGTAGCCTCCCAAAAATGTTTGAATCGATCCTTTCGGCAATCTCGTGCATCCTTTTCTATATCGACGATCTCATCTAATTCATAGCATTCGTCGATGAGTAACTTAACACTATCTTTAACATTCGAGGGCGAGCACTCTTCGTCTGTGTCGTTACCTACGTAAAAGATCGTTTGTAAATATTGTCATAGACATATAAAACATATACAGGGTGATTTTTTAAGAGCTTGAGAACTTTTTTAAACAATAAAACGCATAAAATTTGCAAAATCTCATCGGTTCTTTATTTTAAACGTTAGATTGGTACATGACATTTACTTTTTGAAGATAATTTCATTTAAATGTTGACCGCGGCTGCGTCTTAGGTGGTCCATTCGGAAAGTCCAATTTTGGGCAACTTTTTCGAGCATTTCGGCCGGAATAGCCCGAATTTCTTCGGAAATGTTGTCTTCCAAAGCTGGAATAGTTACTGGCTTATTTCTGTAGACTTTAGACTTGACGTAGCCCCACAAAAAATAGTCTAAAGGCGTCAAATCGCATGATCTTGGTGGCCAACTTACCGGTCCATTTCTTGAGATGAATTGTTCTCCGAAGTTTTCCCTCAAAATGGCCATAGAATCGCGAGCTGTGTGGCATGTAGCGCCATCTTGTTGAAACCACATGTCAACCAAGTTCAGTTCTTCCATTTTTGGCAACAAAAAGTTTGTTAGCATCGAACGATAGCGATCGCCATTCACTGTAACGTTGCGTCCAACAGCATCTTTGAAAAAATACGGTCCAATGATTCCACCAGCGTACAAACCACACCAAACAGTGCATTTTTCGGGATGCATGGGCAGTTCTTGAACGGCTTCTGGTTGCTCTTCACTCCAAATGCGGCAATTTTGCTTATTTACGTAGCCATTCAACCAGAAATGAGCCTCATCGCTGAACAAAATTTGTCGAATTTGACACATTTCGAACCGAACACTGATTTTGGTAATAAAATTCAATGATTTGCAAGCGTTGCTCGTTAGTAAGTCTATTCATGATGAAATGTCAAAGCATACTGAGCAAATAATAATGCATGAAAATCATAACCTCAAAAAATCTGAGCAAATACTAATGCATGAAAATCCTAACCTCAAAAAAATCACCTTTTACAACACCTTCTATCAACGAAATAAACTGATTGGTTTTCTTATTCGTCCAGTTTGTCGTGCCATAAAACAATTCACGTGCCTTCTTTTTCTTATCAGACTGGACAGTTGATACGATATTTGCCTCAATCCTAGCAATAGTTGTGGCAAAGGCAGATGCATCCTCGATATCAGGAATGCGCCAGATGAAAGTTGCCACTGGCTTATGAGATCGATAAATATGTACAGCGAATGGAAGGACTAAACCAGATATATAGTTGTATTTCGCTCGTCTATCAACCGGTGCAAAAAATATCATATTAACTTCTACATATGATTGTTGCTTCGAAAGATGATCTTCTAGAGTGTTGTAGAGTACTTTTTTAATCTCACTTCGCGTAGAAGAACCAGGTATCAATCGTATGGATCGGTTTTCACGAATTTCAGAGTGTGATAGACAAGCTTTTCGGTTGATATCGGCTTGATTAATATGGTCGATGTATTTTGCCAAACACAGCTTCATTTGTTCAATATCATTTAACACAGCAGCCCATTCCGTTGTTTTGAGAAAAGATTTAGAAATCAATCTGTCGAGTTTTTCAAAGCAGTTAATCAAATCAGCTGATTTAAGTCTTGAACAGCTTTTCTTCTTCATGCCATTATGATGGAGAACCCTGAAGGTTATACCATGATCTGGTTGGAATCGTAAAGCAACAGGGATGCAATCGGTTGACCGCAAGGTGGATTCTATCTTATGCCAGTGTCCATCGAGGGTCCAGATTACAGAAACCAATGATGACATGAACATATCCATTTCGGTTTTTTGGAATGTGCGGAAACCGAGGTTATGTTTACTTAGATAGTCGACCACTTTGTTGAAGATTATATCTCGACCATCTCTAATTTCATGCTTTTCTGGAATTTTTAACGTAGCAGCGTTTTGCATTATTTTTTGAAATGCATTTGTCTTTGGCCGAGTATCCGGAATCTCTTCGTGCAGCATACAAAGAATTTTGGAACACGATCCTAGTGCGGAAATCACGTCGCATAGCTTTGATGAAATATCAACGTCGAAAAGATCCTCCTTGTTGAAAGATTTGTGGCCCGCAAGTACCTTGTGTATTTGCAATTTTGCGCCAGGAATTGGACCAGTTACCCGCTCGATCACTAATAGAAAAGCATCGGTGGTCTGAACAGAGACAACTGATTGTTGAATCAACTTTTTCCCACGTTCAACGCGTACTGCCACCGATATTGTTTCTTCCTGTGAAGCAAGTGTGTTTTGAGGATCTATTGAAAATTGTTTTTGAAACTTACCATGACTGTACACTAATTTTGTATCTGGTTGAATAATATCATGATAGATCTCACATGACAATGAACTTTGATTAATATGTGGAAACCAGAGCTGCCAACAGTTTTGTTTTACGAAAATCTGTATTTGGCGGAAAAATCTATCTGTGCAATATCTATCCCGAAAAATTCTAAATCGATCTACACTGGTTTCGCGAGAAAGAAAGGAAAGATCGCTCAACCTGGTTTAATCCTAGGAAACCAAACACAAAAACTGAAAACCGATAATTATCTGTAAAAATTGAATTATCGGTGTTTAAGAGAGCTTATCTGTATTCCTGTATCGAGTACAAAAATCGATATAGTTGGCAGCGCTGGTGGATACTATAACCACAGACTAACAGACATGACAGTATGAGTAAATTCTTATAAAAATAATTTTTCGTGATGCACTAGTTCCACCTATATTGTACTGCGCGAACTATTTACTATCGGCACACCCCTTGTGTTACGTAAAAGTTTTATTACTAGTTGGTTCCCCCTCGTTTGTCAACACCGATCAGCTGCTTGCAGGGATGCCTGATTTCATTATAATATTTGAAAATGAATCGTCACAATAAATTATTGGATTTCGTTGATAATATATTTAACATTTGTTGGAAGGTAACCATTTATTTTTCTCAACGTTTTTCATCTAGACTATTTTTGATTGTATTGGCAATTTTCACCCGAAATTAAGTGGCGGCAGACCAGAAGTAAGTAAATATTGTAACAAAACGGGTTCGATTTTGTATTGCGTTGAAGGATGAGAAGTAGGCACAATTCTGTATATAGTTTTGGCAATATGTATTAAATCTGTATCCTGCATGAAATTCGCATGGACGTATACAAATCAATACACTACAGGTAATTCTGTATGAATGGCAACTCTGTTGGTAAATGAAAAAATAAACACAGTCTAGATGACAGACAGGATGTTTTTGATAGGGTAACATGGCGCCATCATGACACATGTGAGTACTGTCCCAAATAAAGTTATATTCGAAATGACCGTTAAAATGATTGAAGAATTTAATTTGAGTGTCCTGTCTGTTAGTCTGTGCTATAACTGACAAATATTTGCGTTAAAACTACGGAGTACGTATACCTACCGAAAAAGTCCGTTTTGAAACATGTTTTCTCTTGTACACTGAAAAATTTTGATCAACTGATAAAAAAAATCAATGTAACAAAATAATATTTTCCCCTTCATCAATTTGATTTCTTTTGAAGGGGGGGGTGACATAATTTAAAAAAAATATTTGTATCCGCCTTATTGAATAAAAAAAAAATGAAATGTATCATTTGGATATTCTGTAATCTGTTGGTACAAAAAAAATATGACGAGGTTTTATGCCTACTGGAGACTTAGTGATGGATTGATAATAACTTATCTCCAATGGGCTTTTTTCTGCTCGAAAAATAAAATAAAAATAAAAATAAAGAATAAAGGTTTCATGAAAATAATAAGTTTGGATCGTAATCACATTGATATTGTTAATTTAACAGCATTCACTACACAATAATTGCTATTGCAATGCAAAATTAGTTAAAAAAAATATTCCACACCACATAGAGCGACAAAAGACTTTGTTTTGCTTGCAGCTGGTTGATGTTGATGTTCATGCACTATTTTGATTAAGCACTATAATACGCTTTTTGACATATACATTAAATTCAGGGTATGAACACACAGCAGGCGCTGCGTTTGAATTGCCGTAACAAAACCTGTACTCCTGTTACTTCTGATTATGATATTCAAGCTACTTATGGTCATAAATAAAAAAAACCTAGATTCCCCAGTGTAATAGTACTGTAGTTGAGCAACCCGTGACACCAAAAGCGCCGTCTGGTATGGAATTGGTGCGTAAATACTCCTAAAATACATATACAAAGTTGCCTGCACATTTAACACAACCACAGTAGCTAATTGAAAAAAAAGTACACCGGTTTCTCACTTGAAGCGCTATCAGTGTCACCTTACAGCGGGAAATCTAGGTTTACTTAATTTATGGTATGGTAAATTAATCAGCTGTTGTGCTTTCTTAGTCCTTACCAACATGTACGTACCGGTGTGGTTTCACCTCTGCTTACCACCTATCATTAGATTTCCGAAAGTTAGAAAATCCATAATTCCTAGCGATTGGTGCACCCAAGCTCATATAAATTGACTAAAATTATTAGTACAAATTGACTAAAATTACTTATATTAGGTAAATTTATTAATTTCGCTAATTTACTCGGCCCTCCGTGCATTTTTCCTATTCACATCCGAATTGATTTCCTACATCAATTATTTCCGATCGAATCAGTAGTGATTGTTTAAGAATTTATTGATAATTTTAAGATAAGATCAGTTGTGATTTCGAAACGATGATTTTTTCCTTGACTAAGATTACTTGTGATGAAATCAGTAGTGATTTTTTATATACGAAATCAGTGATCTTAGATCACCAATGATTGTTGATTTTCGGTGATACCATGAATTATTAGTATTACAGATATTCGATGATTCATATGATGTTAAAATACAAATACTGACACTAAATAACTCAAATTTTGTTATTCTTTAAATGTTGAATAGTTGTTTTCAATACACATACTTCTGGATAATAATTTCTCCAAAAAATATTAACACAGAAAAACCGCATAAAGCTAGATAAATTTCGAGAGCACCTTGAAGTGCTACAATATCCAAAGGTTCAGGTTGAGCAGGTTCTTCCATTTTTTCTTGCTCATACTGTTTCTTCCACTGTTTTGGCAACCCAGCCTCTTGAATACGAAGAACTATGAGATCAACAATTAAATTCAAAGTGGAATTTTTCGGATAGTAGATGGCTGTTTGGTAGAGTCCAACAACGTGCTTACTGCTGTGTACTTGTGGTTTTCCTTTCCTTTGCTTGTTGAAAAATGCTATATAGAACCGAGGATAAGGATGCACTCCTTTCAACTTATTTTCTGCGATTTGAGACATAATTTCTTCTGCCCCAGTCGTTTCCGGAACATTAATAGTCCTAAAAGTAATAGCATTGAAAAAACTTTTAAATAGTATTCGAAAAATAACGTACATTTTCAATATCTGTGGGCTGTAAAGGAACAGTCGTCGAGATATATTATACATATAATAGTGTAGTCCAGCATTATCAATATCTTCCAGTGAGAGTATAGGCTTGGATACAACCCCTTCACGTAAATGTTGGAAATACGAAGCTTGATACCACGTTCGAAGGATCAGTGTTGCTTGAATCCAATTTAGCACTACCAATCGACATATATTAGTGCTCGGTGATTTGGGAAGTCCTCCTCCCAAAAGTAGAAGCCAAACTTGTAACGCAGGAGCTGTTATTTTATCCAATTTAATTCGATTTGAACATCTTACTAAATGGACTCCTAATAAAACAGATACTAGCAAACAACCTGCTGCTATCAATAGCCAAATTTGAGTGGCGAAAGGGAGTGCTAGCTTTTCAACGGCTTTGAACGGTATACCGGATGGGACGGTGAAAACTACTTCATCATACAAACTCACCACTCCTGCTCTCAATATTGAATTGCGTTGAAGAGATCGATCAATGGAACCGATTCCAAAATCCACGTTTGCTGACTGAATCATTCCCATTAATCCAGTACTGTTGGTTTCTCTTAACTCACCCCAGCGAAAATTTTCAGGAGGTTGAATGAATTCAATTGTGCAATTCAAATGTTCCGCAATAGTTCTGACAAAAATAACTTCCACACCAGAATAATGCCACTCGTTTTTAATCTTCGTGGCAATGATAGCAGGTGCGATAGGTATCAGTCCCACTTTTAAAGTGCGAACAGTATTCATTATTGATATTAGATTCTAGCTTGTCTGATAAAGGATTCTACCTTGCCTGAACTTAATAAATTAAACTTTGGCTGGAGTCCAAACACATTTTTTAATAATACACATATGTATCAAGCTCCGTCACAAAGCCACGATAGTTCCAAAAATATTTCACTGATCTGAAACTTGATGCTTAAAAAAATGGAGATGTCACTTTTACCTTTCTTAAGCGCTTACTTGATGAAAGAAGTACCAGCCGTATACTAATAGGTATTCGTATTTCCAATCAATCTAATTTCAATATAAAATCTTCGCTATTACTCCTATAGGGTAAAAAGGCATTCCAGAGCATACAAAAACAGTATTTGAAGCACTTCAAAAACATACGTTAGATTTTATTCTAATATTAACGTGACTATTTTCCGAAACTCAAATAGCTCAGATCAACATATAGTTTTTAGTTTTCCCCATATTATTTTCAAAAAATAATAAGAGCAATGAGATTGATTCATAATAACCCTCGTATATAAAACCAAAAAAAAAATTCTGAGCTCAGAAGTAATAAAAACATGGTAAAAATGAGCATAATTAAAACAATCACTATAAAATGAGACTCACATGAAACTATATAGAACAATGCACAATAGTAAAAATCATCGAATACTATTCAAATTGGAAAGTAATCAACGTGATCAGAATAACAGAATTCTATCCCCAATGTCCGTTAAACGTGAAAACAATGCCTTTTCAATTTATAATACTAATCAGTGCAAATAAATGGATATACACAACGCACCTTCGATTTATTGACAATTTATCCAGTTGCTCATGCATACATCACTGAATAATTTATTGTTTACTCTGAAACTTTGTGCACTTTGAACTACATACTATCAAAGACATCATATTACCAAGATATGCAGTCGAAACCACATCAAAGCTCTTACATATAAAGTGGTGAGAAACATTTCATACTCGTGCGTGTAAAAATATCAGCACTGGGCATGTATTTTCATTCATTGTAGTCTCCGCGGCTGACTAAGCAGGAAGTAATGCAGGTGCATCCTAAACACCTCAAGAATTCAGTTGCTAAATATAGTTTCAGGCTTAGAATTCAATTTCAGATACAGAATCCAGTTCCAGAGTCAAGTGTTCAGTTTCGAATGGAGAAGGAATATCATGCTGTCTCTGCGGTGTACATTCGAAAATTTTAAAGAATCGAAGTGACTTAATTAATCGGTTCTTTTCAGAACCTCCACCTTTTTTCTTCATTTAGTATTCGCAAATCGGTATTAAGCATATTGCCTTGTACGTTCGCAGTTCACGCAGTTTCACTTCAAACAAGAACAATTACATCATACTTCGGCTATGGCTGAGCCGCACAGGCACGTGTATAGGTTTAAATGCGTTTTGGTGACTTCAGAATATGCAAGTGTAGTCAGATATTTTATTGTTCATACATCTACATTAGCGGCCCTTACACGAGCATTATTTTTGTCATTTTTAATGAAATTAAAAATTAAATTATTAATGACTAAGTAATGATGTACTTCAAATTTGATAGAAATCTCATCATCACTGCACCATTACACGTTCATTAAAATGATATTATTTTTTAGTAATGACATTTTTAATGACTCGTGTAAGGGCCGCTATTAAATTAGAGGAAATTATTCCTATTCACATCAATCCGGTTATGTCTTTGACATTGCCCACCCGTAAGGCGGAATATGAACCGCCCAGAAATAGGACAATTAGCTAACCAAACTGAAAAAATGCACCCACACCTGTTAAACACAACTATCTGTAGTACCTCGAATTAGTGGCGCTTTCAAACGACCATGAACACCATCAAGCGTACCACCAAATAAACGTTTCATTAATTGCTCTCATTACCATATCTAATTTATTAAGTAATATACAACTCAGTATAATACAGTTTATTTAATCATTACATTGATAAGTGATTTAAATTTTTGTAATATTCATTCCAAATATGCCCCATTCACACGGAGAATGCGATTCATCATTTACAAGCATAAACACATGGCATATTTAGATTTTTTATGTAATAAGAAGTATAGAAGATGAGAAATTTAAAAACTAAACAATTTTTCACTTGTTATAAATTTTTATCTTATTTAATAACCAGCATTTCACAAGCATAAACTTTTACAATAACTACGTTTCTGAGAAATTTACTGAATGATGTTTGGTTGGGTCTATTCCACTTGAGATCCTATAAAAAGAATAAACTTTTAAAGAAGCTGAATTATTGGACCTAATAATACATTATCTCAAGAACTTATGAACAATAATTTCTGTTAAAAAAAATAACACTGACACTCCACACAAAGCTAAATAAATCTCGAAGGCTCCTAAAAGTGCTACAATATCCAACGGTTCAGGTTGGTTCGATTCTTTAGTTTTTCCTTGCTCATACTGTTTTTTCCAATATTGAGGTAAGCCAGCCTCTTGAATACGAAGAACGATGGGATCAATCAAACGATTCAAAGTAGATTTTTTGGGATAATAGATGGCTGTTTGATAGAGTTCAATCACGTGCTTACTTATATGCACCTGTGCTTGTCCTTTTCTTTGGTTGTTGAAGAATGCTATGTAGAACCGAGCATAAGGATGCACCCCATTTAATTGATTCTCTGCTATTTGGGTCATAACTTCTTCGGCCCCTGTCGATTCAGGCACGGGTATAGCTCTAGAAAAACAGTATATTGTGTAGGTAATTTAATAAACATAACACATTACCGTACGTTTCCAGAATATGAGGACTATGAAGAAACAATCTCCGAGATATATCATACAAGTAGTAACGTAATCCAGCTTTGTCGATATCTTCCAATGAAAGTATAGGTTTAGGTACAATTCCATCTCGCAAATGCTCAAAATACGATGCCTGATACCACGTTCGAAGGATCAGTGTTGCCATAATCCAACTTAACACTAACAATCTACATACGTTAGTATTCGGTGATTTGTGAAGTCCACCTCCCAAAAGTAGAATCCAAACTTGTAACTCAGGAGCTGTTATTTTATCCAATTTTATTCGATTTAAACATCCTATGGAATGGATTCCTAACAACATAGACATTATCAACCAGCATATCACTATTAATAACCAGGTTTGATTGGCGAAAGGTAGTGCTAGCTTTTCAACGGCTTCAAATTGGATTCCTGCTGGAACGGTAAAAACCATCTCGTCGTAGAAACTCACCACTCCTGCTTTCAATATCGAATTGCGTTGAAGAGATCGATCAAGAGAACCGATTCCAAAATCCACTTTAGCTGACTGAATCATTCCCATCAATCCAGTACTGTTTGTTTCTCTTAAATCTCCCCAGCGAAGATTACCAGTAGGTTGAATGAATTCAAGTGTACAATTCAAATGCTTCGCGATTGTTCTGACTAATATAACTTCTATACCAGAATAATGCCACTCATTTTTAATCTTTTTGGCAATAATAGCGGGTGCAATAGGTATTAGTCCTACCTTCAAAGCGCAAGCAATATTCATTATTTACACCAATCTTTACAATTTCAGTTTTTGATTTTTAATGTTGGAAGCCGTTTGTATGCGCTCGATGCGAATTTTTCTTGTGGCAGTAACTCTCCGTACGATAACGTGCTAACTACAACCTTTAAATGTATAATGGATTTCCGATTAACATCAATCTTTACACACTTATACACTTATTAACATCAATCGTTATACACTTATACCTCATGTGGAAAACTCATATGTGAAATTTTTGGTATTCGGGACGTGCGTTCTCGCACATAAAAACCTGTTTTAATCCACATAGTGGTGTGAAGACGTCTTTCTCACATCAATCATATTCTCATATATAATACTGTGGTAATCCGATTCTTGAAAGAAACCAAAAAATAGATTGTGTGTGCATCAACTACAGAATGAAACAGTTCTCAAATCGGTTAGATCATCCATGAGAAAACGAGGTAAGTTCCACTATTGCAGGCACTTCAGGGACTGAAACCCGGGAACCGGTATAATTGAAATCGGTTCGTAGGACCATCAACTAAGATAACGTACAACGAACTCTAGTAGTTTTACCTATTTTTATATATATAAAAAATAGGTATAGAATTCGCTCAAACTTTCGAAAATTTTTCCGAGGCCCGGAGGGCCGAATGACATATACCAATCGATTCAGCTCGACGAACTGAGCAAATGTCTGTGTGTGTGTGTATGTGTGTGTGTCCGTATGTGTGTTGTCAACTAAGAGGTCGAGATCTCAGAGATGGCTGGACCGATTTTCATCAAACTAGTCGCAAATGAAAGGTCTCCCCGTCACCCAAAACGCTATTGAATGGTTTTGAGATCGGATGTTTACTTTTTGAGTTATACAAAGTTTTATGTCAAAATTTTCAGTTTTTTGACAGTATCTGTCACAATTGACCTTGAAAACAGAATATGTTTTCAGACTTAGATTCCGCACGGTAATACCTATCCAACAAGCCATAGATTGTTGAAATCCGTCCATTTTTAACGGAGATATCGAAATTTTTCTGTAAGCGACTTTTCCCCCTATTCCAGCAGTAGGAGTTTTTAGCGCTGTATGACAAAGAAATGCTTGGGAGCAACGGAAAACACGATTTTTTATACTGTTACATACAATTGTTTCTAAGAACCAAAAGGATTGTGTACAGCATTCTTTTTCATGACATTTAGCCTCGGACCGATTTTGGCACGGCTCGTTTTTGGCAACATAATCGTTCGAATATGACATATATAAACCAGATGATGGCAGAATTTTTTTTAATTATTTTGTTTTAAACTACTTACAGCAATAAATGCTGGAACAATATAACATCCATATACCATTCGAATCAGTTCGTCGAGATCAGCAAATGCGTGTGTGACAAATAACTTCAATTAATTTTCTCGGAAAATTTCTTTTCTACAAATTCAGATTCATACAAAAAGTCATATGCTCCCAAACAAAGTTCCTGCATTATGTTTGGTTCCGACCTCTGGTTTCGGAACTACAGGATGATATGTGAAACGAAATCAAAATTGTGTAACTCATTTTTCTTGAAGATGGCTGAACCGATCTAAGATGCAAATGAAATCTAAGAATCATCTAAGATTCAAATGAAAAGTTTCAAAGTTCTATAAAACATCTTGCTTTTCAGTCAGATCCAACTTCCGGTTTCGGGGATTGTATAAAAATGTCTATTCCACATAATTTAATCAGGTTTATCGGGTTAGCAGATTTGGATAGTCGATAAAAAAATTAACTTTTTTCAGTTTTAGTGGTATTCAGTTGTCGATCAGAAGGCACCTAAAAATTTAATTCGTGCTATGATCTATCAAAGATGTCTTAACTGATTTTCAAATGTTTTGAAACAAATGTAAAGTGTACAGCTACTCAGGTGAATTTATCTGACTTCGGCCATACCGCTTTTAGAATTCCGGTTCCAGTATAAAATCGTTTCTCAAAGCTCAATCGTTTTCTCAAAAAAAGCCTAATCAAATTTCAGAAACAAAAATTTTAATTAAAACAAACTTATATACAAAAATTAATTATTTTATCCAATTATGACTTCCGGTTCTCGAATTACATGATGATGAATTTTTAAAATTCAAACCGATATAGAAGATGACAATCCCGAAAAGCTTCAAAGTTGAACTCAAAACTGTTGTAATTTATTCGTCATATGGCCATACGAATCGGTTTGGGTTATGCTGGTTCCTGAACACCGGCTCTGGAAGTACCTTAAATTACCGTAAACTCTAGAGTGGAACTTACATATCATGGCATGTTTAATCGATTATCACACTTCTAGATTCAAATTCGATCCGATTTGCAGTTTCGACATTACAGAGTAATGAGTGATTAAAATCTCAAATTGTCGCTTAAAACGAGGGTCATTAAAATAATGTCATGAAAACTTAAACACCGAAGAATATTCATGCAAAAAACACATGCGGATTGATAAAAATAGGTATCATCTCACTGCTAGGTGGATTAAACACGTTTTTTTTTATGCATATACCTTTCCATATGAGAAAGGAAAAAAAACTATACATTTTAAAAGGCTAACTTTTCAATAAAGATATTTGTCCAACACACCATTAGGAACGAACAAATTGTATCATGATCTGGTGAGCTACAACAAACACTTGCTACTCAAAAGTAAACGAGGAGCTTTTAAGAAATAGAAAATACGTGCGCATTTGACGAATTAAAAGCACAGAACAAGTTCCCAGTGAACTTGTTTAATGCACGAGAATACTCATGGATCTATTGGCAACATGAAAGTACAGAAAAAATTCCGTGTGAACATTCTCTTTCAGTTGTTGATGCAATGATGTTGATAATCATTGGTAAAATGTGATGATACTATCCCGATCAGAAGAGAAAATCAAACGAAGACCATATTATGTCATTCTTTTCAGAATAGCGAATTAGTTTTATTTGGTATTGGTTAGGTTGAATTGAGAGCTATATCAAAACTGAATACCAAAAACTTACACCATTCATACCAGATTCATTACAAGTTGAGCTATTTAAGATACCAAAACAATACCACTAGAATATTAGTTTATACCCTATTTCTGTCTTGATGTCTATTTGTACCCAATTTTAATTACTACGATTTAGTCGTGCTGATCTAAAAATAGAATCACAAACTTAATGTATGTATAGCCAACATTTAGGCGTATGAAATTTGTCATAAAAATGTATGAGGGGGAGGAGCTTGATTGCATACTTTAAGGCTAAATTAGATATGAATTATATTGAAAATGTTTGTTAAAGATGAAGCAGTTTCGAACCTACGCTTTTGATGTGGGAGTCGGTAGCTTCAACGCAAAGCCATGGCATCCGATTGTTAGTAAGTGGAAATACAACCATTATATTACAGGGTGATTTTTTAAGAGCTTGAGAACTTTTTTAAACAATAAAACGCATAAAATTTGCAAAATCTCATCGGTTCTTTATTTTAAACGTTAGATTGGTACATGACATTTACTTTTTGAAGATAATTTCATTTAAATGTTGACCGCGGCTGCGTCTTAGGTGGTCCATTCGGAAAGTCCAATTTTGGGCAACTTTTTCGAGCATTTCGGCCGGAATAGCCCGAATTTCTTCGGAAATGTTGTCTTCCAAAGCTGGAATAGTTACTGGCTTATTTCTGTAGACTTTAGACTTGACGTAGCCCCACAAAAAATAGTCTAAAGGCGTCAAATCGCATGATCTTGGTGGCCAACTTACCGGTCCATTTCTTGAGATGAATTGTTCTCCGAAGTTTTCCCTCAAAATGGCCATAGAATCGCGAGCTGTGTGGCATGTAGCGCCATCTTGTTGAAACCACATGTCAACCAAGTTCAGTTCTTCCATTTTTGGCAACAAAAAGTTTGTTAGCATCGAACGATAGCGATCGCCATTCACTGTAACGTTTCGTCCAACAGCATCTTTGAAAAAATACGGTCCAATGATTCCACCAGCGTACAAACCACACCAAACAGTGCATTTTTCGGGATGCATGGGCAGTTCTTGAACGGCTTCTGGTTGCTCTTCACTCCAAATGCGGCAATTTTGCTTATTTACGTAGCCATTCAACCAGAAATGAGCCTCATCGCTGAACAAAATTTGTCGATAAAAAAGCGGATTTTCTGCCAACTTTTCTAGGGTAATAAAATTCAATGATTTGCAAGCGTTGCTCGTTAGTAAGTCTATTCATGATGAAATGTCAAAGCATACTGAGCAAATAATAATGCATGAAAATCATAACCTCAAAAAATCTGAGCAAATACTAATGCATGAAAATCCTAACCTCAAAAAAATCACCTTTTATAAGTCCTACTAAATGACACACAGATATGAGAACGCTTTCATAGCTGCTTCGGAACTGTTCAATTTTTTGTCTCTTTCCTTCCGTCTAGATGTTTTTATTTCTTTTTGTTCGACGTTTCGTTTTTCGTGGTAATGAATAATCGAATTGCAAAATCAGGTAAACGTTCACTATTATTAATCTGAAAAAATCAATCATTTCTCGAGTATAAAAAATACTTTGCAAATGTTAAATATGAATGAGGTCATACAGATATTAAAATTTCGTCAACAAGCAACTTTCTAATCTCATTTTCTCATTTTCTTTCATCAATAAATGTGATGCAAAAATATACAAATTATAATGCTATTCTACGTCACCCATTTTGCGGTACACTGCAGTAGTTTCGAATGTGAAGATAATAAACGAAGTTTTTTTGTGCGGACGGCTAATATAGGAAATATCTCAAATGTTCTTGGAACTAGCATGGAGCTAGTCCCTCCCCCAAAAAACACATTTTGTAAGGACTAAACAGTATATATGTTAACCGCAATCCATTTCGCCTATCCCATTTCGAAAGAGGCCTTTTTGTAAATTTTTATAAGGAAAGGACACACTAAGGGAAAGTCATGTAAATTTACGTCTCAATTTACCTAAATTTACAACCAAAAGCATATACATATTTATCATGTCACTAAATTAACGTACAAATTTTAATATGTTAATATCGGATGAACACAATTAAATGTAGGAAAGTAGTTTAAATATGTATATTTGAATGCAGAAACCGAACACAGACTTGACATTACTAAAATCGTGTAGAAAACATGTATTTTGCGAGAACCGAACAAACATTTATATCGAAAGAACGAGTTTAGTTTTGACCGAGTTTCGCCGCGAACGAAGAACAATTTGTTGATTTGTTACGGGGTTTGATCCACGCTACGTTCCTGAACGACAGTCGGCCCAAAAGTAATCGGATATAGGCATTTGTTTCGGAAGAACCAGCTAACCAGAAGTTATAAACTAGTTTTTACATTCGTTTTAGTTCGTCGGGATCGGAAAAATCTGTATGTGTGTGCACAACAAATTGAGTGCACTTTCCCTCACAGTTGGCTGAACCGATTTTCATAAACAAGATTCAAACCTAAATTCATACGAAAGGTCTTTTTATCCTATAGAATGCTCAAGAATTTTAGTTGAATCCGAATTCCGGTTACGGAGTTACAGGGAGAGACGTGCAAAAATTTTGATTATAAGAGTGCTTTTCATAAGTGACCGTGTAGAGGGCTGCGATTCGCTTGAAAATTTATCATAAGTTTCTCTAGTTACTCGATCTTGCTGACAGATCTCCAAATACTCTCACTACTGTTATACCGGTTCCCAGTTTCTGGTTCCGTAAGTACAGGAAAATAGTGAATTTTCTCAGTGGAGATTTCTCAGAAATGAATGAGTGGATTTTCATATACTGAAAGGTATTATAATTTTATACGATACTCGTGAACATTATGCGTATCAGACATTCGGACACGGATGTATATATATATATATTATATATATATATATATATATATATATATATATATATATATATATATATATATATATATATATATATATATATATATATATATATATATATATATATATATATATATATATATATATATATATATATATATATATATATATATATAGGTTTTTCACTGTCTGAATAGGAAAATAATAACAAAATGATCTATCATTGTAAATTTATTCATTGCTTTACTATTTCCAGCAATTCTTGCAACATTTCGCAATCCATTATGATAGCTAAATAAGCAATGATAATTAAATAAACTATAGTTATGATATTCGTTTGCTCTTTCCTTATGATCGGGATGTTTTAAACTTTGTAGCGATAAATACGCAAAGAGGAAAACAAAAAATTAACCATTGAACTTGGCAATATATAAAGCCTTTTTATAAAGGACACGGAGAGGTTAGAGCAAATAAAAAGCAACCTAGTATAAATCACGAACATTTTCCCTACTATATCAGTAATAACCAATATTCGAAAGTGTTAAAGTATACCACATTTCACATTGTAGTAAATTGAATTAAAATTTTAGTAGTTTAGTTAAAAAATATGAAGGATTACGGAGACGAACTACGGGGATAACCGAAAAAAAATTTATATCATAAGATATTTCTAGCAAATTTTCTAATATTTATTCCAGTTGCCAAAATATTGGGGGGGCATGGCCACTCCAATAAATCTTTTTTTGCCCTTGCATACTCAAGGTAGACTATCCAATGTCTCAGTTCGCGAAATTCTTGCTTGTCGTGATCTTACATACATGAAACTTCTTTATCATTTCATTAAGTCCATTGGAGTTCCAATTTAAATTTTATTTTATGTTAGATCCCTTTCTCTTCCATGAGTTCAACCAATAGCCAGCTATATCAAATGAATAGAATTGATGAACTGATACAAACAAACCTTAATAGTTATAAGATCATGTACAAAATAAATGTATTTTATTTAATGTAATTTATAATAGCAAATCGCTTGATAAAAATAGTATTTAGGTTACCTAATGAATACCAACATAATAATATGATATGAAGAAAAACTTATGTGTATTGCCTATGAAAATTTATGGAGAATAAACATCATTTATCGTATCATTTTGCTTCGGATCGATTTTAGAACGGCTCGTTTTTGGCAACATAATCGTTCGTATATGACATATATAAACCAGACGGCAGCATTTTCGAGTTCAATGCAATTCCATAATTATATTGATTTAAACTACCTACAGCAACAAACTCTACAAAAACATAACACCCATATACCATTCGAATCAGTTCGTCGAGATCAACAAATGCGTGTGTGACAAATAATTTCACTCAATTTTTTCGCCGATGGCTGAACCTTTTTTCTACAAACTCAGATTCATATGATAAGTCGTATACTCCCAAACAATGTTCCTGAATTTCATTTGGATGGGACATCTGGTTCCGGAACTACAAGATGATATGTGATACGAAATTAAAATAGTGTAAATCAATTTTATCGTAGATGCCTGAACCATCTGATGATGACGATAATGATGATGATGGTCCCACCTCATACCCATACAAAGGTGTGAGCAGAACGAGTTATCTAAATGATAAGTAATATTTTAGCACGTATCTTAATCAGTAAACTAAAGAAAACGATCTGATTAATCTAGCAGGTATAGATTTTTCTTCAAAAGAACGACTGACCACAAAATAACATTCAAATATTTCGGATTTACTATCCAGGGTTAATCAAGAAAATTTCCAACCCGGGAAGATCCTTGATCACATCAGGAATCGAACCCGATATCTATCAGTATCAGACTGTAATTTACCTGGCCCTTCCCACCGGACCAGTTCATTGCTACAAATATCAGCTACGATGAAGTAACGAGACTGCGGATGAGCAGAGCCAAGCCCAATTCCATCAACAACTGTCGATCCGTATTAAATTTCCCGAATCTATTCTATAAATTACTTATCAAACCTTGCTTTTTTTTTGTTTATTTTTGGGAGCAGGGAAAAGCCCAATGGAGATGAAATTTGGCAATCTCTCTTTCCAGCAGGCATAAAACGTCCTCATCTTTCGTATAAACAGATTACAATGATCCAACAGATACCATAAGGCTTAACACTAACAATTATAACTAATAATTAAAACTAAACCTATAACCCTATATCTAGTTGATGACACCAAGCACTACTGGGCAGCAATAGTGTTCTTGCTTAAACTGACGGAGAGAGAAGAGAAAAATGGATAGGTAAATGTATGATGAAGGTAGGTGGAGGGGGTGGAAAGTAAGCGTGGGCGAACAACGGGGTTAGAATCGGCATGTAGATCTAATTAGTGATCGAAAAGATGGTGTAAGACGGAGAGAAAGACGTGGTTAGAATCGGCAAGTAGATCTAATTAGTGATCGAAAAGATTGTGGAAGACGAAGAGAAAGACGGGATTAAAATCGGCAAGTAGATCTAATTAGTGATCGAAAAGATGGTGGAAGACGGAGGAAAGAAGGAAGTGCGAGCGGGTTAGTATTTGCAAGCGAATCTGATTAGTTTCTAATAGAAATAAAGAAGACGAAGAAAATGAGAGGGGAAGTGAAAGGGTTAGTATCAGCGAGCAAATCTGATTAGTTTCCAACGGTGATGGGAGAAAGATCTAGTGATGGTTGAACAAAAATACAAACAGTTACAGACTAATCCTGATCCAAATTTAATCTAACAAGTGACAATGAAACAATCGTTTGATCATATTTATATATGAGATATATGAAAGTCGAAAACATTGGAGCAGCTATTGAATGTTCTGCACATACTGGAAAATGGTTCATTGTAACCATAATTTGTTCGTGCAATTGGTAAACTCAAAAAACGATGAGAGCGTAGATTACGTCGATGAATGTCCAGATTAATCAATTGCAGAAGTTCGGAACAATCGATACGTGATTGTAATAAATCAGCAACAAAAACGGCTTTGGAGACATTCCTACGAACAGATAGCAGATCCAGGTCAATAAACTTACAACGATCTTTGTAGCTAGGAAGATTAGTGGGATCCCTCCAAGGTAAATTGCGCAGAGTGAATCTAACAAATTTACGCTGGATAGCTTCGATGCGTGCAATGTCGATTTGATAGTGAGGTGCCCAGACAACAGCTGCATATTCTAGTATTCTAGTAAAGCTCTTGGTAACACGAAAGACGAAACCCAGGAGCTTGGAGGCCTTTGAAATCACATAATCGATGTGAATTTTGAAGTCCAGCTTGGAATCAAGAATGATACCCAAATCTTTCACGGAAGATTCACGTTCCAGTATATTGTGCGAGATGCTATAGTCGTAGGTAATCAGTGAGCGTTTACAAGTAAACGACAGAACGGAACACTTCGAGGCATTCAAAACTATTCTATTATCCTGACACCAGTTTGTGAATAAGTCTAACTGTGACTGCAAATATATAGTGTCTTCTTGACATTTAACTAAATAGAATAGCTTGAAGTCGTCTGCGAAGGATAGTTTGTGGTATTTCAACATGAAGTTGAGATCATTGAGGCAGAGTAAAAATAAAAATGGTCCTAAGTGACTGCCTTGAGGGACTCCAGAGTTGACAGCGAAAGGCACTGTAATGAAGTCTCCGATCTTCATAAACATTTCGCGACCAATTAGATACGACTCGAGCCAATTTAGCAACGTAGCAATACTAACGAAGGAATACCATCCGGCCCAGCTTTGGAAGATGATTTCATCTTAATACACGCCTTTTCAATCATAGCAGTTGTTATGAAAGGGTAAGAACTAGTTGGAGAGCGTCTAGGAACATTGATGATAGCTTTGGAGATCTGATCACTGGAAAGAATTTCATTGGAGAATACACTGCTGAAATGTCGTTGAAATAAGTAGCAAATATCAGATACCGCCGATAATTCAACGTCATCAAGAAACATCGGATCGGGTAGTCCTGATTCTTTCCTTTGTTTGTTCACGTGATTCCAAAATCTTTTAGGGTTGATTTTTAGATTATTTTGTACTCGAAGGAGGTGAGCATCGTGTAACATTCTGTTCAGTCGTTTATAGCGGTTGTTGAGGTAGATATAGTGAGATCGTAATTGAAGCGAAGGCCGTTTAGATAATTTCCTTAATGCAGACCGTTGAGCGATTTATCCGATAATTCATAACTGACAAAACATAGGTCCAAAAGCCGATTGTTGCTGTTGTAGTTATCGTTCAGCTGAACTAACCCGGCAGTATTGTAATCGTCCAGGAGCCGTGACGTAATATTCGTTTTGGAAGAAGATGTAGCATCTGGGTGAAGATATTTACAAGAGCCGTGAATCCATTTAATGCCAGGTTGATTAAAGTCTCACAAAATACCGATTTTGTCGTTTAAACTCAGGCGGAAAGTAAAGCACACACATGTATAACGTATGATGTGAGAACAAAAGAGCAATCCAAACTTGCTCAACATTGCCACAATTTGAGAAAGATATCAAGCGCGAATTGAATTTGAAGCAACAGGCAATCAAAATACCTCCGCCGCTCGTTTTTCAACTGTTAGTTTCGTTACGCTCTTGTTCTTGTCGGTACACGGAGTAGGAACTATCGATAATCTGCTTGGTTAACGTGTTATCATTCAACCAGGTTTCAGTGATAGCATAAATATCGTAAGCAGCATCGGAACAGGCGAGATAGTAGTCAACAAGAGAGCGATTCATTCCACCAACATTCTTGTAGTAGATATTCAAACCAGTGTCTCTGCTACTGCCTGATACGGTGTCGGTGATTGTGAGTAGATCGATGGTGTGTGGGGGGCGATTTCATGAAGAAGAACTGGTGCGGTTTGCCTAATGAGACGAGGAACGGGGGGAAGCAGTCGAGGTGATTTAATTTGAGTGCTGGTCATACGATAGTTTTGCGATCGTTTGGGTAGGGGCCAAGAGAAACTCGGTCGGCGAAGAGGTAACGATTGTACAGTTGATTCTGCTCTTCTTTCGGATTTGCGCTCTAAAAAGGGGTTATTGTCACTCCATTTGACCAGAAATTAGAAGATGTGAAAAGTTCCTCAAAAGCTTGCGGAACACTTAATTTAAACGAAATAAACGACAGTGGCCTATCCTGGTGCTGACTAACAAGCTTAAAGCACAAAATGTCGCTACGGTTGCAAGTAGTTACATTTTGAATATAGCTAATAATATTCTCTTCTGTTTCACTTGCTAACAATTTAGTTAGATAGTACCAGTTTCGATTGATTATGTTGCTTGGTGTCTGGTTTGGAACTACTAGAAGAGTAGTATTTTGTGTATTAATTGAGGCCTGCGTGCTATTCAGCGTGGTGATGGGCTAGGCGTAACTTTAGAATTTATCTGTTTCTGCCTTGTAGGAGCTATATGGAACTGAATGGGGCCTACATATTGAATGTTTGAGATAACAGATGTGGGTCTGGAACCACTAGATGATACCATAGTGTTTGTAGCATAGGAATTTGTGTAATCCGATTGCTATGAGATGAATCGGTGTCGTGGAATAGAATTCATTTGCGACTTAGGTTCGGCGAGTCCATGGCCATGGAATGTACTCACTGTGTTGATGATGCTTGCTGAATTTCTACTTGTCACAGAGGCGATATCGGTTGGCGGTGGTTGTGGAATTAAATTAACAGTGCTTGTAGTGGGCTGTGCTGGAGCGTTGATATGATCATATGTGGGGTTGGTAGATATGGTAGTGATGCTTGGCGGTGGCAATAGGACGGTTTTAGCGCTGCAGGTAGCGATAGGTGCTGGATGTACTATTGTAGCAGCGAATGATGGCGACGGAAGATCAGTATTGATGTTTTCAATAGTCATAGCAGTAGCTGGTGGCATTGGTGTTGTTGTCAAAGTAACATTTTCATCAGTGGAGAAAGTTATCAGATTAGCCGAATGATTGTTTATATTCGGATTTGAAACGAGTGGAGTTATAGTATTTGAGGTAGAAAGATTCGAAATTGGAACGTCAAATCTCGGAATTTTTTCAGGTTGCGATAGCGATGGTCAGCTGATACTGCTAGTTCTAGGCCGTTTATTTGTGTCTTTCATTATAGATTCAAAAAGATTGGTTAGGTTAAGCTGTAGGTCATCCAGACGTTCGAGAAAAGGAGTGCTATCGTTGACATAACGTTCGGCTGGGTCACGATGTACAGAACGATGTATACAGCTTGATCTGGTACAAACATTGGAGTATGAGCGGCAAAACGACTGCAATGTATCCGTCAAGGCAGGCATTTTCAAGGCAGAGGTAGTACGATGGAGAATCAATTGTATAGTTTCATCGGATAACTCGTTGCGATTGGAAACGAGTTGTTTAAATTGACACACTTGCCGTGGAAACTTTTAAAGCAGAAACGGCAAACTATTTTGGTACCTCGGGTACTAGAATAACCAAAACATACGACGGCATCACATTTGTTCTTCACCATTGGTTGCGGCGTACGGTAGATGTCAAATAAATACTCGCTCGAGTGTGTGAGTGGTAGCAACCTTGACAAGCGTAACAAGAACTGCAGTCTTGTGAGTTCACCAATGAATAACAATAGCGCACTATATGTCCAGCAAATCGGTTGAATTATGACTCGAATGCAAAATAGGCTTTATCACACTCAACGCAACGGAAAAACTGAAAGTTTGCGGTGGTTTAACACTATTATTAGGCTTATAATACTAGAGCGAAAAATTGCAACTTCTATCAACTCGAACACTGAACCAAACGATCAAGGTCAAGAGTCAAACTTCACACACTGAATGCTAAGGCTCTTCGGCTAGTTCTGTTCGCTTTCCAAATAGTCACTACCTGCTTCGCGCGCGAGGCTCAAACGTTTGTAGACTGCTCATTATTTTCAACTCTCAAACAACCTCAAAATCCATCATCATCATACCGAACACAGTAACTTAATACGTCTCACAAAAACATATATAAACAAAAAGAAATCACAATCTTCGTAATACGTAAAATAAAAAATTTAAAAAATTTGAACTACCTAACTACAAAACGGACTTTATGTGTGAAATACATAACTTTTTGAACTCCACCAATGTCGTTGCGAGTTTGATCTGTCTTGACATCGATTTGAAAAAACTTATTATAATGAGTTTTGCGATCTGGCTAACAAAAAGCTTGGTGTTCTAGCGTCAGATGCGTTTCTAGTATTGTACCGATGCAAATCAGTTCCTCTTTCAATTCGATCACACAAATATCGAGACAGCATACCATTTCAGATTTTGAAAATGAATACCATGGTTAAGTCTAAGATTCAAATGAAAGGTCTTAAGATCCTATAAAACATTTTACTTTTTAGTCAGATCCGACTTCCGGTTTAGGAGATACAAGGTGACTAGCAGAGCTAATAAAAGTCAGTTGACTCAATAGACGAAAATGACTAGCAATTAATGCCACTCTCAGCTTCGCTTGCAAACTATGAATGCATGAAAACCATGAAATCCATGTCCAGTCAATGACATAAGCGGAACAGTAGATTTAAAATTGTGTTCTTTTTTTTAAACAGCTGCACTATTTTTGTACCATTTAATTTCACTATTTCACTGTCACGTTATTACACTTTCACAAAGTCACTATACTTTAATGAAGCATAACAAACGTTACAATACAGATACGCGTATTTCGGAATGTTACTTACATCCTTCTTCAGTGTATCGGTTTTATAAGTTTGTTTTTTTTATTTGCATTGGTAATTATACTCTCTCTTTTTTCAATGACAAACGAAAATGCTTCGTCTCTCTTCGTTTGTTTTAGTGTCAGTCATTTATGAATGAGACAGTAAAATATTTTTTATCTATAAATACGCTTATTTCATAGGCAATATAAGTTTTTCTTCGCCGTGGCATCCACAATACATGGTACTTTAAACCTAATACATTTCGAATATCATATTAGTATGTTGGTATTCATTAGTTAATCTGAACACTGTTTTTATCAAGCGAGTTGCTATTATAAATTACTGTGTTACCGAACACAGTAACTTAATACGTCTCACAAAAACATATATAAACAAAAAGAAATCACAATCTTCGTAATACGTAAAATAAAAAATTTAAAAAATTTGAACTACCTAACTACAAAACGGACTTTATGTGTGAAATACATAACTTTTTGAACTCCACCAATGTCGTTGCGAGTTTGATCTGTCTTGACATCGAATTGAAAAAACTTATTATAATGAGTTTTGCGATCTGGCTAACAAAAAGCTTGGTGTTCTAGCGTCAGATGCGTTTCTAGTATTGTACCGATGCAAATCAGTTCCTCTTTCAATTCGATCACACAAATATCGAGACAGCATACCATTTCAGATTTTGAAAATGAATACCATGGTTAAGTCTAAGATTCAAATGAAAGGTCTTAAGATCCTATAAAACATTTTACTTTTTAGTCAGATCCGACTTCCGGTTTAGGAGATACAAGGTGACTAGCAGAGCTAATAAAAGTCAGTTGACTCAATAGACGAAAATGACTAGCAATTAATGCCACTCTCAGCTTCGCTTGCAAACTATGAATGCATGAAAACCATGAAATCCATGTCCAGTCAATGACATAAGCGGAACAGTAGTTTTAAAATTGTGTTCTTTTTTTTAAACAGCTGCACTATTTTTGTACCATTTAATTTCACTATTTCACTGTCACGTTATTACACTTTCACAAAGTCACTATACTTTAATGAAGCATAACAAACGTTACAATACAGATACGCGTATTTCGGAATGTTACTTACATCCTTCTTCAGTGTATCGGTTTTATAAGTTTGTTTTTTTTATTTGCATTGGTAATTATACTCTCTCTTTTTTCAATGACAAACGAAAATGCTTCGTCTCTCTTCATTTGTTTTAGTGTCAGTCATTTATGAATGAGACAGTAAAATATTTTTTATCTATAAATACGCTTATTTCATAGGCAATATAAGTTTTTCTTCGCCGTGGCATCCACAATACATGGTACTTTAAACCTAATACATTTCGAATATCATATTAGTATGTTGGTATTCATTAGTTAATCTGAACACTGTTTTTATCAAGCGAGTTGCTATTATAAATTACATTAAATAAAACACATTTATTTTGTACATGATCTTTGAACTGTTTCAGTTCATCACCTCTATTCAATATCAAGTTGGCTATTGGTTGAACTCATGGAAGAGAAAACAGTCTAACATAAAATAAAATTTAAATTGGAACTCCAATCGACTTAATGAAATGATAAAGAAGTTTCATGTAAGGAAGGTCACGACAAGCAAAAATGTCGCGAACTGGGACATTGGATAGTCTACATTGGGTACGCAAGGAATTTATTAGTTGAGATCTGACATCACGATACTCCACGTATGTCCAAACGACGTGATCAATATCGCGATAGCCTTCGCCACAAGAACAATGATTAGTCTCGGAAAGTCCAATTCGAAGAAGATGTGCATCTAACGTGTAGTGATTGGACATGAGTCTGAACATCACACGAACGAAGTCCCTACTCACATCCAGTCCCCTGAATCATGCCTTTGTCAATATTTTGGGAATAATTAATCCACCGACCCAGATCATCTTTATCCCAAGAAGCTTGCCAGCTGGCAGCGTTTCAGCGAAAGGCTTCAATTACTTTCAGACTATCTGTGAAGAGGAAATAATGGTTTGGAGATAATGTAACGATTACACTCAAACTATAATGGACTGCTGCTAACTCTGCTATATAAATAGATGCAGGTTCTTGAAGCCTAAATGAAGCCGAAACATTATTGTTGAATATACCATATATATAGTAGCCTCTTCTATTCGTGATCCGTCCGTGTAAAATATTTTCTCAGAGTCAATATGCCTGAACTTACTTGTAAATATTTTTGGGATTTCTATCGTGCGTAGGTGTTCCGGCATTCCACGCCCTTCGCGCGAATGTCGATGTGTCGAAAAAAAAAGTTGAGTCAGGGACATTTAGGAGGCTTTACGGATAGGAATATATCTTGAAGGGTTGATTTCCTGTGACATATGGTTAAAATATACTTTCATGAATCTTGTTTGAGATTGAAGCTCAACTAGCCTTTCGAATTTATTAATAACCAGGGGATTCAGTACCTCACATCTTATTAGCAGTCGCGATGAAAGCTCCCAAAAACGATCTTTCAATGGAAGACCTCCCGCCAGAACTTCAAGACTCATTGTATGTGTCGAATGCATGCAGCCTAAAGCAATTCGCAAACAACGGTACTGAATTCGCTCCAGTTTGATAATATGAGAGTTTGCAGCGGAATTAAAGCAAACGCATCCATATTCCATCACTAAAAGTATCGTTGTCAGATACAATTTTATTAGATCTTCCGGATGAGCACCCCACCAAGATCCTGTAATTGTTCGAAGAAAATTTACTCTTTATTGGCATTTTGTTATCAGATACCTAATGTGTCCTCCCCACGTGCATTTGGAATCAAACCACACCCCGAGGCATTTGATAGTCAAAACCTGTTGGATCATTGTTCCCATCATATGAAGCTGAAGCTGCACGGGATCATGCTTTCTTGAAAAGGCAACCTGCTCTGTTTTCTCCGCAGAGAATTCGATGCCCAGATGAACAGCCAAACGGACAATTTATCTAAGGTATCTTGCAACGGTTTTGCAGTGTTTAGCATCTGAGCACTCTTTGTCCCACCAAGGGTTTGGAGGCCTTCTGTTAGACGATGGACCAAGCAATCGTTTGGTTTGGTCTTGTTCTGCGGCCTCCAGAATCGAACAAACGAGGAAGTCATATTCTTCAACTGGGGGGAGCTCTTCCATTGAGTTCAAGGTACTTGAGATACTACTTTGGTATTTAATCCAGTCAACAGTTTTTGTCAAATCATATAGAATATTAACTGAATTAGCAATGCCTTTGTTACTGCTAATTGAGATGATGATTGGTAAATTATCGCTACCGTGTAAATCAGGAAATACTGTCCAGGTGCAATCTAGTCGAATTGAAGTCGAGCAAAGAGATAAATCTAATGCGTACAGGAGGTCTTGGGATCCGTGTCATGCTACCCATATTTAATACCGTCATGCTGAACTTGTCGCAAATATTATATATTAAGGATGATATGTTATCATTGTAAACGGAACCTCACATAATCCCGTGCGAATTGAAATCTCCCAGAATCAATCGTGGAGCAGGGAGGGCAGGGAGTTTTTGAAACGACCAACTCCATTTTTAAGTATATCATCGGCTGTCAGACTTGATTCAGTGACAACACCGTCAAAATCCACCTCCTTCGATGGAATGTAAACTATATATTCAACAGCGAATAATTTACAGCTTACAATTTCGTTCGCCTGTTTCAAATCGTTAACAACAACTCGAATTTTATCTCTATTAACTTTAGAGATTTCTTCAACTTTTGAAAAATGTGATGTCAATTCCTTTGTAATTTGCATCAAATTTAATACCTTTTCTTTTATTTCGAAAATAGACTATCCATGGCCCAGTGGTACCCTCCATAAGATCATCTGTTAGTATCCTCCATAAGATCATCTGTTAACTTAACTGTTTTTTTTTTAATTAATAATATCAAAATGAAAACTTATGTACAGTAAAATTTCAGTTAAAAGAGAAAAAAATAAATTAAATTAAATCTACCTTGTTGCTGTTGTCTCTGTTCCTCTATCGTAAGGAACGACGTGAAAATCATCCAACGATTTCCAATTGGCAGTCTTTTGGTATCGTTTTCTGCTACCTCAGTTGCTCTGCCATCGTTGTGGTCACCACTGAACTTGGTGTGCTGCCTGTAACTGACCCCAGGAACAGTGATGTTGCTCTTGGTGGCGATCAAATGTGATCCTTGCAGTGTAGCACCTCACGATATATGTCGTCTCTTTCGATCCTACGCAGCGTACAAATGTTGGTGTCTGGTAGATCAGCATTGGTTTGCTTTAGCACCTCTGTGCCTTTGCACCCCTTCGTCTTCGCACCTTTATGCGATGGCACCTCTGTGACTCGTCACTTCTATTCAGTGTCTCTACACCTCCGTGCGTATGAACGGGATGGCCTTCGCTGCTAGCTTTCCAGTCGGGAAACGCCCCGAATATTGCTTTGGCGATTAGCACCAGCAGTTTTAACTACCTGCATCCGTTAACTCACGAGCAGTATAATCAAAACACAACCTCTTCGCATGAATGGTTTTTACTGAATGACAGTAAAATATTGGAAATGAAGCTGTTGGATTGGTTTCTTTCATTGAAAGTGCTCGATCATTTTCAGCACTGATGACTAGTAATCAATTTTTGATCCGAAAGGTACAGAAAAATTTAATTCGCACTGCGATTTACCAAAGATTTCTACACTGATTTTCAAAAATTTTGAATCAAATGTAAACTATACAGCTCCTAAGGTGAATTTAACTGACTTAAGCTACACCGATTTTCGAATTCCGGTTCCGGTATCGAATCGTTTCTCAAAGCTCAATCGCTTTCTCAAAATAGATCAAATCGAATTTCATAAATTAAAATTACCCCGATATAGATAACCGTAAATAATGATGAAAAACTCTAAAGTGGAAATAACTTCGACATCTCATGGAATGCTCAATCGATTGTCACACGTTCATATTAACGAGTGATTGAAATTTCAAACTGTCGTTTAAAACGACAGTCATTAAAATAATGTCATTACCTTTTATTTTACCGCAAGACCTTTTATTTTAACCGAACTTTGCGGTTCTTCCATTTCTAATAAAACGGAGTTTTACCATTTTCGACTCTTTTGGAACCGGGAACTTAGAATCGGTATAACCGAAGTCACCTCGTTTCGCCAGAAACTAACATAACCTTGTAAAATATTTGAGCAAAATTTAAACAATTTTTTTTTTTGTATATTTTTTGTACGGTGCTCTAAATGACGGTTTGGAATGGCTAGTTTAAATGATTCATTCGTTTATCCATGTATAGAAACGTACCCTTGAAATCGATTGTTTTTTTTTTACTTTCGGAACCGAAAGTCAGATCCAAATAAATTTCTTAGTCATGCATTGAACAAGAATATTAGACTTTTTTTTAGCTGAAACCAAGCCTCGAAGTTAATGGACTTTGCTTTTAATAAATTATATTCGCTACATTCAATTGAAGTGTAATGGATTTTAAATGAGTCGTAAATATTCGTACCATCAAATCAAGTGCTATTTGCAATAGTGTGATGTTGAACTCGGTATGATAATGAAGTACGGACAAATCAGATCATTTCTAATCTTCGTTAGCATGCTGGCGGTAACAACTAATTTGCTATTTCCATGTTTAATTTACTTAACAGATGAGTTTATATTTCAGAGTTATTGTTTTGCTCAGTATGACTACAATGATATCAGCACAAAAAACCCTCAGGACTACGATTACATAACGTCAGACTATGATCAATCAGATGGCACGTCCATAACGAATAACGGTGTTGATCCCGGGCTAGATGATACGACTGTTGATTATAGTAACTACGAGGTGCTCACTGACACTCCAGTGGTAATCAGTCCTTCTACGCCACCTCCTACAAATAATCAAATACCACGTACTATAATCAACTGGTACATAATTCAACCTGCATCTATTAATCGAGTGAAATCAGCTTCACGACCAGTTTACTTCGGTTATCAAATACCGTGGAACACTATCTACAATATCAACCGCCATGAAAGACGATACGTCGCTCAAAGATCTCCCGCGAATAGATATTTTACCTCGAATCGTCGATCGGTTCAAGGAATTATTCGATATTATTGGAGAGTTTAATTATTGAAATCTTAATTACAGAATGGATTATATCAAAGAAGATTTATATACTGTTATATACTGTTTCCCAGAAAGTCGAATGAAATAAAAGGAAGAAAATAAATGCGATGTTGTTTTCTCGAAAAAAAGGGATTTATTCGATTTAGTAGTGGTACGATGCATTTGAATATTTGGATATTTATGGAAAATCTTTACACGGAACGACCGAAATTAGCTCTGCGCCTAATTCGTATTACTGTTTTTGAATTAGTTGATTTCAACAACAAAATTTCCAAAATAACTGTAAAATTAGTTAAAATTGAGAATTTACTTTGCTGAAAAAATTCTTATTTTTAGAGAATGTGTTTAGTTGGCGAATATCCTGGACATAAACCAGCAACATTTCAATCCAACACGAAATTCTCATTGACAACTAATTTTGTTATTAAAATCAGAAAATTTGTTTCTATTTATCTATCACCATCATTACTGAAGGACAGCACAAAGAAAACAAAAATGAAATTGGTTTTATTAACTAGTTTATTAGCCAAAAACTCATGAGAAGTGTCAAAGCAAAACAATCCATCAAAAAGCTAAAAATGCCAGTCTTAATGAAACTGCTTGCAAATTGTTTAGATGTTTTAGCATGTGTTACGATATATCCATATATAAATTTCTAAACCGATATGTAAAGATGAAGTAAACTCGTAGTGGAAAGTGTATTTATTCAGAATTTGTGCGCATTTGAAGCGATTGTGCGTAATAACGTTTTTACGCGGAACAGTGAAGTGAGTTTCGAATGTTGCAATCTAATTGTATATGTCAAATGATGTTTTTGTATCTTCCAAACTTCCGGGATACGCTGTCCGGTGTATTACTTGTATTCGGTTTTTGTTTTTCGAGTGCTCAAAGTTTTCAGTGAGAGAGTCGATTCCGCGAAGTCGTATGAAGAAAAATGCGATTTAGAAGAAAAATTTTCAAAAAGAAGTTTAAGTTTCGTTTATGTCTTTTCTACAATACAACATCGTATTTATACCTGCCAATATAGAAAAGACAACCGCGACTGAAAAATTCTTTTCGGTAGTAGTGTGCCATGTAGTGGCTAGTAGTCATTTCGGTATTAACGTTTGTTCGGTGACAGTGCGCCATATAGCTGCAAATTTCAGAAACCAATTCAACCATTTATGTTAGTTGTAAACAACGTTTTCTTTCTCTGATTCAACTAAAAAATTAGTTGAATGGAAATGAAATGTGCCTTAGCTATGAAATGACAGCACGTTTAATTGAACTAAGAAAATAGCCATTTCAACAAATATTTGATTATTATTAAGGGAATGAGAATTAAAAATTCTAAATTAGCAAAAGTAAGATTTTTTTGTTTGTCTCAAAAAATAACTAATCAAAATCAGAAAATCAACTAATTTTTTCGCCAAAATGCTGATTTCGGTCTTTCCGTGTAGGCATCTATGAGTTTAAACTATCCTTTATCAAGACAACGCTTCGTGTCTTAGTTTTTTTAAATTTATTTTTTTATTTATTTTTGGAGCAAGGAAAAGCCCACTGGAGATAAGTTATTATCAATCCATCACTATGTCTCCAGTAGGCATAAAACCTCATCATCTTTTGTATTAACAGATTACAGAATATTTATTGGGTAAAGATTATTTCTTTTTCTTTTTCTCGATTTCGCGCTTTAAACTCATCAATAATTCAATGCAATAATTACTTTTGATGGTACGTTCCTTTTCAAGATAGTCGATGTTAATTATACCTCGAGCATATATAGCCTGATGCGATGATAGTTCCATTTATCTATTGCGCTATTGGACGGTTTTCCCCGTCTGAATGCTTATATGATTACGAAGGAAAATGGTGAATTCAAAATTCGTTGATGCGATTTTTTTTCGATTGTGAACCAACAAGGCACAAGGCAAGATCTATGTCATGCTTGCACGGTTTTCTCCCTTCAAAAGTCAATGTTTTATTAATACACAGAATTTCTATTTCGTTATTTCCTATTTTTTTAAATAAATAAGCAACGTCACTTATATGTTGGTAAGTTTCGGTTTGTAGTGCGGTTGATGTAGAAATTTGACACATTCTTCTTGATAGTTCTAATTTTCACAGAAAAAAGAAATGACAACATGATTACGAGTTCAGCGAAAAACGAACATTCTTGCTATTTAAGAAAACACGTGGTTATTTTTGACAGCTGGGAAGTACAGAACAAGTTCCGCGTGAGCTTTCTCGCTGCTTAAGGTTGCTACAGCGCGATGTCAGATCAACGGAAATTTCCGTAGATCTACGAATTCCGAGATTGTCTATGGATGTACGGATCCGTAAATATAATCAACGAAAATTGGAATATTTTTACGGATATCTGCCTGAAGTGGTATTTTGCACGGGAATCTAAGGAAACTGTTTGCATGGCGACCAGAAAAAGGTTGGTTTATGATTTGCACCGCTAGAGTTTCCGAGGAAAATGTCAATCTACGGAAATGACATTACAACTATCTGGCATTGCAGCAGACCCTGTCAGCTTGGAGCGAAATCAATCTTCAGTTCTGCAACGCCATCGCACGGCGTCTCATTCAACATATCATGTCAATTGTATGAGTGCGCAGTGCTGCTATTTTGGCACGTACGAATCAGGGATGCCAGGTCATTTTTCCAAAAATCTGTGATCAAGCCAGAAACCTGTCTGTGAAAATCTGTACACGGTTCCCGTACCATAATAGCTGATCAGAATCATTTGTTCGGGAAATGTGAGAGCTGGATATCTTGTTAATATGATGTCTTTGATTGCAGGCTACCAGAATGCAAGCGTCACGCGAAGTGTCACATGGAAAAAGCATTCGACAGTGTATGGCAAAACGTTTAATAGCAAAAATGTCTGACTTCCAGCTCCCTGTTTATTTGATTCAAATGATTCAACATTATTTAACTGATTGTACTTTCCAGGTTAGCTATCAAAATTGTAAATCTGAATTGCTACCCGTACGAGCAGGTGTTCCGCAGGGTTCGAGCATAGATTTAATCTTGTATAATATTTTCTCTTCTGATCTTCCAAATCTACCCGTTGGTTGTCAGAAATCGCTATTCTATGACGACACAAGTCTGTTAGCCATAGGTCGAAATATAAGAGTGATCTGCAGTCGCCTACAAAGAAGCTTAAATATTTTCAGTGATTATCTGTCAAAATGGAAAATTGCATCAAATGCAGCAAAAAACACAATTAAATATTTATTTTAAAAAAGTACGTGTGAAACTTTTGTCAATTTGAAAATAACAATGCGTGAGCTTCCTCGATGCATGGAAACTAAATAATGTATTCTAGAAGCTGCTTAGAAGTCCATTCGATCGCGTCGCATCGAACTTTGAGGTGTTGATACCCACATGTAAAAGTACCATTTGATTGGCGTAATAAACTATAGTTAGTTTATTGTATTCGTTCATGTGGGTAATTATTCAAAAAACGGGCTGCTTAGAATGCTATTCATGAACTTCGTAAGCTGCATGAGGGGCATCTACTGTGAATACCCCCAGAGATGTCTATCTCCTCTGTGTGACGAAGAGCAAGCAAAATTTCTCCCCTCGCACTGACAACTTCAACGAGAGCTCTTCTCTTTCACATTTATACACCACTGTTGTATAAAGTGTGCACGCATCATGAGTGCGTTTGTTTATTTCCTTTTACCTCTTCCACTGAATCGCACCAAAGTGCTAGAGCATTAGCTAATAAATTCTCTGAGGTGGATGCAGATACTTTCACAGAGGTATACACGCCGGTGAGCACTCTGCTGTATGTTTTTCGTAGATGAAGCGTGGACACGCAAAATCAGCAAAATAAAACAATTTATCGTAAAATTTTCGGCTTTCCTTGCAAATTTTTCATAGCAAGGCCAGATCTACTCTCTATTAATTGAAGTTCACAGAAGTGTTCGCTCACCATCACGCGCCAGTGGTCACTTGGGTGTATTTAGACGAGAGCGCGTGTGAGCGATTCATGCGAAGAGAATGTGTTTCACTCGCGCCAGCTGCTTTAACCACAAGCACACACTCAAATGCTGTCTATTCGACACTGAGAAAAAGTGCGCTTTCCTCTTTGTGCGGTGCTTTGTTTTTTGCATCCTCGGTGTGGCAAAAATCTGACTCTAGCGTGTATAACTCTGGTGAAATGCCATCTCTGGTCAGCAGAACAGAATAACTTGACACCGGAAACAGGTGTACGCTCTGCGCAACCTGCGGCTCCGATGTATCGCTATCGACTGACGCATCACTGAAATGGTGGGAATCCATTTCGTCAGTAAAGTGCTTCCGGAGTTGTTGCAAAACGCAAAATCAGTTTATTTTGCTGTCGTTTAGGGTAAATTCAAAAGAGAAGTATCAGTTTATTTGATACATTTTTCTTAATAAATCGATGTATTTTTCTTGAGAGTTCATCTAGCAGACGCGGAGAAAACTACTTTTGCGTTTTTCAACAATGGTTGTTTTCTTAAGATTGTGAATAGAACCTTAAGCCAAATCAATTCCTTTTATCCGAACTTTTGGTTAGTTGTGTTTGTCCTCCGATCCACAGTTGTTCTTTTTTTTTTTCAAATGCAAAATCTAGTACTTTAAGAAGCACTATTATATTGTTCTGAGTATGTGATTTGAAGCCCATTGAAACTGTTTGGATCAACTGTAAACTTTTGTTTAAAACCAACAATTTTTAAAATTGATTCAATAAAAAACAGAATTTCAAATACAACTATATAGCTGGTTATTTGAAACTAGGCCCATGTCTCTCTTTGAACTTATTGCAGTTTCTAAGACTCACAATTTTATAAAAATTGATATGCAATTAAATAAAAACTGATCCACCAAGAGCATCTCAAAATTTTTATTCCGCATGCCGTATGTAATTCGTTCACTTGCAATAGATGGAACGGGTTAAACATAAATGATCGATTGCCGGGTTATTTCTGCAAAGTTTCTTTATTGTCAACAATGAATTTCTAATTACACAGTAAAGAAATGAACTGTAACAATCTCGATGTGATGCTTAATCGACGTGCTGACATACTGAACATTAAATGCAATAATTTTATTTTCGAGAAACATTGCAAATAAGAAACACGTTATTACATCGAAACAACGTATTGAGTCACGATGGTAAATGAACAAGTGGCAAATTTTTCTATGTGTGAGTGCGGTTGTTGGGGAAGAAAAGACGTGTAAACATCGAGCGTTTCAGGATCATCCGTTGAATCACGCAGATAAGCCAGATCTGCAGATTTATCTGTAAATTTGCGGATTTCGTACATAGTGCTACAGACATTTTTTGTTGTGCAGACTTTTAAAAATCGAGTTTTTCGCAGACTTTCGTCAAAATTTACAGACTTCTGAAATTGTTGCGACTTTTACTTTTTTGCTCGCCAAATCAGTTTAGCGTATCATACTTTATATAGAAATGGCTGCCAGCAAGACAAACTTGCCGACTGCAGATTTTTTTCGGATATTTAGACTTTTCCAACCCTGTTTGAAGATATTTGAAATTTTTCTCTGGAATCACGTCCAGTTTCTATAACCGATATAGATAATTCTGAATCGTGTAGAATCGTGTATATTATATCAACTTGACTGAATACGATACGATTCGGATAAGAAATGATGCATTTTGTCGTGTAATATTAGGTTGTCTGCAACGCTGTTTTATTTCAAGCGGGCTGACCTATTTTAGATCTAAGACTAAACATATCTACGTGAGATCTAGTTTTTTTGAGTATGTACAACGAAATATTTTGCACTGAATAATACATTTTCATTTAGATGTAGTCACTCACTATCATCCAGAAATTTTTCTAGAAGGTCGTGCCAAAAATTCATATCGTTTTCGAGATCATACTTTTTGTTTGCTTATATCTGATTTAAAACATCATAGTGAGTTGAAAAAAAAAACATCAATACATTTACAGAAAATATAGAGCAAATTTTAAATCTTCGTGTTGAGATCATCAAGCTTATTTTTGACAGTTTTAAATTATATGAAAGCCTGTCATTTTAGACCATCTATCTATCACAGCGTTGCGAATAGACTTACAATAGACTTGCGACACCGAAATTAATGTGATATTACATCATAATTGCTGAACATCAGTAGTGAGTAGTTATATGCAACAATATCGATGTAATATCACAAAAGTGTTCAGTACGTCTAAATTTCGGATGTGGAACACATCTTTGTTTTATATATAGGGGTGCAAATTAGAATTTCAAGGATAAATGCAAGTAGCAATGTGGTCAGCTTTTGTACACTTACAACTTAGTCAGTTTAGTTTCAACCAGTAATATTATTTCACTAACCGATAGGAAATATTTCTACATATTGATTTGAAAGTTCATTGCCAGGTATTTTCAATTATATACCATTGAAATATTGATTAATAGCTAGCTGTGTCCTATTTTATCTGCTAAAAATCTCCGGCATACCAGATTTCTCTAACGTAGACGACGGTTTTGATGGAGTATCGATGCAAAAGCGAAGCTGTTGGAAGCACGCGAATCTACAAATATAAGCAAAATTATGGCTAACGTCTCAGTCCAACGCGCAGAGATGTCCATCTCCTCTGTGTGATGAAGAGCAAGTATAATTTCTCCCCTCGCACTAACAACATCAACGAGAGCTCGTTTCTTTCACACATATACACCATTGTTATATAAAGTTTTCACTCATCATGACACAAGCACACACTCAAATGCTGTCTATTCAACACTGAGAAGAAGTGCGCTTTCCTCTTTCGCTTCTTGCATCCCCGGTGTAGACAAAAATCTGACGCCAGCGTGTATCACTCTGGTGAAATGCCATCACTGCCTACGTGTAGCATGCCAGCATGCTTTAAAACTATTTGAAGCTTAATTGGTATGACCTGATCCTGTTTCATGCGAATTCGGATGAAATTCCATGTTATGTTTGCCTGAGAAATTTGCAACTACTCTGGAAATTTTGAGTGCTTAAGATTAATTACTCTGGAAATTTTGAGTGCTTCAGATTAATTTCTAGTTTATATAAGATGGACGATTAATAATGAGAAAAAGTTTATCGCTTCTACCGAAATCGTAGAATGGTAATAATGGTAGAGAAGCTTAACACTATAAAAATAACTGTGTGCATACAAAACTTGAACACAAGCTTGGCAAAAAGAAACTTAAATCGAAACAAACAGAGTCTATATTCTGGGTTCGCGTGTTGGGTGTTGGTTTCCAATAAAGATCAATCTGAGCAAACTCTCATCCAAATGCGGATTCGAAAGTGTCACGATTGATTGAACTGTTTGATTGAAAATGTCGACCATTAGA
The DNA here is from genome assembly GCF_030247185.1 of Malaya genurostris. NCBI lineage: Eukaryota > Metazoa > Arthropoda > Insecta > Diptera > Culicidae > Malaya > Malaya genurostris. The sequence continues at coordinate 126,207,264 of NC_080571.1, read as the reverse complement.
AATTTTGGTTGCCTTGTTCCACATCAATGGGGCCGATCCCTGTAATTTTTTCACATCGATTGGGAATTACAATATTATGATTCTTTTTTTTTTATACACAGGCAAAATGAGTAGTGAAAATCATAAGGAAAATCGCCCAAAATCAGCATTTCAAAATATATTTAATATGAAAAATATGCCACTTTTATAATGTTTAAGACTCTGCAATATGCATCTCATCTAATACTATTCTATTTTTATTACAAACAACTTATGAATTCCACAGTATAGAAATTATGTTTGTCATAGAAATTGTGCATAGTGTTCAAAAAAATTTCGTATGTATTTCATAAGGCTTTTTTTGGAATTTCAATTTTCGTGACATCATTGGGCGATCTTATGATTCGCATACGATATTCCTGTGGCAAAAAACCATATGTTATCACTATGAAATTCCATATATTTTTTTGCATGAGTGTAAAACAAGAAACTCATTTTATATAAGGTGTATTTTCCAAGTCCCTGCTAGGCCGCCATGTTTTCGTGACCATCATCTTTTCCGCAAAGACGAAAACAACGAAGAAGTATATAAGTTCGTTGTTGCTAAATATCTGTGATATTCAGCTGTGAAAGTTTATTATTTTTTTGTTTGATTATAAATGTGATATCGTTATGAAACGTGCGCTGCCAAATTGTAATACTGACTTTCACAATCAATGAAGTGTTGTATTTTACTTCATTTTGTTTACTTTGCTCTCACCGATTTGCTAGCTTTGATGGCCCCGAAGGACTGAAATGTTGGTTACGATAGCACTAGCTGGAGCGCCTTATTGTTGCCACCGAGCTGGTATTTTCCTGCTTCTCATACACTCAGAAAAATATTATGGTAACAGTTACTATATAGAGGGCCAACCTGACCATGCGAGTATAGTGATTTTCAGCCGACTATTAAATCAGATGATTTCAACAATAGTCAAGTTCATGTTTACTATAAATGGTATCGGCTCTAGAATAGTAATATTGAACAGTATATTGTATGAATAACTAATACGATTGAGATGGTTAGGCTAACCATGACCGAATCTTTATTTACATTGTAGTTTTCGCTATAACCAGAGCCATGGTATTCTAAACATTTCACTTCTAGTTATTTCGAAACTAAAGGCAGTGGTTGATTCAACAATGCTGAAGATCAGCAGAACATGAGCTAATGTTAAAAAGTTTTATGAATTTGAATTCTAGAACAAGAACAAAATAGTTTCATGGATTTTTATTTTATTTTCACATCATATTAAATGATGACATGCCTAGTGAAATGTTGAATAGCAACGTGGACACTGAGGAGCATTGTTTGGTAGCAGCAGTTGATCAAAGGCTCTGATGTCCGGTGGATTTTTTCCTGAAGTAGGAATGAGCAGCATGAAAGAAATTAATAGCCAAGTCCAGATGTAAACCTCGTTACCCACCTGCGATATGTTGGATGTTATTTCTACAGCGACCGATAATGAATAATAAATCGTATACGAGACGTTGATTTCACTGGAAAACGTAGCCGTTGCCGGAAATATGGTTGAAAAATTGAATTTCAATGACGGAAACTATTAAGGCTACAAACTTTACTCACCTGCAAGACCTACCAAATTACACAAAGTCATCATATAAAATATTTTTTTCATATCAATCAAACTTTATGTGACAATAACATAGAACATTCGTTTATTGACAATTTGTATAGTCAGCACAAATGAAATACATAGTCGGTTAAAAAACAAAAAATACACGATAATGTGATTACTACATAAATTCTGTTGATATGGACTACATGAATAGTGTTTTCAAACTTCATAATCGTCTATCAAACCATGTATCTATTTATGGTAACATTATTATACTGTGAACAAATTCACATGGTAGCAATAACTATTGCGCTTCTCATATATCAAGGCTCAAGAGCAATTTCACCTTACTAGAAATTGTGAGTTTAACTATTTGTTCTTATATTTGAGATGACTACCATTGTCAGTATGACCATGCCAGAAAAGTCATAAATACAAATAGTTTAGTCAAGTCGTAGTCTTTGTTGTCTAGTAATTTATACAATACAGATGGTGAATAGTCATATATCATGCTCTTTGCTACTATTTTAGCGCATAGTAGAAATGACAATGAAAAACAGTTTGCGGTTACTATGGTTCTTTTCTCAGTGTACCGAAAACATATACCACCTGGGAAATCCGTACACCATACTTTTGACATAACGCTGGGTGAAACACGCCAACTGGTAATTGACATTTGCCATTTCTCTATCTCATTATTTTGTTTTCCGTGTCTGTCATTTTTTATCCTTATGCATGATCAGTTTCTTGCCATCAGAACTCTGGATTACACTTGAAGAATTTTTGTGTAGTACTATTGCATTAGCTGGTGTAAAAAATAGTGCACATAATGGCAGCACATTTTATCAAGAAATTCGTAAGAAAGCTTTGTTTACACCAGTGTTTAAAAAGCGATAAAAGAATTTTAAATTTTAATATAGTTGTGTTCTTCAGAAAAACCTAATTCTAAGCTAACTTTCGTATAAATCTTATGTAAACCAACCATAGTGAATAATTACTTTTGATACAATTGTATAGTTCCTCACTACATCTTTCTTTATTCTAGTTGGAAACGTTTCCAAATCAATGGAATAATTTTTCAAAAAAACTGAAGGACAATTGGGTCAAAATTTACATAACCTCGTCTTCCGATCCGAGGAATAATAAAAACGAGCCAATTGTCCATGTAAATATTTTTTTAAATATTATGCTAGTTATTTCGATTACCTGAACCGCTACGATATGAGAAATCTATACAGCGAATCATATTTTCATTGTACAAAATTAACATTACGTAACCATTGTGTGACAATATGAATGCTACGACAGACCTTGTTAATTGCTCACGTTACCTTTTATTTACTATCATAAACTCTTAATAGTCTGCAACGCCTTTCGGACATCGTAGCTACGCTTCCGGAATCAAAAAAGTTACATTAATTCCTGGCGATGGAATTGGCCCGGAAATCTCCGAGGCAGTACAAAAAATTTTTCAAGTTGCCAGTGTGCCCATCGAATGGGAGGCGGTCGATGTTACTCCGGTTAGGGTAAGTAAAGATAGATTGGATCTGCTGAGCAAAATTTACTATTGCATGGTTCCAGAATCCTGATGGGAAATTCGGTATTCCGCAAGGTGCCATAGATTCAGTCAATCGCAACAAAGTTGGCTTAAAAGGGCCTTTAATGACGCCTGTCGGCAAAGGTCACCGGTCACTCAATTTAGCGCTCCGAAAGGAATTCAATCTGTACGCCAACGTACGTCCATGTAGAAGTCTGGAAGGGTAAGATTATTATACTAAAATAGCTTGTGAATTTAGCGATCATTGTATATTACAGATATAAAACATTGTACGATAACGTGGATGTCGTGACCATTCGTGAAAATACGGAAGGTGAGTACTCTGGCATTGAACACGAAATTGTAGATGGTGTTGTGCAGAGTATCAAACTGATTACGGAGGAAGCTTCCACCAGAGTAGCCGAATATGCGTTCAAGTATGCCAAGGACAATAACAGGAAAAAAGTTACTGTTGTTCACAAAGCAAACATAATGCGTATGTCTGATGGTTTGTTCCTCCGGTGTTGCCGTGAAATGTCTAAAAAATACCCCGATATTAAGTTTGAAGAAAAATATCTGGATACGGTGTGCCTGAACATGGTGCAGGATCCAAGCAAATTTGATGTTTTGGTAAGTGGAAGATTTCTATTTCTAAAAATAACAAATTAGTTATAATCAAGGGATAACCGCTTAACACAAACGGTTACCTGCTAAATTGTGCTCTTGGTTGTGCCACTGTTGCAGATATTGTGTCTCAGAGTAATACGTATTGTACCTCAGAATGGGAACGAATGTGATCAAGTGTATCATCTATGAGAAAAAATTGTCTGGTTAGTGCCAGAGCATTACTGACATGTGTGTTAAGTTGTGATTGACTCACTGTTCTAAGCGACCGCCCCTTGGTTGGTTATAATGCATCATTTTTCGGCATAAGTAAAATATGTAACGCATTACATACTAAATATGTAATACTGAAATGAGTTAATGTATATTGATATTTATAGTACTGATTATTTGGAAATTTGTGCCTCGCCGTAGCTTCTCATCATTTTTCTGATAGGAAGGGATGGCTAAGAGGAACATGGAGAGGAATTGTGTAGTGGATAAGGTGGCAAACAACACGAAACAAACAGAAATAAATCGCTCTGCACCCCGAAAGGATGCTAAATGATCTGCAGGTGCCAAAATGCACATGTAATAAAAACAATCTCCGAAAGGTTTAAAAAACGACACTGGTCTGTGTTCCCGGAAGACTACAGAGCGATTCGCAATATTTATGAGCAGAACTAAATTCGGTACTTCATACAATCTAAAACAATCTGCTCAAACCTTTTAAGGTCAATATTCATTCACCCCAGGAAGAACGTTGAACCCCTCTGACTGTAGATCTTTGTAACATTGGGTAAGAAACGATGAAATATCTTTCAAATTTAGCTCCATACACAGATTCAACCATGAATGGAGAACCAAAAACTGGGATACGCAGTTGCGTCAATGCGGGACAGTTATTTGTCAGATGACTCGAAGTATTGTAATCGCATTCACACAAATCATAACAATAACACTCAGCATGCTGAATAGTAGCCATGTGAGTTTGCAATGTCCAGTCAGAGCTCTGACCAGAGTATTGCAATGATGCTTGGAAAAATGCGGTAGACATTTTAACATTTTCAGATTTTTTTATATCATATATTTTACCCCGGCTATAACCTTTTTGGTCGTTCACCGGGGGATTTTCATTAAAATGTGGTAAAATTGCTTCTGTCTGGGCGCAGGGTTACAAGCTTTGCTAATAGCTGGCATGTTCAGATGAAGTCCAAGAAAAAAGCCCAGCTAGTTGACAGAGATAAAGCTAGCCAACTAATCAGCTCATCCATTTCCACTAATACTCGAATGGCCGGGTAATTTTTTACATTTCGGCGTATCAAACTTTGCAGCAATGTCGTCCGAGATAATTGATACAGAAAAATTCCCTGCTCCCGAATTTTTAATTGGACCTATATATTAGAATTGGTGTACGGGATAAAAATGCTTACAAACTGCAGTGAAATTTGTTGTAAACATATCCTAAAAATATTGTTCAAATTTCTTGTGTTTCACGGATTCCGGATTGAAATAAATTACAACCCTCGAAAAAGATTTGAAACAAATACCAGAACAGTCTCAGAGCTGATGTTTCATTGCTTATTATTTCACCTTTTTTTTAAATGTTCCCACTGATATTCTTCGCATCATGTACTATCCAGAAACATCTCCGGCACATGACATGTGCGTCATGGTTATTTTGATTCTTCCCGCTAACAGGAATGCTATGTACAAATTCATAAGAATCATATTATAACTCTATCAAAATCATAGAATCATGTTATAACTCTATCTAAGCATAATCAATTTTTTTTGCAGGTCATGCCAAATTTATACGGTGACATTCTGTCTGATATGTGCGCTGGTCTGGTAGGCGGATTGGGTCTAACTCCTTCCGGTAACATGGGACTCAACGGAGCACTGTTTGAGTCCGTTCACGGCACTGCGCCTGATATTGCTGGAAAAGATCTAGCGAATCCAACTGCCCTTCTACTTTCTGCGGTCATGATGTTGAGGCACATGGAGTTGAACCAACATGCCGATAAAATACAGAATGCTTGTTTTGAAACTATCAAAGAAGCAAAATATTTGACCGGTGATCTAGGAGGCAAAGCAAAGTGTTCGGAGTACACCAACGCCATTTGTGACCGGATTAAGTAGAAAACGATGCCATCTTTCTATCAGTGCTCGGAAAACAAGAGCAAGCTAAAATACGTTGGAGTCGTTTTTGTTTTATTTTAATTTTACTCGTACCCGCCGCCAAATACGATGAACGAATATTTATTATGAAATATTTTAGTGTACTTCGATCGAGCAATGCCAGAATCTGACCTATATACCGCGCAGTAGTACTTCAAAATATTTATTTCGAGCAGGCAGTATTACGGAACCGTATCGTCCTAAATAGAATCGACCTTCCGATTAGTTACCTACTATTTTTCTTAGGTTGCAGAAATTCTCAGACAATAATCTCTGACACTGAGCAGTCAGCTTACTCCTATGGGAATATAATTTTAATTTTCTGCCTGATGACCAGCCAGGATAACTGTTAAGCATTATTGTTATCAACGGAATTAAGCAAGGCGTATAAAATGTGCGACGTTGGAAACTAATTTATTTCAAATTACAAAAAAATGTTACTTATTCGAACAATACAAATCCGTATGAAACTATGCCGTTTTACTACTTTCGAAGCCCATATTCATCCATAACAATTCTCGGCTGATTTGTCAAAATAGTCTAACAGCGAGCTATTCCTATTCTGTATCTTTATCGAATCGAAATATTTCGATGGAATATGTGATTTTTCGTTCTGTATTTCGGTCGAGTTCGAGTTTTCCACAATACAACACAACTCGATCGAAATTCAGAATGGAAATTTCTACATTCGATCAAAATATTCCGATTCGGTTAAAATGCCGAATAAGGGAGAATGCAACGCAATTTTACTGATAAATTTGTCGTGAATACTTTACTATGGGACGCCTTTTCAAAATTTACCCTCTGAGAGAGTGATAAGTTTTTGATCGTAAATTTCTCTTGTTGTATCGAACCTATCAACATATTTTTTTCTACATGTCATCGGAAATATGATCAATAATTCATGATAACATTCTCAGTAGTATGACATAATCATAAAAAATTCAAAATTATGGTGCAATGTTTGGTATTCTTCACAGAATATTTCCAATGTTTTGAACTATACTCTAGTTTAAATGTTTATTATATTGGATAACACATGCGTTATTATAAAGAACCTTTTTCGAATATTTCCTATACTTTCGTTGTATGTTATTTGATATTGAACTTATCATTATTATATATGTTTTAAAAAACTCACTCACTGTTGATATCGTGCTTTAGCAGGGCAAAGTTTGAGTTTCAACGAGCCATTGTTATTATTATAATTACGTCAATCCGGTTAAGTCTTATTTCACCCACCCACCTTTTTCTTGTTCCAAACTCTTCTAAGCACTTTAATTATTTAATAAACAGGTCATGATTTTAACGCAAAAGAAACAAAAGTATTATATTTCAACATATACAATACATTCTGCCTTTGAACATGCCTAACATACTCAGTAAACCCTTCTCTGGTGTGCACGCATTGTTCGCTTCTACACAGACATTGTTGAAAAATTCAATCAGTTTACTCCGTTAATATCGATAGCTTCTTTTACAATGATACTCGTTTTTTTATTACAATACTCGTCGAACAGGAACGCCGGGACTCAATCTCGAGCAGCTACGTAGCATTCGTACTGCAGAGGAATACGCGCAGCAACTGGAGCTAGTGCTACCAACGGAAGAGCAGCTTGGCGCGGCGACTCTTTAAGACGGCTGGAAGAACATAAGGTCCGCCGTGAGTAGCACTGCTGCAACCGTTCTAGGTACGAGGTTATCGAATCGAGGAAATGACTGGTTTGACGGCGAATGTCAGCAGTTGGTCGAAGAGAAGAATGCAGCAAGGGTAGGATGCTGCAACACCGCACTAGATCGAACGAGGAACGATACAGCCAGGCGTGGAACAGACAGAACACGGTTTTCCAGAAGAAAAAGCGCCACCAGTAAGACCAAGATCGCGAAGTAAAGGAACAACTGTACCGCGCAAATGACACACGAAGGTTCTATGAAAAGGTGAACCGCTCACGTAGAGGCTACACGCCACAGGCCGAAATGTGCAAAGATATCAGTGGTAACCTTCTCACGAACTGCTCACGAGGCTGCTCGGCCATCCATGGAAGGAAGTTGACCATCAATATTAACTTCTCTCTCTGAGCAGCCTAGATAGCCGTGTAGTGTCGGTAGCGGTTTCCCAACTGGCTAAGAATAACGCTATGGTCCACCTGTACCGGTGGTATAAGTCCACCAAACAGGTAAGCCGTGTGGCATCCGGCGGAATTATTTTTTACCAAGAATTGATCCACTGGTTTCCTGTTCCATGTCGTAAAAGGCCACAAAAATAGGAACTCCTAAGTCAAGGTGTATTTCCGTGCCGATGGCTGAATGGCTGCAGGAGGTTAAACATTGCAGTCGTGAACGGAATATCTTGGGTTTTTCCCTTACTGGATACACGCAATGCTTAGCAATCAACTTCTTTGATCATCGCTTCGGCAGGCCAGAGATTAGAAAGCTGAGTGTCTGTGGGTGTCCTCAAGGTGGTGTACTATCCCCACTTTTATGGAACCTAGTCGCTGATGGTTTGTTAAGGAAACTTAATAACCTTGGATTTCCGACTTATGGTTTTACCGACAATTATCATATATTGATGACCGGTATAAGCATTAACACTCTCTTTGATATAATGCAACAAACCCTGCGATCTGTTGAACAATGGTGTTGTCAGGGTGGATTATCTGTAAATCCGGGAAAAACATCAATGGTGCTTTTCACTCATCGTAGGATAATCACAGGAGCTCGTCCGTTATAGTTCTTCGGTTCAGAGGTTACTGTGGTCGATCAAGTTAAATACGTCGGGATTATTCTTGACTCAAAACTGAATTGGTCTGCTCACATTGATTTCAGGATTAAAAGAGCTTGCATGGCTTTCGGCAAATGCAGACGAGCTTTTGGAAAATCATGGGAACTCAAACCCAGATATATTAATTGGATCTACACAACTATCGTTAGACCAATTTTAGCATACGGATGTCTTGTATGGTGGCAGAAAGGAGAAGTGGCGACAGTTCAGTCAAAGCTAAATCATCTCCAAAGGATGATCCTAATGGCGATGACAGGAGCATTCACGAGAACTCCTACTGCTGCTCTAGAGGCGCTACTGTACATTAAACCACTACATGTGTTCCTAAAACAAAAAGCATTATCTTGTGCATACCGTCTTAAGGTTACAGGGCTTTGGAGCAGTAACCCATTAGATTATGCTACCAGCCACACTCGCTTGTGGTCTCAAATTGTTACATGGGATGAGTATTTACTCGCTCCTAGTGACCTAACTCTCACATGCAGTTTTCCTTTCAAAACATTCAATGTGAGTTATCCTCTTCGTGAGGAATGGTTGTCTGGTTGTTTGGAACGACAACTTGATGAACACATAGTTTGTTATACGGACGGTTCTCTGTTGAATGGTCGTGCTGGTGCTGGTGTCTACTGTCGTGAAATGAGGCTAGAGCAGTCTCATTGCCTTGGTAGATACTGTACTGTGTTCCAAGCAGAAATTTACGCAATTCTGTGTGGAGTACAATCGGCACTTCAGCAGAGGATCTGTGGTAAACGAATTAATTTTTGTTCCGACAGTCAGGCAGCCTTAAAAGCACTCAGTTCGAATGACTCACGGTCGAATCTAGTGATCGCATGTCGAACTCAAATTGAAGGCCTCAGCATTTCAAATGCTGTTTACTTCTTATGGGTACCCGGCCATTCTGGTATTACTAGAAATGAATGGGCTGATGAGTTGGCTAGAGCTGGTGCAATGAATGATTTCGTTGGTCCTGAACCAGCTTTACCACTTTCAACTAGTTGGATAAAGCACAAGATACGTTCCTGGGCTGCATCCAAACATGCCAGCTACTGGCGCAGCTTGCAAACTTGCGCTCAGACAAAAGCATTTCTACCAGATTTAAATCTGAAAATGTCAAAGTGTCTACTGCATTTCTCTAAGTATCATTGAAGTATTCTGGTCAGAGCTCTGACTGGACTTTGCAAACTCAATTATCACATGGCTACTATTCAACGTGCTGAGTATTATTCGTGTGATTTGTGTGAATGCGATTATGGTACTTCATATCATCTGATTATGTAACTGTCCCGCATTGACGCAGCTACGTATCCGGGTTTTTGGTTCTCCATACATGGTCTGTGTATGCGGAGCTAAAATTGAAGGATATTCTCTCGTTTCTCACCCAATGTGGTAAGACGCTATAGTCAGAGGGGTTCATCGTTCTTCCTCGAGTGAATGAATCCCTTCTGTATTCACCTTAAATAGGGTTTAGCAGATTGTTTGGCATCCTTTAGGGGGTACCGAATTTACTTCTGCTCGTACATACTGCGAATCGTTCTGCATTCTTCCGGGAGTGCAGAATGGTGTCGCTTTTGTAAGATCTCTAAATCCTCTCGGGGGTTGGAGGTTTTATTAACAGCAGACTGTTCGGGACCTCGTAGAGGTTCAGAATTTCCTTCTGCTTTCACTAAATGTGATCCTCAGCAGATTGTTCAGCATCTCTTAGGGGTGCAGAATTTACTTCTGCTTTTATGTGTTTTTGTGTCGTCAATTTTTCCCATCCTCCTAGTCCAACCCTTACCATTTCCTTTCAATCCTTCCTTCTTATATATCGGGAAAATGATGCTAAAAACAAATTGATGGCAAGGCACAAATCTCCAAATATCAAGGGGAACGTGCCATTTGAGCCAATTTGTTCTGATTCCTGATTCCTGAAACCTTCTCACGAACGAACGTGAGGTGATTGACAGGTGGAAGCAGTACTATGACGAGCATCTGAATGGCGAAGCACAGGATACAGAGAACGACACAGGAATCAATCCGGGTGCACGCTGAGCCGACGACAGATTCCCAACCCCTGATCTGTCGGAGATAAGTGAGGAGATCGGCAAGCTGAGGAACAACAAAGCCGCGGACAAGACCAGTTGCCAGGCGAGCTGCTGAAACATGGAGGAGAGGCACTGGCTAGAGCGCTGCACTGGATGATTTCTAGGATTTGGGAGGAGGAGACTCTACCGCAGGAATGGATGGATGGAGTGGTATGTCCCGTCTACAAAAAGGGCGATAAGTTAGACTGTTGCAATTACCGCGCAATCACATTACTGAAAGCCGCCTACAAGGTACTCTCCCAAATCCTTTGCCGTCGTCTATCACCAATAGCTAAGGAATTCGTAGGGCCGTACCAAGCAGGATTAACTGGAGCCCGCGCCACTACGGATCACAAATTCGCGATAAGACGATATCGAGGTGGTTGATGAGTTCGTGTATTTGAACTCACTGGTGACTGCCGATAATAACACCAGCAGAGAAATTCATAGACGTATTTTGGCATGGAATCGTGCATACTTTGGACTCAGAAAAACCCTCCAATCGAGAAACGTACGCCACCGCACGAGATTGACCATCTACAAAATGCTCATTAGACCGGTTGTTCTCTATGGCCACGAGACCTCGACTATGTTGGCAGAGGACCAACGCGCCCTCAGTGTTTTCGAAAGAAAGGTACTGAGGACCATCTATGGCGGAGTGCAGATGAAAGACGGAACGTGGAGACGGCGTATGAATCACGAATTGCAACAGCTGCTAGGAGAACCACTTATCGTACGGACAACTAAAATCGAACGTCTACGATGGGCTGGGCATGTCATAAGGATGTCGGACGACAGCCCAGTGAAAATGGTTCTTGAATCTTATCCGACTGGTCCGAAAACGGCGAAACAACGGCGGCAAATGAACGGTCTTTTTCAACATTGCGTCGCCTTAGAACTTACCGCAGGTAGACAATGTCTGAAGACCGGCTGAATGGCCTTGCCGCCTCACTCAATATTCATCGCGATGTCGAGGTCGAGACGCAAAGAGTTCTGAAAAAGTTTTTTTTTGATAGCACTTATTGACGAATTGTTACTGAATATTACTTTAAGACAATAGACTGCCTTCATTTGAAAAAAATTAGAGGGTTGTATTCAAGACACGACCGAGCACAATAACATTAAAAATAAAACGTTTCTAGGGTCTTCGTAATAAATACAAAAATAAAGATGATAATGATGATGATACACTAAACTTCACTACACTTCAAAGTTACTTGAAATCTCAATTGTAGATACAAACAACCTAAAGATTTAAAACTGAACAAATGAAACTATTTTATTTTATGATGATAATTTTCGAGAAACGTACAAACTAATTAATTTGATTTGTATTATGTCGTTTATTTACCCCCAGTTTTAACCTAATAATGGTCGTTCACTGGGTGAACTTATTAATTTTATAAACAGTTATTCGATCCATGAGAATGTTGTACCAGTAATCTCAGTAATGGTGTAATTTTATTAATCCTTCAAAATCGTCGATAATCTTCGGAAAGTGTCGGTAAATAATATGGCAACAATACGAGGAAGAAAACATGTGAAACAGTCCGCATAAAATATTTAGTTACTTACATTGATTTTCGCTTTGGCATATTAGGAATATACGGAATGGATACGCAACAAAATTCCGAAATTTTGTTTATATTGTAACTTGATGTTATTAACACATGAATGAACATTGTCATAGTTACAACGCGTGTAGCCATCAGACGCTTATTGTTTTGAAGCAAATAATAATTGAACTGAAACTGGCGGTTAACCAAATTTTACGAGGGTTCCTATTAAAACTATACATGTAAAATCGTAGGTAAACTTACCTTGAGTTTATCTTTGATACTATATGATATTGCATCTAATTGTACTGTATATATGAGCCTGTGGAACTCATTTATACTACTAAACCGAGGAGACTGCTTCTAGATAAGTTTCAGAATTTAATTTTGAATCTTTTGAAGCGTTTAATTCCTGGTGGGACAACAACTTGTTCAGTCACATTGCCACGTTTTGTTCGTATGGGAATGGAGATTTAAGTATGCAAACCGATCCGTTGACAAATTAAAACATTTTTAAGCTTACAATATTGAAGCTTTGGAATCATTTAAATTAGGAAAATCCATTGACAAATCATCGAGGAACAAGCGCTGCAAATTAGATCCGAAAAATCTATCGCCGATAATTCTAAATTAGCCTGATAGTTACCAGAGAACCAAAATAAAATACTCAATTCAAATCAATTTTTCAATGGTATGCAATAGAAATATTCAAATGACGTTATCTCGTAGGTTTAAGTTAAATGTTTTCGAATCGATTGTTTGTTGAATTATATTAATCTAAGTTCTAAGCGTTCAAAATTATGACAGAAAAAGGTTACGCGATTGGTTTTGCATGTTTTAAATGGACACCCAGCCTCGGGAAGCGAAGTGTAAGGCATTTTTAATAGCAAAATTGACCAAAAATTTACTAAATACATGGGATATTTCAAAAGAATCGGTAACCACGCTGATCGGGTTCTTCAATAGCTAGATACTCAAGCGAACACGGTGTTGCACAGACAACAGGAAATTTCACCAACACATAATGCAAAAGCGACAATCCAGCAAGTGAACGCATATACAATCCAGTCATCAGCTCACTGGACGAGCTACTTGTTTCATTCACAGTCAAACATCAACTAGGCAAAGAAATATTGTGCAGCCTATATTTATAGATTTCTCTTCATACTACGCATAACGATGAGGTGTTTTTTATGCATGACGCAAAGCCTCCTATGCCGAACAAGAAGTTGACGTCATTTTGTACAACAGGGATTGGTGGATGAAAACATAGGTCGATTCCAACCATTTTTTCAATAGTATGCTATCGAAATACTGAAACGACGTCGTCATACAGACTTCTGTTGGATGGTCGTGAAGGTGTTGGTGTCTACTATCGTGAAATTAGATTAGAGGAGTCGCATTCACTTGTGGAAGCTGTGTACCAAGCAGTGTTCTAAGTGATTATGAGTGGTAAACGAATTTATTTTGATTCCAACCTCCAGCTACTTTGAAGGCACTCAGTTCGAATGATTTACGACTGAATTTAGTGATCGTATATCGAACTCAAATCGAAGACCTCAGCATTTCAAAAGTTGTTTACTTCATATGAGCAGTTATAGGATTTTATCCAGATCTGGCTTCCAGTATGAACCATTTAAAGATGTTAAAAATAACTTCAAAATCATTAAAACATTTTCAAACGTGAGTCTTGTTAGAAGATAGCTTACTTCGGCTATGTCCGTTCTGGGCTCCAGTTCCGGGAATATCAGAAATAGTGTTAAAAAAAGAAAATTGCATCGATGCTCCATATTCACGGTAGTGATAAAACAGGTCATTATGCCACTAGATGGATTGAAACAGGTTGTTATTATTTGGATTAAAGGTTTGTTTTTATTTTGTGGCCTCTCGAATTACAAAAAAATTCGAACTGTGAGGTTGGGAACTGACCCAACGTTGCCAGGTATACCAATTTCTCGGTATTTATACAGATATTTGACCTCTATACCGCAATACAGATTTGTACTCCCAAAATACCGATAATTCACGGATCGTCCAGATAAATACCGATTTTCGTTTTTAGCTTGGATACACATGAGAAAAGGTTGGTGTGAGACCTGACATTTTCCTGGTACTTATGCAACGGGATTCTGATACCGATATGGTACAGATAGATTTTTGCGCCGAATACAGATTTTTGGAAAAATGACCTGACATCGCTGAACTGAACATTAGATTTTTCAACTGACGTCACAAATGAACAAAAAATCTTCCTTGACAGTTCAGCGGTACTGTTTACAAACAAGCTTAAACAAAATCGAGGAACATATCTCAAAAAATCATCTTTACACTTCACAACTAGCCACTTTTATTTAATGAATCTTTGCAACGAACCGTATCGAATCGTTAACAAATGTTTTTAAACTCTATTTAGGCGACATGGACCGTGAACGGTTGCACACAAAAAAAAGTCTGTTTACAAACAGTACCGCTGAACTGTCAAAATGTGTTCATCCGATTGAGGTTAGCAGTGACCTAATATCAATTTGGTTTTGCATGAACATGACATAACCTCACAAAAATGAACAGAATGAACTTTTTTTGACAGTCGACGTGTACTTGTTTACAGTTTAAAAGTTCATCAGAAGTTCATCGTTCGAATGTAAAAATTGCAAGTCGCCCCACACTCAATAGATTCATACATATATCGCTCCTTGATGCTGGAAACACATACACGGCAATCTTTTTAGTTATTTTCACTGTGGAATACGTTTTTAACAGGCTCTTTTTCGTCATTGTTTCAATTTTTAACTTGCAGTCGCAAAACAAAACAAGTACACGGCAACTGTCAAAGATGAACTTGATTCATCGGCAGTTCATTTGTGTCATCATCGTGCAAAACCTAATTTTAAATTTTTAAGGTTCGATTCCAAATGCACATAATTAGGACACAGTGTTTCCGATAACGTATAATTTCTAGACCTTCTAGAGCTCCCATTTAGTTTGTACAAAACTTTAAAAATTGGATGAGAGTGCCTTCCATTACGCTTCGAACATACATATTAAAATGAATACTTAGAGCGACTGTTCAAGTTCAAGGTTCTACTTACAATCTTAGGAAAAACATCCACTGTTGCAAAAACCCAACGCGCTTTTCTTGATGAATAATCTTTAAGAAAAAGATTAGTTTATTCAGAAAAATATCCCAAACAAACTGATGTTTCTTTTTTGAATTTGCTCTCAACGACAGCTAAGAAAACTGCTTTTATGTTTTGAAACAATAGCCGTTTTCCTAAGATTGTAAATTGTCTCTTAACAATTTGAAAATTAGTGAAAACACTTGAAACAATCAAATATTAATTTGAAGTGTTCTGGAGCTTAACATAATCAAAATCAAAACTATGCTATGCTCCTGAAAAGTAGCTATGCTCCTGAATACCAAAAATAATTTACTATCATACTTACAAGACACATAGTACACGACTCTAACATTTTCTGTAAACGACATGATATATACTTATGGCGTCTGCCAGTAACATTGAGTACTAATCGGTTTATTTACGCAAGTCAGCTTCATGTGTATTAACAATTTCAGAGATAGAAAAATGCTATTATAGATAATGTCAAATCAAGAGATAATACCTTGTTAGATTTCAACCAGTGAACTTATCACGCTGAATCAGCGATTATTCCATTGAAAATGGGTGTAAACGTATTCTACATTTCCCACACAACTCGATACCGCACAAAATCGGTGTGAGGTAAAAGAGGGCATTCGAGTGAGTGTTGTCTATATATTCGAGAAACACGAATGTACGAAAAATCTTCCTTCATGAATGTGAAATTCAGTATGAAATTAAGTTTGAATTCCGAATCAATGTGGATTCCAGTGCAACAACCGATTCCGAAAGAATTTTTGCCTCAAACCGATTGATTCCAAGTTAGTGAGAATCGCTCCAACTTAGGCCCTATTATCGCTGAGAAAACTAAATGCATATTTATCTCATATACACACAGTTCTCCGGACCTATGTTGAAAATATAATCATCAATTCAAAGCTTTCGTTTGAGTTGTCCTTCTTGTACATTCCTCGCGGAATTGAAAGACTTTCTACTATACGCAGAAAAATCCCTATTGTTTGTAACAACTAATGTGCTATCATAGATATCGTAGATACAAATCCGATTGTGGTTGTTTCAATCAAGATACCATTATATTTCCAGAGCTGTGTCCGCCATTCCAACTTGATCAATGATCATCTTCCAAGCGAGCCTAGCATTCAAAGGTTCAATACATATGTTTTGTTGGCATAATTACTACAACGACAAACTCACAAAAATGTTCAGATTATATTTCATGAAAAATCTATTTTTGTTAATTCAATATACGTTTCTATAAAATAAGATTTTAAAAACGCTCAAAAACATTATTGGTTTTATTATTACTATTTTTCCGTGTAATATCTTTACTTTTACAAGGTTTCAGAAAATCATATGGCATGACAAGTAAGAAATGTAAGACGCGAAATATACCTGGTTTGTATAGAAATGAACCTTCTAATTTACACCGAAATGCGTAAAAATACACGTAAATGAATAGGGGTCTGGCCAGACCCATGAGTCAGACCGAAGGTATAAAAATATCTGCCAGACGGAGGTTTAAGTTGTTTGGAATCTTTTCTTTCATTCGCTCTCTCCATTATTGTTAAAACACAAGGAGCCAAATTACCCAATAGACAGAATTTTGTTCAATAAGCTAAAAGTATGTAATATTCAGCCAGAAATTGAGTTAATTGATAATACTCAACCGTTGAGTAAATATAGCTTACTATACTATGAGTGAGTAGATATAATTCACTTTTCAGTATATTTTTGCAATTACCTCATGGAAAGTACTTAGAACACCTTTACCAAAAATTAGGTTATTGAACGGAACCCCGAAGTTAGGTAGAAAGTACTCAAAATTTTGCGGTTCAGAAAGTGTTCGATTGTGTCTGATACCTTTTTATTTATTTATTTATTCATTTATTTAGGAGCAAGTCAAAAGCCCAGTGGAGTTGAGATTCTATATCTCCTTCTCCATCAGACATAAAACCTTCTCATCTTTTGTACCAACAGATTAAATTTATCCAAATGATACATATTACACGTTATAGTAAACTAATCATACTATCTTCTCTAAATATCCATAATTTAACCCTCAATTAATAAGAAAAGCTGGCTGGCGAAAAATCTTGAAAATAAGTTTTTACAGTGAGGGATTCTGAAGAAAGAGTTTAACCGCAAGCTACGACGATGGATATTAAAGTTTAGCTGCTGAAGAAGATCCACGCAATCAGTTCGAGATTCGATCAAAGCTTCTCTCCAAGGCAAACGACGGAAAGCAAAACGGACGAATAGAAGCTGTTTGGCGAAGCTTATCGGTTTGATAATATGGTGCCCAAACAACGACAGCGTACTCAAGAATAGAGCGGACTAAAGCGCAATGAAGCTATTTCTGGCAAAACATGTTGTTAAAGGTTTTTGAAATGCGGAACATAAGTCCTAGAATCTTAGAAGCTTTAGATATAGTATACTCAATATTATCTTTGAAATTGAGCTTAGAATCTAATAACACTCCTAAATTCTTGATTGATGAAACCTGTTCCAAGACCGCTGTCGAGTGGTCATACGTGATCGTGTTTCGTTTGCGATAGAAAGAGGTGACGGAACATTTTGAGGCATTTAGTACCATCCTGTTAACGTTACACCAGTTAGAGCAAATTCAGCAGCTGCAAGATTCATATGGGTGGTCTATGATGTAAATGAAACTGAAACAAACGTATCTCCAGCAATCCGTTTTAGTTTTAATAATTCGACCAGTTCTACTGTCAAATTTAAAACTGGTATACAATGCCGTTCTATTTTTTCTATATTTGAAACACAGATAAAACGCTGCTGGGGCTGCCAGATTATTTTGTTATAATTTCTATATTTAAATTTTAAAACTTATTTAAATTATGCATCTAGAAATAGAACACTCCTGAATATGCCCTTAGAGAAAATTCAGCAGCTGCATGATTCATATGGGTGGTCTATAACTGAAACTGAAACAAACATATCCCCAGCCAGTCGTTTTAGTTTTATTTATTCGAACAATTCTACTGTCAAATTTAAAACTGGTATACGCTGCCGTTCTATTTTTCTATATTTGAAACACAGATAAAACGTTTATTTTGTTATAATTTCTAGATTTAAATTTTTAAACTGACATGAATTCTTCATTTAGAACTAGAACATTCCTGAACATGCCCTTATAGAATATATCTAACTGAGTTTATAAGAAAAAGGGACCTTCAGAATCCTTGATGAGATGGAACAATTTGGAATCATCGCAAATGATAGC
This sequence comes from Malaya genurostris, assembly GCF_030247185.1. NCBI lineage: Eukaryota > Metazoa > Arthropoda > Insecta > Diptera > Culicidae > Malaya > Malaya genurostris. Next base: position 126,188,584 of record NC_080571.1, on the reverse strand, counting down.
TTCATGCATTCCAATGAAAAATTCAAGTCGTTGAGGTACGATAAGAATATGAACGGTCCCAGATGGCTTCCTTGTGGAACTCCGGAACTCGCAACGAATGGTGAAGTAACGTTGTCTCCTATTTTCACAGTCATTTTTCGACCTGTCAGATATGATTCAAGCCATTTGAGGAAGAAACCGCTGAACCCAAGCCTTTCGATTTTTGCAACTACAATCTGGTGATTAATTTTGTCAAAAGCAGCAGAGAAATCAGTGTAAATGGCACTTGACTTGATTATGCGCTTGCATAGATTATATGATGTATGATGTGTACGACACTAGATTTGTGGACTATTATGTCCGAAACAATATGTATCTTGAAGAACTTTTCGGGTGTTTCGGTAGTTGTTAAATAAAACATGTTGTTTGCTTGAAGTCCAATCGAAGAAGAGACCGGCTCTTTCTCAGACCATACTTTTATCTTTTATTTTCAGGTAGTCATTGTCGTAAACACACTAATTGAATGTTACATAATATCTAGATAAATAGTTCATAGTAAAGCGCAGTTACACTGAAAGAATTTAATATTCTGAACGCTGATACAACAGCTCTTCCCCCTTAAGGAGATATTACAAAATTCACAATCTGAATACATTTAACCATTATAATCATTGAACTAAGAATTCACAATTACAATTATATATCTGTACCATCAAATGAATTGTTTCCATTTTGATTCTTGCTTCGGTGAGTACACCTTCCTATTTGTTTCCGTTATGGCTGTCCCAATGAACTCCGAAACATCGTTAGCGTTTTGTACAGTCACAAACAGTTGCTGTGTCAAAGGTGAAAGCATCCACCCTCCGTTCAGTCGGCCCCACATATTAGGCAATCTATTAGTTGTTCGAAGAACCATCACCACACTCCTTTCCTTAAGAGTTGGTGAATATCTCTTCACTTTTATGTCACCAATCTTTGTGACAATCGTTGAACGAAGCCTTGAAAACCTCTAAAAGATCCAAACAAGCAAACAATATTCAATTGGAATTGTCCTTAGCCAGTTAGCTGCAATGCTTTGTCATATTCCGAAATGGCTCGGCAATACTCATCAAAAGAAATCCACTGTCTACACTAACAAAAAGACGCTACTGAACAAAATGGCGTTCTACATACAAAAAATCGTCACTTCGGCTTTGTCACTGAATGTTGAGTACTTCCTTTCCTCTGTCGAACAACTATTGAACACTCACCAATTTCCTGATCGGAACTTTTTCCGCTACCAATGGAAAGAAAAATTAAACTAGTGTTTCTGACGTCGCAATAAAAGTGATCGAAGCAATGAAACACTTCCAATTCGAACAATAATTCGTACATTTATTAACTTTCTGGCTGGAACCTTTTCCGTTACCAATTAAAAAATAATACACAGCCACTGCCGTTGAAAAAGAAAACTCATGCCACTATATCCTCTTCTGACACACAGAGTATGGCCGTTTCATAAATATTCCTCACACGTCGAAAATCTTTACTCGTAGCTTACAACCATACACGCGCAATAAAAAACACTTTTTCTCGTCGCCACTTATTATGTCCGAAACAATAATTATCTGGAAGAACTTTTCGGGTGTTTCGGTAGTTGTTAAATAAAACATGTTGTTTGCTTGAAGTCCAATCGAAGAAGAGACCGGCTCTTTCTCAGACCATACTTTTATCTTTTATTTTCAGGTAGTCATTGTCGTAAACACACTAATTGAATGTTACATAATATCTAGATAAATAGTTCATAGTAAAGCGCAGTTACACAGAAAGAATTTAATATTCTGAACGCTGATACAACATGGACGTAGACCGTTTAGGCATGAAACCATGTAGTGTATCAGATATATAGCTGGGGCAGTGAAGAGTGATGAAGTCCAGTATTATTATTTCAAATAGTTTCGATACAGCTCATAAGGCAGCAATTCCTCGATAGTTTGACATAATAGTTTTGTCACCTTTCTTAACTACAGGGAAAATGTAAACGTTCTTCCATGAAGCAGGAAAAATTCATTGAACATTATAGTCAATGGCATTAGGAGACTTCTTGAGCATTTCTTCAGAACGAAAGATGGTATACCAACAGGGCCAGCGTTAGTAGATGTTTAAGATAGTTTAAGACAAGCGTTTTCGACGATGTCTGTCATAATTATAGGATGAGACACAATCGAAGGATGGCGAGGAACATTGTTGGCTGCTATGTGGATTTGTTGATTCGTCAAAGTTTCTGCGGAGAAAACACTGCTCAAGTATTTGGAAGCACTTGTGCTGTGGATGCTACTAACAAAGGAGTATTCTAAGTTTTCATTCTATTATTTTCATTTAACGAGTTAAAAGTCCTAAGTTGACTAGGTCCTACATAAGGCACATTAGATATTATAGAAATGGTATTGGCATGCCTGTTAGTGTTAAATTGAGTAGCTGACGGCTGAAATGTTGACGAAGTTCTTAAATCGGTTTGCGAGAAGTTGACAGGATTAGGCGTAATATGTGGTGAAGTTGAATAAACAATAGTTCCGGCAGGATTGTTTGTTGCAGGTGGCAGTGTTGGGTTGGTTGCAGATGACAATATTTTTTGTATTAATAGTCGTAGTGGTGTTGACGGGTGACGGAGGAGGTGGAGCGGTATTGATGTGGTTGCTGGTCAAGAGTGTCGGTAATGATAAGTTTGAAACGATGGTACTGGTAGTGGTAGGTGCTAGTGGTAAAACTGTAGTATTTGGCGGTGGTGGAGGAGCACAGCGAGTGGTGGCTGCGAATGACAGCAGTGTAAGCGTTTGCAACAGTGGTCGTTATTGTTCGGGTCTGAAACGAGTGGAACTATAGAATTCGAAGTGCGTTGAGTACATGATGGAACTTCGAATCGCGGAATTTTGTCAGGTTGAGATATGGATCGTCTACTGGTGCTGCTAGTACGAGGTCGCTTTTTGTTGTCATCGAGTATCGATTCGAAATAATTAGTGAGGTCCAGGTGAAGATCGTCTAGCCGTTCTAAAAAGCGATTACCATCGTTGATAGAGCTATCTGGTTGGTCTCGTAATCCAGAGCGATTCATGCAGCTAGGTCGGATACAAGTGTTGGAGTACATGCGACAGAAAAGTTGCATCGTATCTGTCAAGGAGCCGATCAACTTCAGAGCTGAGGTAGTACACTGGAGGATCAACTGCATAGTAGCATCAGTTGACTTGTTTTAATGCGATTATATCCGGCACTGGTAGTAGACTCCCAGGCAATCCCGAATGGATTTAACTAGAGAGCTGTTCAAGTTAGCGCACTTTACATCGAAACTATTAGAGCAAACCCGGCAAACTATTTTGGCATCTCGCGAACTAGAAGAAGCAAAACAAACGTTGGCATCTCTTTTGATTTTTGTCATTGTAGTGGTATGCGTTGGACAGATGTCAGATGCGTGAGATTCGTTGAGTGATCGTGAGTGCTATCGTCTTTGATGAGTGCGAATAGCAGCCTTTGTATTAACGAACGAATAAATGATTTCTGATAAATGCTCACAATATATACACGACGGACGGATTCACTATGTCACCGGTGCGCGTTTATTCACTTAACGGGATAAGTTTTAGTGTAATCGGAGTAGTATAACACTGTATATTGACAATTATTTGTAGAGCGGACAATTTGACCTTGTATTCACTCGAAATACACTGAACCAAAAACAGTCCAAAAATACGTCCAGAATCGGCAAACAGAAGAGGTACCATGTTCCTCCAGGACAATACCAGGCCACACACGTTTATAGTGACTTGTCAGAAACTCCGGTAGCTTGGTTCGTTAATGAAACATCCTCCATATAGTCCGAACCGACCACCATGCGATTAAAATCTTATTCTTGCATAGCGAAACTTCCTTCCTGATAAAAAGGGAATAATACGAAGATTGGGGACGGGTATAGCGTGATTTGGTTAGCCGATGCCTTCGATTCCCAACCCCGTACATAGAGTTAGAAAGTTTTTCTGGCCCGAAGAGGCGAATGACATTATGATTAAAACCTCTATAATCAAAACAAAAAAATACGAAGATTGTGAAAAACAAGTACGAGATTATTCACAGAGACCGAGACTTCTATAAGAGAGGCATAAAGCTTTAAATGGCAATAAAGTATAGAACCAAATTGTGCATATTTAACTCAAAACAGACAATCCGAATTATGAAAAAATATTGTCTTTTTACCAATATTGCTCGATCTGATAATATTTTTTGACCCACGAGAATATTGATAAAAATTTCAAATGAGTAACTTGTAGGTAATATAATTTCCTTTGCCATGGATTTCGGATGAAAATAGAAAAGACATCGAACTGGAATTTATTACTTTCTATTGCATAACTTCACGATACAGATAAACGTAACAAGATCAACACATTTCAGTGAAAAAGCCTCTCAAACATATTAATATTGATGAGTCGTACTAGTTAGATTGTAATGCTGATTACACAGTTTCTAAACCAACCTTCTCAGCGATTTTCTTAAAAGGTTTTCGCCAACGAAATGTTTGGGTAACTTACTAATTACATTAAATTACATAAAAATGAATATCAAGAATACTATTAGAATTTGAAAAAATAAGTTTCCAAAAATTTCGAAACTTGTGATAATTTAAAAACTCTCGAAAAACCATCTTGCAACAAACAATTTAATACGGATTTGGAAAATTGCTAATTTCACATTGATGATTAAATGCTCTTATATTGTTTCAACCTAGATTGGATCACGAATATTAACTGTATCGAAACAATAGTTATTAGGTGGGTATACTCTGGTTAATCCTACAGAGATTGATGTATAGACTGATCAGACCTAGTAGGGTAGTGCATTAATGACGTAGCCTTTTTATTTTGTCATGACGGCATTTTGCGTAGTAGTTCCATTTTTTTCTTTATTTCGGATTGGTGGTTCAATACATAGAACACCGGTCTTATAAGCCAGTTGTCGTATATTCGAGAATATGCATGTTTCTGTACGCTAAGAATCGGCTGCGAAGTCTGTTGAAACAGAAAGTCAAATTCCACAAAAGGATTGTAATACCAAAGCTTTTTTCTTTTTTGTAATAATGTCGAAAAAAATCATAGCATTAGTCATGTAATTATTATGTACGCTTAAGATCAATCCGCACTAGGCCGATCCGATCGTTCCGACAATTTTTTGCTGCGGCTATGGCTGAGCTTCATATGCAGCTGTGTGCATGTAAGCAATTTACATACAATTATACAATATACATTTTTATCTCCAATTTTATAGCATAAAAATTTTGATCAGTAGGTCCAACTCTGCATTTTATATTAAATACTATTCACATGAAGTCCGCGATGGAAAAAAAGAGAATAAAACAGTTTATTCTACGGAATCCAATGTATAAATGTTTTTGATTTAACTGGAAAGAATTTTAATGTCCGTTTTCTATAGTTCTATACCTAGCAGCCTCGTTTGTATTATTTCATTTTGTAACAAGAATCTTCAGCCAACTATATTTACTACGTCATGCATGAACGACCCTAAGGCGATATGTTATCGTCCTTTGGCAACGAAATTAGATTCAACTGTTGCAAAATTCGATTAACTGTGCTACAGAGTAGTGAAAAACATCGTCATCGCGCATAGAATTGTTTTTTCTTCATAATCAATACGATAATAAATACATTCAGAAAAATCATTTTTCAGAAACGATGTTTTGAGCACTTAGAGTCGCATTTTGTGATTTTCAAAACCGCAACATAAGAGCGGATAATCGATCCTACCAATATTTTCTAACCTTGGTGTACGGTACTCGGAAATATGGGACAAGTCGCATCATTTACTGCATTTAATATAGCTTTCATGAAGCTTTTGATACCAGGTTCAAGCAGGTTACACTTAATCGATTGAAGTATGTTACCATTTCATTGATAATAACATGTAACTATCGAAAACATCAAGCCAATATCCTATACTCTACAACAGACTCTTCACTTAGGTCATACTGTTTACTTATGACTAGTTTGTTTTATTATATTCCTTTTGTTACTTCAGAGTATCGTACAGGAAAATCATGATTATGTTCGGTGAAACAGAACAAATTACCAAAATTTGTTCAACAAAAGAGTAGATTCCAAAAGAAATAATAACTAACTACCCTTTGCATGATATTTTATCTATCGTCTGTCTTTTACATGCCTGTTAACTTTTTCCTGTCGTTATTATATACCGAGCCAGCGTATGTTTCTTGGTTGTATGTTGTATTATAATGCTCTGTTTAAATGCATCTTCACTAATAAATACTTAAAATAATCTATCACGAATATCACGACAATAAGTTATAAATACAACAAGGAAGGCTAATGTCTACCAAAACCAAAAGCTTACCGAAACTGGATACTCGCTACGTTCCGTATTCAGATGTAGTTTCTAGAACTGAACTGTCTGTTGCCAGTGGCGTGCTGTTAGATTCTGAGTCACCTGCCGCGACACCGTATCGCTTCGTGGAATCGTGTAAAAGAATTGACAAAGTTTCTAAACTTTTACGAACCTAAAAACCAAAATGAAACAATATTAAACTGTTGATGAAAAGTTATATAAATAGTGAATGTATAAATCTATGCAATAAATATGTTTATAAAGTAGGTACATATGTGTGTATGTATCATATCATTGATGCTTCATTGGGTCCTATTACTGTAAATACTACCTTGATCAAAAAGGTCTCGAAATTTATTCAGGAAATTAAAAAGACAAGATTATTCATTACAATCGATACTGTCCATTTCAAAGTACTCCCCGTCGACTGCAACACACTTATGCCAGCGCTTGATCCAATCCTCGAAACATTTTTTATATTCAGTTTTCGGTATGACCAACAGCCAAAATCTCATCTCGGGTTCTGAAACGCGTTCCACGAAGCAGTTTATTGAGTCGACTGAATAGGAAAAGGTCGCAGAGAGGAAAATCAGATGAATTCGGTAGTTGCTAAATGGTATTCGATTCGTTTTTAGCATAATACTCACGGATAACGATGACATTGTGTGACGATGCGTTATCGTGGTGCAAGATCCACGAGTTGTTTGCCCACAAATCTGGCCTTTTCGGTGAATTGCTTTACGCAAACGTTTCATAACGCTAAAACAATACTTCTTGTTGACGATCTGGCCTTGTAGAATGAAAACTATGAACATCGTCTTCTTTTTCGACTGAAAACTCTCTTATCATCATTCACAGTTTCACGGCCACTTCTGAAACGTTCGTGCTACTTATAAACGACTGTTTGCTTCAGAGTATCGTTACCGAAACACTTTTCTAACATATGCAATGTCGTCACACAATTGAAACCGTTTTTAACGCAAAATTTCATGCAAACTCGTTGTTGCAAATTCGATTCCATTTCGAAAATTGTACAGAATCTAGGACACGCACAATCGCAGATGTACTCAATTCAGCGTAACTTTTACAAATGTCCAGATATCATACTGATTTTGATGACATTGATAGAATATTAATGACAGATGAGGCAATCTAAAAAAATCTAATCGGGTGACTGAAAGCGCCACACGGTGTTAATTCCGGAAACTTTTTGATCATGGTAGAATTGCAATATATTCTCTGGATGATTGAACGAACAAAAAAAGGTCCCAAGGTATGATTTGATTATGAGCAATGAAAAACATTTCAAATCTTCGAATTTCCGGGTCCCCTAGAAAGTCCTTTGAATCAAATGAAAGGGCTTACGATCCTTTATAGAATTGCAAAATTTGATCTGGATCTTACTTCCGGTTCCGGAATTACAGGGTGTTTGAAATTTCAATCCGTCGGTGCAAAAAAGAAACAAACTTCTAACTTGGGCCCAAAATTTGTAGGTCATATTAGTTGCTGGTCATATAAACTGACTTTGGATATACCTGGTCCCTTGAAATTGTGGCCAAAGACTACAAAACAGAACTATTTTCACAAATAAACGGTAATCCGAAACTACAGGAAGCAGTTTTTTAAAGAATACCACAATACAGGGTCCGCCATGTATTTTTTTAAAACATGCAATAAAACACAAACGGTTCATCCGATTTCAAAATTTATTTTATCGTTTCGGTTAATTGTGGAATGTAATTTCATTCAAATGGCTGCCTCGGCTGGTCAGTCGGTCCAGTTTTTTAGTACATTTTCGATAGTATGCAGCTTTTTTTCAGCTATGGCTGCACGAATGTTGTCCTTCAAGGCTTGAATTGTCTCTGGCTTGTCCACATAACACTTATCTTTGACAGCATCCCAAAGATAATAGTCTAACGGCGAATTTCGACTTATAATTCGATCTTCGAAGACTGTGCGCATAAGATCGATCGTAGCGTTGGCTGTGTGGCACGGAGCGCCGTCTTGTTGGAACCAAATGGTGTCCAAGTCTTCCTCTTCAAGTAACGGGAAGAACCAATCGCTAATCATGGCCCGGTAGCGCTCGCCATTGACCGTGGCGGCGGCTCCTGCCTCATTTTCGAAGAAAAATGGCCCAATGAGTCCGCCAGACCAAAATCCGCACCAAACCGTCACTCTCTGAGGATGCATCGGCTTCTCCATGATAACGTGCGGGGATTTCGTCCTCCAGATGCGACAATTTTGCTTATTAACATACCCGCCGAGATGAAAATGTGCCTCATCCGAGAAGATCTTCAAGCTGATTTTCAAAGTAAAACTGCACTATTTTCACGCGGTCCTCAAGCGTATACACAACCATTTCGTTCAGCGGAAGGATAAAAGTAAGTTTCTGTCAAATCAGAAGTGACATTAGAGTTACCAAGTTACCAATGTCGAAATAACCGCTCGTTAAAAAAAAGTTAAATGGCGGACCCTGTATATTGTTGAGAATAGTAGTCATAAAAAAGGCATAATTACAACACTAGGGGTAAAACAGGAAGTCATTAACAGTAGACGGCGTAACAAATTCAGACTATCCGATTCCAGAAGCACCGGAAATAGTGGCCATATTTTACCAATTGGACTAACTTACTTCGGCGATGATTTGACCGATTTCCACAGACTTAGGTTCAAATGAACGGTCTTGTGGTCCCATACGGAATTTATGAACTTCATTCGGACCCGACTTCCGATTCCGGAATTATAGGGTAAAGTGTATTAAAAATGATATACCGTCGCATAAAGCGGCGAAACAAAATACGTTAAAAAATGGTCTCCAAATTACTCCAGTCGGTAGCCATCATCAGTAAACGGCCACACAAACATATTTCGGTTATTCTTTCAAGAATCGAAGAAAATTCTCAACGATTCAAACCGATTCGAATGATATATGACACTAGGCCCTTCGCGCCAAGTCTTGAATTTTCACAGTGATTATATAGCATTTATTCACCTATTCACAAATAATCTCAGTGCTTCGGAGACCCAAACCAAAAACAGCCATTCGTTGTTATCTTTTCATGGTTGACGGACAGTTGTTACAGTACACATATTTTCAAATAAAAATAGAGTAATTTGATGAATAATAATCCATGTTTTACATACCTTTGCAATTTGTTCTAAATTAGAGTTAAGAACTATATGAGCCTCTTGCTTGCTTTTATCCTGCATTTGTTTTTGCCATTTCAACACTTCTGCATACACATCCATATTATCATCATCTCCCTACAAAAATAAAAAGGTTTTGACATGGAATATAAGTGTCAGACCTACATTGACTTACCCAACGAAAATTGCTTAAGTTATAGATGCGAGACTGCAGATAGTGTATTTTGTACATGAGAAAACAGGAGAATAGTGCTAGAACTATTGCTAAAATTATTCCTACGTGTATAACACCAAAATCGGAGGGAAAGATTTGCTGTAGCCTAGTCCTAATTCTCGTTAGCATGCTATGGTTGCCATTACAACTAGTACTACTTTGAGAGGGGGTATCACTAATACGGGAGGTTTCTTTAATCACACTTCCCGCTGTCTTCAGAACTGCTGCAGATGCTATTAATGCAACCGGTGATTTTATTATTTGAACTGATTTAATACTTTTCGTGACTGAAAAAAAGTTGTACATAATCAACCTCCAGCAATTGAGTATGACTATCAAAATATATACTCACCGTCTGAGGATCGTTTAGTGCCATCTATTACTGTGAGCTTATCATTTATAGAGTCTCCCGAATCGACTACGTCAGACTTTTTATCTTTTATGTGGGAAGAACTTTCATTACCACTAATTGAGCAGCTACTGTCATCCTCTATCGAGCCTTCGGACACCTCGACATCGGGCACCTTCTGTGCGATTGGTTCTTCTATTTCCGGTGGAGCGACAGGACGCCACACGCTGCACATCAGCCGGTAGGCAGCTTCGCGGCTCATAAAACTTCCAAACACATGTCGATCGTCACAGGTCTGCACACCAACCGCATTTGGAAACATTTTTGCTGTCTTCTCTTTAGAAATTTTGACCACGGAAACAGTAGGTATTAGAAGCTGAAAGGTCAACAAATATTTAGCAATGAACAAGTGTTTTTAAAATCATTTGCTGTTACTTTGGTTACGTATCCGAAAACATTGGAATAAAATGCAAAATAATTCTGCGTAATGTAAAGGTGACCTTGCAATAAAATGTCACTTACTAGAGCACAGGAAAAATCTGAAAAGAAACAGGTTTAAGAATTTATTTTAAAATCTGACTGTTTCAGATGAGTTTTAATAAAATGTTTAAAACTACCTTTTCTCGAATTTGACAAACCCTACACTGATAAAAATTTTCACGATCGATTCATATGTAAACAGCACTTCAATTAAATATGCTTGTTCATTTCAATACATAACCAAAGCTATTTGTTTTAAGATTTCATGTACAAATTCATTAAGATGCAAGATTAGATAATTTTTCGCTTAGCTTTGATGTGTTTTTCCTTTGGATGTGATGTGTTTTGCTATTGAATCGAACTACATGTGTTAAACACTTCATTTTCTAGTAGAAATGAGTACAGCACAAATGTATGTGCACTTGATTCGGTCAACTGTGTTTCAACTGAAATCTGTATGGAAAACAATGTGACATTCGTTCGTATATAGAATCTAGAGGTAACAATATATCTTATCGGTTTGATGTGCATTTCAGATGAATGTAGGTAACATGATTTCCACTAAATATCGACAGTTTTTACATTCATTTTATAAGTTAAGTGTATATTTCCATGAATTTCATGTGTTCTACAAGTAGTGATAGCAAATACAAATTATAATACGGAGTACTTCGACAAATTTTCAAGGACACATTTTGCATCGTGCGGTACACTGTCATGATACACTGTCAGAGTGACAATGTACTTTAACGAGTTTTTATTTGTATTTGGTGATAGCTCAAATGCTTTGCACATGATGCTAGCGTGCAAATTATTTTCAGAGTAACAACAACATTTGTCATGGTTCAAATATTTGTCAGCTTATTCCTCTGCTCAACATTATGTTTTATATATTATATTTGAAATGGCATTGTTTCAGGAATTTTTTAACTATTTTCGATAAACTCAGACACCAAAGCCAAATGACTTGCAAAGTCATTTATCTAGTTATTTGATGTGCACGTCACTTCCGGTGGAGCTCTCAACGTGTAAGACCGTTGATTTGCGGATAATGCGTTAGAAATTCGAATAATTCGGGAAAAGGGAAGAAAGTTTTTTCGTACAGTAAAGTCCATGTGACTATAAACGAAACCGCTGGATGTATGGTCATTGTAACCTTTTGCAATCAAACAAAGAACGAAGAAGAAGATGTGAACGTGCATTACTTTACTTACCATTTAAAATTCACCATCTGCCTTGTAAGCCATTTTGTATTTCGATTAAAATTCTCCAATTTACTCTACACTAAAACAACAATTATAGTTGAAGAAATTTTGTTTCCTATATTACATGCTATAGATCAGCATTTATGAATTTAAAGAAAGTCCTTCTCTGCATTCAGTGAAAGTATTGAAATTAGTGGCAATAAGTGCGGTTTATCAGTAGCACGCAATGTTCCCCCTCCTATCAAAACTAATGAACATCGGAGTAGCCGTAAATATATTACGTACTTTTCTAATGAACATACATAACATTAGAGAAATATCAAATGACATTGAAATTAATTAACACAGATTTTTCATTTCTGATATTTCCTTCATCATTTTTTTATTTAGTTATCGTGGGATACAGAGTACAAATGCTCTCTTTAGTCTTTTTGTGAAATAAAGGCATCGATGACTTCGCTGTTAATTTCTAAAACCGGTTTTATTCTATTCTAGATTAATTTTATATACTCATACTTACAATTTATAACTTTTTCATCTTCCACTTGAGTGAAATGGCGTGAGAATTTTTTCTGTCGCGAGCTATTGAACTCTTTTTTCTTTTTCTCTTTCTCGGGCTTTTCAGGGCCATCATTCTTTGTGGCCGATTTTAGTGGATAAGGGCTGGAGCTTCTTATGTTTGACGATATCGTTAGTGGAGAAGACGTTAAGGATTTTAGAGATCTGAAATGATAAAACAGAACATGACACATAAAGATTAGTTAAAGATTAATGGTACAAATAATCGGTATTGCAGGGACTCAAAGTAAACGGCATATTTCATCACAAAAAATTCTCCCACACTGCAATTAGAAGATCATTTTTCTTTACAGTGAAGTATTGATTGAGTAGGTGATATAAAAATGATGAACAAGACAAATGGAATGACATAGAGCACATGTGCTTAGAGATAAGCAATCTATAGCAATACATTAACACGTCAAGCAAAGCTTTGTTTCGTATGCCAAGTTTCTGTGCGGAATTTCCAAAGTTAATAAAACGGAACTATCCGAACGCTTTTTATTTCGTTTTTGAACTTCCATTAATCAATAAAATTATAAACATTGCGATTAGGTTCATCTGATATATTTCTTTTATCTTATAAGAAAATTAATACTTGAAAATCCATATGCATACTAAAGACACAATAAATAACTGCAACATGTGATACTTGAGTTGGTTAAAATAATTCATTACCACTTCATTAGCGACCGACAATAACAAATGCAAATACAAAATCCATAGTGTCAATGCGATATCAAATATTTACTTGAAATAAATTCAAGACGCGTCGAACTGCAATCGCCTCGTGCAGTCATTGTTCTATTTTCAAACATTAGCGAATATTAGCCAATTGATAATACGAATACATTTCAATTGAGTGATTTCGTTTGAAAAAAGATTTATTAAATAAAACTGACTTACCCGTAATAAAAAACAGAACTTTTACGCCTAAAGACAACTCCCTCCTCATCACCGGAGTTAGACGAAATATTTATGTTGGGTGTTGAGTATGCAGGAGTCATAGGCATATTTCTTTTGTTGGCCTTCAAATCGGTTATCTTTCAAACTTTGTGAGAAATAGATCCTTAGTGTAAATTGATTGTATGCTAGGATTGATTTATTACAAAATATTCAATAATTTCGGAGAGTGCGGAAGGCTCTGAATATAATAAATAAATTAAAAAAAACATTACATATAAATTATACAGAAATTATATCCTAAAAACTTATGTTAAACCCGGTGTGCTCCTAATTGATTTTTATCTTTTTTCGGTTGGTTGCATTCTGTTGTTTGTGTTCAAACAAGATCATGCTGATCATGCTCAAACACTTCGAAGTTTAAAACAAACAATTTCCAAACGGCTACTAGCGATAGGCAAGTATATCAGCAATATATACAAATTAGTTTTCAAGTGAGAAAATGAAAAATGAAATCAACATTTACTTCACTTACTGCCGTTTGAATATATTTTGTTTTCATTTTCTCAATAAACTCAGAGCTTCGCACTTGTTATGTTCGAAGGTTTCAATGATCACTAAAATAATGATTCCAGTAAAACCTCTCAGTATCTTCCAAATCGTGCAATATTAATTCTCTGAAGGTTTCGTGATGAACGATTTATTGGATGATGTATCGCTTTAATCATACTTTAGATCGTTCCAGTTCAAGATCTAAAAATTCAAAGAACACGGTACCGTTACTGAACTTAAACAAAATTCGAAACACTGCTGTTGGATTTCTTCCTGTGTCAAATGAATGTAAATAAACGGCAACACTGACATCCTCAGTTTTGTTAAGCCCCCATTATACTCCGTTACCGGCAGAGAATTTTGCCTAGCAGTTATTAAAGGTTTTGTTTCTGTCAGATTCTTCCCATACGATACAGGCAGAACCGTTTTCAATTGGTTCAAAATGTTTAATGCTTTTAGTTTTATTTATTTTATTTATATCGTTCATTTATACCCGGCTTTAACCTAGTTACGGTCGTTCGCCGACCTTTGGTTTAATGTTTTTTCTATAAGAAATATATATATATATATATATATATATATATATATATATATATATATATATATATATATATATATATATATATATATATATATATATATATATATATATATATATATATATATATATATATATATATATATATATATATATATATATATGAAGGGCAACAACATAACTGTTGCACTACCAAATGCGCATTTGCAACACACGTCCGCAGAGAGAATTCTACCAGCTGCCAGAATGTCTCACAAGCGGGCACTGGTTCAACCGTGCCAAAGACATCATATTATCAAGATATAGCTCTCACATTATACGAAAAAATCGTAAGCGACATACTCGTACATACAAGTAGGCGAGAGAAATGCCAAGTCCGTGCGTGCCAAAATAGTACGTACTCATACAATTGACATGAAATGTGATGCCATGCGATTGCGTAGCTGAACTGAAGACTGTTGTTGCTCTTAGCTGACAAGGTCTGACCTAACCATCATGTGCCCGATATACGTACACGATGCATGTGCACGTACTGTTTTCGTTCGTGTACGGAGCTAGAGATGAACTTGAACATGGACTCGCAGAAAGTTTGAGCTTCGATGTGCATGAAATTTCGTGCACAGACCCAAACAAAGCACAAATCTTCAAAAGGACGACTGACAAAAAATAACATTTAAATATTTATGAATTAATATCCAGGGTTAATCAAGAAAATTTCCAACCCGAGAAGATCCTTGACCCTCATGGTAAATTGAACCCGATGTCTTTACCAGTATCAGATAGTAATTCATTTGGCCCTTTCCGCCGGATCAGTTCATCGCTAGAAAACATCGGCTACGATGGAGTAACCAGACTGCGGATAAGCAGAGCCAAGCCCGATTCCATGAACAACTTTCTATCACAATAAGTTTCCTAAATCTATTCAACAAATTACTAATCAAACTTTTCGATCAAGGTCAGGAGTCAAACTTGACACTTACTAAAGCTCTTCGATAATAAGAAAACTGGAACGAGAGATCAGTCATGTTCACTTTCCAAATAGTATCTAACGGTTTCACGCGCGAAGCTCAAATGTTTGTAGACTACTCATTTTTTTTAACTCTCAAACAAAATAAAAATCCATCATCATCATACCAAATAAAATAACTTGTTACATTTTACGATAATAAATAAAAAAAACAATACGTAAGAAAGATAAAACGTGTTTTAATCAACCTAGTGGTGCTATATTGCATTTCTCATATAATTCATCTTTTTATTAATATTACTAGAGGATTCATAAAAAAAATTTCTTTTAATATTGAATAGGAACAAAAAAGTTTGTTTCGGCATACATTTCGGCTACTATTTCCGGTACTTCCGGAACCGGGAGCTGGGAACGGGCATAGCTGAAATCGTTTCGCTTGATCAGCAACTTGCTTAACGTAATTCTGTAATTCCGAGAACGAAAGCGGTACCCAGATGAAATTTGGTAGTGTTATATGAGGTTGTAAGACCTTTCATTTGAACCCAAGTTTGTGAAAATTGGATTAGCGTTCTCTGAGAAAATCGAGTACACTTTTTTAGTTCAATTTGCACATTTTACTCCGTAACTCTCGCACCGGAAGTAGGACAAAATTAAAATTTAATTGAATCTAAATTGAAGAAATTCGTTCGAGCGGTCTCTGAGAAAATCGAGTGCACTTTTTCTTTATTTTTATTGCACATTTTACCCCATTATTCCCGGGTAAAATTAATCAGCAATCCATGGGACCCAAAGACCTTTCTTTGAATCTACACACATACATACACACACAAACAGACACACAAAAACACACTCACACACACTCTCTCTCACACACACACACACACTTTCTCTCTCTCTCTCTCTCACACACACACACATTTGTTCAGTTCGTCGAGCTAAGTCGAAAAGTATGTGACATTTGTCCTTCCAGGATTCGGTTAAAAAATCGGTTTTCCACAGTGATATAATAGCCTTTCTATATGAGAAAGGCAAAAATCAAATTTTACAAAACAACTAGAGATCTGATTACAAAACTGATTTTATGTGTGAAATACATCAGGCCCGTGTGCAGGAGTCATTCAAGGGGAGTTAACACGCACATCGGTGCGTGGGAAGCACTTGTTGTAGAGTAGCCGTTTTCAATCAACTGTTTCAAATGTTACACCATACTTGACTACAAATATTTGTAGTCGTTTTGCCCTGAAGATGAAGGTATAACGTTGGTCGTTAACGAATAATAGATATTTTGACGAGAAACCAATTGTCCAAAACATTGGCGTCATGATCAGCAAGAAATAATCATATATTTAGTTTTCGCGACATTTGGTTTCAGTTGCTTAAAGTTCATCGGCTGTATTATTTCAACAAGTTCACCTACCAATTCAATACTGTGATTTATCTGTTGAACACTATTTATGAAATAACTGCTTAAATTTCTGATATGCTCTTCTATACCTTTAAAAGTTATGGTTTTCGATGAACTATGTGTAGGCTTGATCAATTGTATGAAAATTTTCCATAACTCTCTGCTGTTCTGCTGATTTTGATCGATCTTACTCTGTATGTTTTCACTTTTAGTCTTCTTCAGGGCGCGTGAATAAATATCCACCCCAGCTACTATCATCCTTAGTTCTACAGAACCTCTTGTAACATTCGGCTGAAAAGTTCGTATCGTTTAATAGAAACACACATTTTTTTGCCAAAACTCGTTTTTATTATTCAACATAATTGCCATCAGAGGCGATACAGCGATTATAGCGATCTTCCAACTTTTCGATACCATTTTTGTAGTACGATTTGTCCTTTGCCTCAAAATAGGCCTCAGTTTCAGCGATTACCTCTTCATTGCTTCTAAATTTTTTACCAGCGAGCATTCTCTTGAGGTCTGAGAACAGGAAAAAGTCACTGGGGGCCAAATCTGGAGAATACGGTGGATGAGGGAGCAATTCGAAGCCCAATTCGTTCAATTTCTCCCACCTGTTTTCTATAATTTCCAGTTTTTGATCGATTGTGAGCTCACGCGGCACCCATTTTGTACAAAGCTTTCTCATATCCAAATATTCGTGAATAATATGTCCAACACGTTCCTTTGATATCTTTAGGGTGTCAGCTATCTCGATCAACTTCTCTTTACGGTCATTGAAAATCATTTTGTGGATTTTTTTCACGTTTTCATCGGTAACAGCCTCTTTTGGACGTCCACTGCGTTCATCGTCTTCGGTGCTCATATGACCAGTACGAAATTTTGCAAACCACTTACGAATTGTTGCTTCGCCCGGTGCAGAGTCTGGATAACACTCATCAAGCCATTTTTTGGTATCGGCGGCACTTTTTTTCATCAAAAAGTAGTGTTTCATCAACACACGAAATTCCTTTTTTTTCCATTTTTTTCACAATAACAAGAGTAGCTTCACTCAAAATGCAATATCTCACAAACTGATAATCAGACAGCTGGCAAATTTATACACGTATCTTTTGAAGGTTTATACTAACTGAAAATAGTATGGATTTAATTCTAGTGGCGCCCTCTCATAGAAACGATACGAACTTTTCAACCGATCTGTTACTGTTCATCCCTCTCTCGTTTCAACTGTAAGAGATCTATTGAGTACCAACTTTTTGAGCTGTTTCGGTAAGTCAAAATAGATGCCTTGCGATCCAAATTTCTAGTCAACTGTGTACAACCCAAGCTTCTTGATACAAATCGAGACATGACGGCGACTTTCTCGGGCTACTCGTTACGGAAATTGCAGTTGGTTCATGATCTGAAATCTCGCAATCGGGTTTCACATTTGAATAAACACCAAGTACATCTTTTAATGTTCTGAAATCTCCAGCAACAATATATAGTTCACCTAAATCGACGAAATTCTCCCACCTGTTTTCTATAATTTCCAGAAACTGGCGTTCGCTTGAACTTGAAGAGTTGTATGCAACTCCATAATTTCCCATCTGCATGCATCCTCTAAGTCCCGGGTTGACGGTTCATTGTATAGGGCACTGGTCTTACAAACCAGTTGTCAAAATTTACAAAATTTCTGAATATTAACAGATCGGCTGAAAAGTTCGTATCGTTTCTATGAGAGGGCGCCACTAGAATTAAATCCATACCATTTTCAGTTAGTACCAACCTTCAAAAGATACGTGTATAAATTTGACAGCTGTCTGATTATTAATTTGTGAGATATTGCATTTTGAGTGAAGCTACTTTTGTTATTGTGAAAAAATGGAAAAAAAGGAATTTCGTGTGTTGATGAAACACTACTTTTTGATGAAAAAAAGTGCCGCCGATACCAAAAAATGGCTTGATGAGTGTTATCCAGACTCTGCACCGGGCGAAGCAACAATTCGTAAGTGGTTTGCAAAATTTCGTACTGGTCATATGAGCACCGAAGACGATGAACGCAGTGGACGTCCAAAAGAGGCTGTTACCGATGAAAACGTGAAAAAAATCCACAAAATGATTTTCAATGACCGTAAAGTGAAGTTGATCGAGATAGCGGACACCCTAAAGATATCAAAGGAACGTGTTGGACATATTATTCACGAATATTTGGATATGAGAAAGCTTTGTGCAAAATGGGTGCCGCGTGAGCTCACAATCGATCAAAAACAACAACGAATTGATGATTCTGAGCAGTGTTTGGAGCTGTTATATCGAAATAAAACCGATTTTTTTCGTCGATATATAACAATGGACGAAACATGGCTCCATCACTTCACTCCGGAGTCCAATCGACAGTCAGCTGATTGGACTGCACGCGATGAACCGAACCCAAAGCGTGGAAAGACTCAACAATCGGCCGGTAAGGTTATGGCGTCTGTATTTTGGGATTCGCATGGTATAATTTTCATCGACTACCTTGAAAAGGGAAAAACCATCAACAGTGACTATTATATAGCGTTATGAGAGCGTTTGAAGGACGAAATTTCAAAAAAACAGCCTCATTTGAAGAAGAAAAAAGTTTTGTTTCATCAAGACAATGCACCGTGTCACAAGTCGATGAAAACCATGCTGAAATTGAACGAATTGGGCTTCGAATTGCTCCCTCATCCACCGTATTCTCCAGATTTGGCCCCCAGTGACTTTTTCCTGTTCTCAGACCTCAAGAGAATCCTCGCTGGTAAAAAATTTAGAAGCAATGAAGAGGTAATCGCTGAAACTGAGGCCTATTTTGAGGCGAAGGACAAATCGTACTACAAAAATGGTATCGAAAAGTTGGAAGATCGCTATAATCGCTGTATCGCCTCTGATGGCAATTATGTTGAATCATAAAAACGAATTTTGGCAAAAAAATGTGTGTTTCTATTAAACGATACGAACTTTTCAGTCGAACTGTTATTTGGATCCGACTTCCAATTCCGGAATTATGGGGTGAAATGTGCAAAAAAATGAAAATATGTGTTCTAACATTTCTCATAAATGGCGCAACCGATTTTCACAAACTTAGGTTCAAATTAAAGATCCTGTGGTCCCATACGTAATTCCTGAATATCATCCGGATCCGTTAAAAATTTTGTACCATCACTGAAAAGGGCGAAAAACCTTAAAAAGTTATCTAAATCGACCTCAAATCTTCTCCAATTGATAGTTTTTATTCGTAGACGGTCGAACAAACCGATTTCGGTTATTCTTTCAAGAATCGAAGAAAATTATTTTGAAGAATACCACAGTATTATATATGATAGTATGATTGATATGAGAAAGGCATCATTACACCACTAGGTGGATGAAAACAGGTTTTTTACTGCGCACTCAACTATAATCAAACCATTTTTAAAATTACTAATCTTATGTGTTCTGAATCCAACCATAAATTAAATACATTTAGATTCCCCAGTATAATAGTAATGTAATTGAACAGTCTGTTACATCAAAAGCGCCGTCTGGTGCAAAAAATGGTGCGTAAATGCCCCTAAAATGTATGTAAAAGTTGCCTGCACACACAATACAAAAATTGAATACACAAAAGCAAAAAAGTACAGCCGTTCCTCACTAGAAGCGTTGTTAGTGTCTTCGTCGGTAACGGTTGCCTATTTATTTTCATTTTCAACGGGTACGGGTCGGTTAGGGTTAAAATATTGGGAGCGGGTCATTTCTCCGAATGTCATTTCGCCGAAAGTCATTTCACCGAATGGGTAATTTCGTTGAAAGTCGTTTCGCCGAAAGGGTTATTTCGCCGAAAGGACCATTTCGCCGAAAGGACCATTTCGCCGAAAGGGCCATTTTGCCGAAAGGGTAATTTTGAATACATAACATAACTTATTAGGAAACTGCAAACTTTGGTTATTCACCAAAAATATCTATTTCTTTTTATATCTCCTGGATAATTGATATGGCGCAGCCACATAACCGAAGCTAAGATGGACGCCAGCTGAGTCGGCCGCCGATTTGCCGTCGGAAGCGGTACCCTCTTGCATACAAACCTGCAACCGCCTCGTTTGCCCGGTCTACTCAAAGCTAGGTTTCTTTGCTTCAGTTAAATTCGAACGAGCTGTAGCCATGTCGGATAGCATACAAACAAAACCATGTGGCGAAGCCGCATTAGATATTTTTCATCTGCACTCAGTTATCAGAAAACACCGCAAACAATTGCCTGATAGGTACACTAATAAATTCAACAAGCTTTTTTGGAAATTTCGTTCTGAGGATCATGAATAAACCTACAAAAATTATTCAAGTCTTTGGATCAATTCAGAAGTACGATTGAAGGTCAACTAAACGGAAGTTAAACTAACTGGTTTTTGTCTTTTTTATCAATTCCAATCACGATATTAAGACCAGAGCTAAAAAAAATTCATTTTCATTGACTCAAAATGGACGAAAATGACGAGAAATTAGTATCACTCTCAGCTTCGCTTGCAATCTATGAGAACGAAATCCATGTCCAGTCAATAACATAAACGGGAAAGTAGTTTCAAAATTGTATTTTTTCTTTCATTTGTCTTTTCAGTCATTTGCAGTTTTCAGTGAAAATCCCATAGTATGCAGTGTCGATATTCAACCGAAGCTGTGAGAATAAAAAATAACAGAAAATAGTTTCACAATAACTTTTACCTTTTGGTGCTCGAATTTGTAGTAGTTTTGGTTTCCAAAGAGGTTCCGGGATGTAATTACTTCGATTTGTCATATTTTAGCCACTATTTATAGCCAAGCGTTACAGATTTTCAATACATTGATGAAAGAATAAGAATTGAAATTCTGCTAATGCTACCTGAAGACGTTAGTTTGGTTTCGTCTTGTCATAGAGAAAAGAGTGACGTTGGCAATTATTCTCTCTCATTTCTCTCTTCGTTTTTTTCTGGTGTCGGTCATTTACGAAAGAGACAGTAAAATATTGAAAATAAGGCTGTTGGATTGGATTCTTTCATTGAGAATGCGTGACAATTTCAAGCTCTGATTAAGACTAATGAAGAATTCGGCGAAATTACCCTTGCGGCGAAATGGCTTTCGGCGAAATTACCCTTTCGGCAAAATGGCATTCAGCGAAATGTCATTAGGCGAAATAGCTTTCGGCGAAATTATAATTTAAAAGATATTTTTATTCAGGCTTATTTGCGTACAAGCTTTACGTGGCCGATTGAACCGATATTTTGAATAAAATTTTGTTTGTATTGGATCTCGTTGTCACCCTTTTTCTAGGGGAAGAGGAGTTTCCATTTCCCTCCTGCGAGGATTGAGGGGCACTTTGTTCGTGGCTCGTCTCGTTGCCGTTGCCGCATCGGTGGTATTGTTGTTGATTTCCACCTTGAGGTCATTGCTAGTTGCTGTAGATGTAGGTACTTTTTGTAGATTGGTTGCAGTTGCTCATTGATTGGAGGGTAATTTGTTAACTGCAGCTGGTGTACTTTGTTCTATGGGGGTTACTGATGGTTTCATTATTGTTGGTGGCTGTCGCAGGTGTACTGGGGTTGCTTGGGGTTTGTGTGAAGGAAGCACCGTTGTCCTTTGGTGTAGTTGTCTCCTTGTCCAGTTTATCACAAGGCTTACCGTAGTGAACAGCTTTTTGGCAATATTGACATACGGCCATCTGATTGTCATAGGTAACAAGTGATTTGCACGGGATTCTTGTATCCTGACCGAAATACCACAGTGCACATTGTTATTATCTTTTGTGAATTGAATTGCATCTAACTCTGTATAAAACTGGATGCAAACAACATTGTTTGTCTTATTGCATTGAAGTAAATGCACACGTTAAATGTCAAGATGCATTTCCTCCTTAAGCAAACCTTCAAGTTCTCGTATCGAAGGTCGAATTTTGCACTGCCTGAAGTCAACAATAATCGTGTTCTTTCGTAGCGGCGGTAGCTTTTGTTCGTTTGGTTCACTCATTCCAAGATCGTTCTATTGTTCACTACACAATACTGTACTTGGTTTCTTGCGTCCCGAACGTAAGCGGTTTTGTTTTATCGACTGACTTGGATGAGATATGAAACCTGATCCAAAAAATTCATACTTGACGAAAAATATTTGTAGTTGTTTTGCCTGAAGATGAAAGCATAACCTTCGAGACGTTGGTCACTAACGCAAAACAAATGTTTAGACAAGAACTGAATTGATCAAAAACAGCACATTTAATTTAAAATAACATTATTTGCTATCACCCGTATTCAACACTTCGAAAGAAATAACAGAACGATTCCCTAACAATTACTGTGTTCATTCAGAGGTTAGCCAAATTTTATGCTAGAGCACTGTGTTGTTTTTTGTTTTCAACAAACCGAAAATTAGTTAGGAGTACACCTAGTTATACTGACTAGAACAGAAATTGTGGGTTTATCTGTAAAATATAATAAACCAATACCTATCGAAGAGTGGATATTTTTTTCGGTTACGATATGATTTTACGGTTCAGTGCTCTCCTAACTAAAAAAACCTGTTTTAATCCACCTAGTGGTGTAATGATGCCTTTCTCATATCAATCATACCATCATATATAATACTGTGGTATTCTTCAAAATAATTTTCTTCGATTCCTAAAAAGAATAACCGAAATCGGTTTGTTTGACCGTCTACGGATAAAACTATTAATTGGAGAAGATTTGAGGTCGATTTAGAAAACTTTTTACGGTTTTTCGCCCTTTTCAGTGATGGTATACAATTTTTAACACACCTTATATTTCCGGATCCGGAAGTCGGATCCAGATGAAATTCAGGAATTACGTATGGGATCACAGGACCTTTCATTTGAATCTAAGTTTGTGAAAATCGGTACAGTCATCTCCGAGAAAAGTTAGTGCAAAAAAACGTTACATACACACATACGCACATACACACACATACACACACAGACATTTTGCGTACTCGACGAACTGAGTCGAATGGTATATGACACTCGGCCCTCCGGGCCTCGGTTCAAAAGTCGGTTTTCACAGTGATTGCATAACCGGTCTATATGAGAAAAACAAAAACCTGAAGTCGGTGATCGTACCAGAGTCCCTGTTATAATTGGAGTCATGCACAGAGAAAATTTGTCAAGCTGGGACCCCGCCCATTGCACAATCTTTCTGTAATTTGCTGTGGCAACTAGACTAATTTGGTGAACTTCAAATCACTCTTGATTTGAAATTTAAATACTTGAATTCGTGTCCGTATTTGGTTTGATATTCTAGAATAAAAGTGAAAATATAATAGTTAGACTGTTAAATTTTACAAAAAATCGTTTCTATTTACTTAAAATACAAACTTAACAGATCAATGGGTACAATTTTGTAAACTTCATTCCGGCGAATCAACAGAAAATTTTAGTCAGCACGTCAATGAATGTGATTTATATATTGCTTCCGAAGGAAGAAAAGTAATGTTGGTTCAAGGAGCTACGTGTTTACAGAAACAACCACGAGAGGTTTGTTCCCATTTTGCTCACTTGTAATGCAGGTGCAGAGTCACAAAAGAAATGGCGGAATGTTCCAACCGGTATTATGCATTGGATGAAATGTTAATCATGTATGTCAAGCTGATTACATATCGCTATCGAGGGTTTCAAAACAAAGTTAAGCGAACGTTTGGTAAGCTATCCAGCTATGACCATTATTAAAAACCAATTCTAGTTGAAGCTTACCTTTACAGAAATAATTTCTACCACGAGGCAAAAATCTTCAAATAACTAGAGGAACGTGCCAATTGAGCCAATTAGTTCTGATTCTGGTTCAGTGAACACGCACCTTGATCCATGTTACTTGATTATCAATACAATAAATTCAAATGAAGTTGATATTTTTTAAACAAAATCTTTTCTTTATCATTTCATTAATTAAATTCTTTGGCTGATTTTTCTTTTAGCTTTGATAACAATACTCCGAATGAATTTTTCAACAACAAATATTGCTTACTTTGCTCGTTTGGCTCGTTTGCGCGTTTCTGATTATAACTTAGAATAAGTGGCTTTTAGTGTAGGTATTCATGGCATTGGCAGATCACAACGGTAATCACAAACAAAGATGCCAAGCCTGCAGATTTTCTGCAGATTTCTTGTGAAGTTCTGCAGACATATTTTGTTGCAGATTTTTAAGAATCGAGTTTTTCGCAGACTTTTCAATTGGTCGCGCTGTTCTTTTTTTTTTTTTGCTCGCCAGTCCAGTCTTGTTTGTCATACTTTATAGAGAAATGAAAGCCCGCAGTCATTTTCTTGGATTCACAGACTTTTGCAACCCTGTCTGAATATATGCGAAAATTTTGCCTGATTACAAACAATGAGACAACTAAGACGATCACTACAATTTATAATTACATTAAAGACATTTCGATTGCTGCCGAAAATTTCAGGAGTTACGACAAAATGTTTTAGTGACAAATTTCTCCAAAAATACTTGCTTCTGCACAAAACGAGATATCAATTTGTGCTCTCTTCTAAAACTTCATCTTCCTAGGCGGTGGAATTTAAAACCTTTCAATCAGAAAATAATTCACATTTTTTTAAATTTTTCTATAACAATGATCCAATAAATCAAGAAATAAATGAGTAAACGATTCTTTTTTCGTTTGCTGAAAACTATTCTGATTAGACTGAAATTCGACAGGAGGATCTATGTAGGACGAACAGTTGTTCAGATGATGCTTTTGATTTGATTGGAAATACTAAACGGAGTATTCAAACTACTCCGTTTAGTATTTCAAATTATGTTTAAGTGCTAATAGCAATACTGTAATTTGACATCATTTATCTATATATATATATATATATATATATATATATATATATATATATATATATATATATATATATATATATATATATATATATATATATATATATATATATATATATATATATATATATATATATATATATGATACAGTTATCTTTTCACTGGACTACTACTAAACATGTTTCACTAATCCTTTAGTAATTCTTCCAAATATTCCTAATTAAATTGCTAACAGCTAAGAATCAAAAAATAAATGAGTAAACGATTCTGTTTTGGTTTGCTGAAAACTATTCTGATTAGACTGAAATTCGACAGGAGGATCTATGTAGGACGAAAAGTTGTTCAGCTGATGCTTTTTGATTTGGATTATTCCTTTAAACTACTCCGTTTAGTATTTCAAATTACGTTTAAGTGCTAATAGCAATACTGTAATTTGACATCATTTATCTATATACATATATATATATATATATATATATATATATATATATATATATATATATATATATATATATATATATATATATATATATATATATATATATATATATATATATATATATATATATATATATATATATATATATATACATATATATATATATATATATATATATATATATATATATATATATATATATATATATATATATATATATATATATATATATATATACATATATATATATATATATATATATATATATATATATATATATATATATATATATATATATATATACATATATATATATATATATATATATATATATATATATATATATATATATATATATATATATATATATATATATATATATACATATATATATATATATATATATATATATATATATATATATATATATATATATATATATATATATATATATATATATATATATATATATATATATATATATAATATATATATATATATATACATATGTTACAGTTATCTTTTCACTGGACTATTACTAAACATGTTTCACTAATCCTTTAGTAATTCTTACAAATATTCCTAATTAAATTGTTAACAGCTAAGATCACAGAAATCGTAGTATTTTGCTCGTAGTTACAAATTTATCATATGCTGCTCTTTAAGGTTTTGGTTATTTTCGTTGCTTATCATCACACCTGTTTGTTAGATAAAACAAAAGAAACACATGTGCAAGTAGACTGAATGCGCGAACAACCTTAATCACGAATCTCAAGAACGAATCTGATAAACCACCGGCTGTGAAAGTAGCAACACAACTGGTAGTTAAATTCAATTCTAACATTACCGATGATCATGAGCTGTAAATGAGAATCACCACACTATACCATACGACCACTGAAATGTGTCTAGGAAGTCCCTCTAGACTGATAAGATAGAGCTTATCAGATGCTCGTCGATTGAACGCAACTTATGCATGAGGAAAATTGAATCACATCCGAAGTGGTGATTTTCGAAACGTTCAGAAGAACCACACCCAATGAATCGATTACGACTGAAAAACACCAGGTGAAAAGTGTTGTACTGTTTATCTTTTTCTAACAGCAAATCAAACGGATCTGGTTTATATGAGTTGTAAAAGTCATTGTCTTAACAATTTCGAACACCTGGCCAAAATATCAGAGAGTAATACAAAATATCAACAAACGATTATTTATGGAATGCAGATTGTACATCAACGGATCTGATTGAAAAGCCCCGGGTATGCCACATATATATGACCATGAATATAACCTGCCTAGTCGTTTTATAAGTTCGTTTCGGAACATCACATGAAGGTTTTTGAACAACACCTGTTGAAAAATACGAATTGCAACTGTTAAATGAGTGTTTCCATAGTGTATTTTTAAACGTATAACGAAACTTGCACTTCATGAACTTATCAAACACTACAATTATACAAAAACTTGATATATAAAGTCACTAAATACTACAAAGATTTTTCGAAATCGATAATAAGCTTATAAGACATAATATTTAACACAAATGAGAAGTACTCGTAATATTATGAGAGTTTTGATAAATTCGAAGTATTTAAATTTTGATTTACAGGCTCTATCCAAATAATTATCAAAAAGCTCTAGCGAGATGAGAATGTTGGCAAAATAGAACGCAAGTAAGAACGTGGTTATTAACACGTTTTGAATTTGGAAAATGATGATATTCCTAAAACAATGGATACCTAGATATTTAAAAAACCTCTACTTATTCGATGGTATTGCAGTTCATAACCAGAAGAAAAAAGTTCCGAGAATATTTGGAAGAATTTATCGCTGACGATCTAAAGATCATGTATTTAGTTTTTTGTAGGTTTAGAGAAAGCATTTTTTTAGACAAGTATAACAAAGACGTATCATCCGTGAGCAATCAGGAAGATGACTTTTCATTACGTCATTGCAGCAGAGTTGGGAAAAATACCGGGTGTCGGTACGGTACGGTTTACCTACTCTCAACACATGTTCTCGTCTACTGCACGCCGTGTTCGGTTTTGCAGCCGGTTGTGTTTAGCTCGAGACACGAAACTTCAACCGAGTAACGTGTACACCACGCCGCGTTACGGTTTTTTTATTTTTTAAACCATGTACCGTGTAATATTTGAGTACCAACAAAAAAACATAACCGAGTACCAGCAAAAAACACAACCGAACTGAAATCAACCCAATTTGCACAGAAGAACCGAACATGTTCATGCATTTAAATTTTTGCTCGGGCGTTACGCCGTCAAGCTGAAACAACTGGCCCCGAAACTGGACATTAGACGACGTATTCCGAGTGCGGATGGAATCCATTTAGCTGTCATTTGAAATTTAGTGCTAGGTATGGCCCTAAGCACAAACATAGGCGAACCCCTAAATGACCATACCTGAATCAGCCAGTATATGCCGAAAACAACGTTTTCGTTCGGCACGTCAGGAAAGACGTGGTACTTCGGTACTAAATAAATGTGTTTTGCAAGTAGCATTAACTTTACGTCTGCTTAGCGGTTCAAGTTGAACTGTTTAAGTTTGCAATAAGCAGTTCAATTTGAACTGCTCTGCACTGACGAGTCTAAACGTAACGAATTCGTTCTGAGGTTCATGAATCAATCTTTATTCAAGAAGTACAATTGTAGGTCAACAAAACGGGCGTTAACGTATTATCATTCATTTGTATTTATTTTTAATCAATTCCAATTATAATGTTAAGACAATTGCAAAAATCGGCGTAATGACCCTTTCGGCAAAATGGCTTTCGGCGAAATGACCCTGATCCATTACCCTTTAATGTCGAAACCGGATCGAATTTGAATCTAAACGTGTGACAATCGATTGAACACTCCATGAGATGTCGAAGTAAGTTCCAGTTAAGAGTTTACGGTTATTTACGGTGCTTCCAGAGCCGGTATTCAGGAACCAGCATTGCCCAAAACGATTCGTATGCCAAAAATTTTATATGACGAAATCGCAATAGTTTTGAGTCCAACTTTGAAGCTGAAGCTTTTTGGAATTGTCATCTTCTATATCGGCTTGAATTTTAAAAAACTCATCACCCTGTAATTCCAGAATCTGAAAACAGCATCGAATAAAATGCATTAATTTTGCATGGGACCATAAATCGTTTAATTTAAATTTTTGTTTTGAAATTCGATATGGATTTTTTGAGAAATCGATTGCGTTTTAAGAAACTATTCGATACTGGAACCATAATTCGAAAATCACCTGAGGAGTTGTATATTTTACATTTGATTAAAAAGGTTCGAAAATCAGTGCAGACATCTTTGCGAAATCGTAATGCAAATTAAATTTCCGAATCGAAAACTGAATACCGCTGAGACTGAAATGCCATCTTTACCATCATCTGATTTACATATATCATATTCGAACAATTATGTTGCCAAAAACGAACCGTGCTAAAATCGGCCCGAGGCAAAATTTAATGAAAAAGTATGTTGTACACAGACTTTTTGGTACTTAGAAACAATTCTATGTAACAGTATAAAAAAATCGTGTTTCCCGTTACTCCCAAGCATTGCTTTGTCATACAACGCTCAAAACTCCTACTGCTGGAATAGGGGAAAAAGTCGCTTACACAAAAATATCCATATTTCCGTTAAACATGGACGGATTTTAACAATCTATGGCTTGTTGGATAGCTATTACCGTGTGGAATCTAAGTCTAAAAAAATATTCTGAATTCAAGGTGACAGATCTTGTCAAAAAACTGAAAATTTTGACATAAAATTTTATATATCTCAAAAAGTAAACATCCGATCTCAAAACCATTCAATAGCGTTCAGGGGGACGGGAAGACCTTTCATTTGCGACTAGTTTGATCAAAATCGTTCTAGCCATCTCTGCAATTTTGACCTCTTTGTTGACAACACACATACAGACACACACATACACACACGGACATTTGCTCAGTTCGTCGAGCCGAATCGATCCTCCGGGCCTCGGGAAATTTTTCTAAAGTTTGAGCGAATTCTATACCTATTTTTTATTGATATAAAAAAAGATAAAACGGGTCTTTTCTCCACAATACTGAAAAATCTAATGAAGATACTAAAATTCGTCCAAGCCATGAACTGTGTGTCTTTCTTTTAGCTTGCAAATAAGCGATTCCAAAAAACATCCTTATTATTTATTCAATGAAAAAAGTTAAACGTTCATAAACAAACAAAATAATAAATAAATTTCAAACTTAGGCCTATTTTTGTTTTTATTTCAAAGAAGTAGCCTTAGGAGTTGGACTAAAGCCTGGCAAAGTTTGAGAGTGGAAAGATCAATACTTTCGCAGCAGTGAATTTTTCAATTACGAATCGTACCGCTCGGACTTGAGTTTTCCATTCTTCAACATTCCGACTACCGAGCTTCGACAGTCGATTCAATCATCTGTAGTAAGATATGCATACTCACTTTTGATCACTTTTCACGGATGTGTTGTGGCTCGGACTTCGTGATAGTTGACTGTTACTTTGGCTATGAACATTGGAAGTCAGTGGTTCGATGGTTGACGAAATAGGAAGCGTCCGAAGTCCCGAACCTACGCTACTTGTAGATCTGTAAAACGAATGTAAACGGTATTCATTTAAAATTTTATAATCAACAATATTTCGATTTGCGTACATTATCTATCCAAAATCCATTTGAATTCTGAATTAGAAAATAGAAACGTTAGTGGAATGAACTTAACGCACTATACCTATAATGCTTTGTGACACGAGTTACGATAGCTATACCTTCTATTGTCGCTCATTGTAGACCCATAGTGTTATATACAATTCGACTCAGTTCGACAAGGTCGAATGTCAGTGTTTGTATATATATGTGTGCACTTTTCGAAGATATGTTTACCGCTCAATTTACTCAGAGATAGCTGAACCGATTTCAACAAACTTAGGCTCGTTTGAAAGCTACTATTGGGCCATATTTCATCACAGCGGTACCTTAAGGTACTGCTGTCAACTAATGGTTTATTTGTGATAATATATCAGTGGAATGAGAGTGTTTGGTAGTACGGCTGTTCTAAACTCGTCAAAAGATAAAAAAATACCGAATGAAATTTTGTGTGTGTTTACATGTCAATAATATCTGTAACCTGCTGACTACGATAATCCTGGATAGAACATTGACAAAAAAGTACCCATGCAACCAAAAAATAAAATAAAATAAATGACTAAAAGGTAGAAGATAACTAAAACGACGATATCGGATGGTCGGGTTTAGGGTATTTGTACTCGAAACCCGACCGGTAAATAATAAAGATATGTTAGTCGGGTGCGGATACCATTTTTTTTCTTTTTCAACGAGCACGGCTCGGGTTCAGGTTAAAAAATTTTGTCGGGTTTTTTTCGGTTTTCTGTATTTTTTCGGGGTTCGGGTCGATAACGGGTAATTTTTTCATATATTTTATCAATTCGGGTATATAAGAAAAAATAATCTCCGGTTCGCATCGGGTACGGGTAAAAGTGTTTTATTTTCGATTGGGTCCGGTCGGGTTCGGGTTTGAAAAAATGCTTGCCTGACCATCTCTAGTACAAACCTACAATGCATTTTAATGTGGTCCGCGGACCCTCACGGACCGAAGAATGCGGCCAACATAGAAAATTACCATCGCCATCTGGAATCATCTCATCCTAAATTCAATTCATCGGCCACTACCGATCGCCAGATACTATATTACATAATGATACTACTCTAGTTTTAAGTTAGACGATAATTAAGATTAGTAAATATCCTTGGCATCTTAGAGCTTAAGCAGTGTGCCTTAATATTATATTATATTATTGAATAAAAAAAAAATGCATTTTAATCCAAGCTTGTAAAATCGGTTCAGTCATATATTCTATAAGATTATAGGGCCTTCAATTTAAATCGAAAAGCAATAAAAATCGGTTAATCGGTTCAGTCACTTCTAAGAGAGCTAGTAGTATATTGTTTAGGAACATCTTTTTTCAAATTTTACTTCGTAATTACGGAACATGGAGACGTATCCAGAAAATCATCAACGTTTAAGGGGACCACCAGACCTGGGTGTATGTTTGTGTTAATCGGTTCAGTTACGTCCGAGAAAATCATGTGCATTTTATTGTCACATATACGCACACACACAGACAACATTTTGCGATCTCGGCGAACTAATTCGAAAAATATATGACATACTAGGTTCAGAAGTTGGTTCTCACAGTGATCAGAAAAACAAAATGTTTTTTATTTATAAAATGTATAATGATAACTCGGTTCTGTATAGCTTATCGAATCTTGAGCCTTGTTAAATGCATGATTGAATACATAAAAACATTCCATTCACCTGATCTTAGAATTTGGCATTAATTATTAGTAATGTTATTTTTTATCACCCCGGTTTTAACCATTATTGGTCATTCGCCGAGGACCGTTGTGGCATCTATTTCCTTCGATTCGGCTCAAATCGTAATATAAGCAATGATGCACTCTAATCGAATTTTTGCTCCCGCTGAAAGCATGTATTCCACATTTAACGGTAGTATTATTTCTTGACGCAAAGTCGTTAACACTGATAACAGCGTAGTCTGTTTATAGAAGATTGAAGAATCAATAAACCCGTAGGGCTTACAACTAATAGAATTTGCTCTCGGCATCTTAGAGCTTAAGCAATGTGCCATTAAAATTTTGTTATTAAATAAAGAGCTAATAAAATAATATAGAGGCAAAAGGTAACCTAAATACACTGAAGTCTTTTTTTATGCGAATTTACGTACCGCATAAAAAAAACCGCATAACTCTGAAAATTCGCATAAAAAAAA
Source organism: Malaya genurostris (assembly GCF_030247185.1). NCBI lineage: Eukaryota > Metazoa > Arthropoda > Insecta > Diptera > Culicidae > Malaya > Malaya genurostris. The sequence goes on along the minus strand of NC_080571.1, from coordinate 126,155,855 downwards.
ACCGCATAACTCTGAAAATTCGCATAAAAAAAAACCGCATAACTCTGAAACTTCGCATAAAAAAAAACCGCAGAAGGGCAAACCGCATAACTCTGAAAATTCGCATAAAAAAAACCGCGTAACTCTGAAACTTCGCATAAAAAAAAACCGCATAACTCTGAAAATTCGCATAAAAAAAGTCGCGTAAAAAAAACCGCATAAAAAAAGACCGCATAAAAAAAGACCTCAGTGTACTATTTTTCAAACATAATTTTATTGTACGCAATGTTGGTCGATTCAGAAAAATCGTAGTAAGTGTGCGCAAAGGATGCAAAATTTTTCACTCTCGTCCAAAAAATTATCAAGTTTTTGTTGACAACTGAATTTTGACTAATTGGTGAAGCGAATGGATTTTCAGTGCACTAAATATTGCCATTCTATGTCTTGTATATGGGGAGAGTTCTCTCTTTACGAGAGCCCAATACCAAATTATCTTTGACGTCACAAGATGCCAAATCAGCTCATAATAGCGAGGGAGCGTCATAGCAGCGTAGGAACGGTAACCATCGCGTCTTTAGACATTCTTCACGGTATATTTTCTTGTTTACGTTCCGGTAAAGATGAAGATTTGGCTTGCTCGACCACAGCTGCATATTGCCTGACATGCCAAATATTTTTTTGGGGAAATTAGCTTTTTTATTCTATGCTATGCTATTATATTTTCGAAGATTAAGATCAATAATCGTGGTTCAAAATTTGAAAAGTTTTGAATGAGAAATAATCTCTCCAAAATGTTATAATCGCAGTTATATTTTATTTCTTCCATGTAAAATGTATGGCACAAAGACGATTTTTTGTATCTAGAACTTTAAATGGGTAGGAAACGGCTGTAATTGTTCACTAGAAATTGAATTTGTAGCATTTTCTCTCTACCTATCGAAAGTCTATGTGCCACCCTGCGTATTTTTGCACTTGAGAAATTTTTCTCAATTGTTCGTGACGTCGAGAATGAAAATCATTCTACAGATTTAAAACTAAGTATATGAAAATCATGTCAATATAGTGTGAACTTAGGCATAGTGATTGTGCTGGATATATTAATTAAATGAAAGAATTTGAGTAATTTTGAGCAAATAGCTTAAATTTAAAATAGATTATTTATCAGAAAAAATGTCACGATATGTATTATCGAGGCAATTTGAGCAATTTTTCTCATGAACGTTTCAAGCGAGATTTACTCTACTTATTTTTGTATGTCTCTCGCTTTTGTTGGGGTGCTTATTCATTTCATATTTACAATACAAATAATATCAAAGTCGGATAGTTTACAAGGAATGTCTAGTCAACTTCATTACATGCTTTTTATTTTATATTTCTTATGTTCTTGTGTTAAGTTTTGGAAATCGTTTGTAAAGTGACAAAT